>NC_136072.1:184297529-184602824 GCF_964261635.1 Lissotriton helveticus | reverse complement strand
TAAAGGGACGTAATGCCCTAATTTCCTCCAACAACACCTCCATTGAAACAGGCGAAGAGGATTTCGGTGGAGAAGATGAATTCTGTCTAAGACGTTTAGTGAGAGATTTCCCAGAAGGCGCTGACGCAGTTTCAGGAGCTGCCATGTCGTCAGACGGGAGAAGAGAGTCTGGTAGGCGTGAAAATTGGGTAAAACTTTCGAGTTTTTAATAAAAATATGCTTAGTTGGAGTTACTGTGGAGAGAGAGCCTTTAGACCTGCCGATGTAGAGAAAAAACAAAGAGGTGGCCAAAAAATGCTATGAGGAGGAAGAAGAAGCACAAAATGGCCGCCCCAAAATTGCAGTTACTGCAGGCAAAGTCAATAGTGCGATAAACGGGCACAGTAACTCATATTATGGCAGAATGCAGCAGGGAAGCAGGAAGAAAGGCATTAAAGAGTCCAAAAAACCACAGCAGCTCATTTGAGCTAAGAAAAATCTGCACCTCAGCGTCGCGAGGAAAAACAAAATGGCGGTTGCGATATAGCGACAGAAGAAGAAGACTCACATTGCTGTAAACACGGTGAGTTGCGCTTCAAAATGGGCCGGAGAAGTCCGAGGCCATTCAGCAGGTGTTCCGACGTTTGCCAGAAGAAACGCGGCGCCGAGGCAGCACGAAGAAGAGGCAGCCGCCCGGTCCCGCCGAGGAGCCCTACACGGGAGCCGCCATCTCCGTCAGGCGCTAAGCCACGCCCCCAGCAGACCTTGTCTTAAACAGCAGATACTGGTCGATTGCACTCTCAATCCATTAGCACGGTTGAGACTCACTCACACAGAGACAGTAAAAGTCCAGTATCCAGTAGCTCAAATGCGAAACATTCAGGAGGATTCAATGGGCAGAACCCACTTTGCTACTCTCTCCCTCTTAATAGATTTGTAAAAAAAAAAGTACATATGGAGTTATACACATGTTTTTAGCAAGCACTGATGCACTTAAATCACATTTTTCATTGTGTTTTCTTCTGCCTCAAGCAAACTTTCTTCCTATCTCTCAATTCTCTACAGTTTTATTTTGGGGGGAGGGGGGTGTAGTTTGGGTAAAGTTCTGAAAATGAGTTTACACAAGTCCAATTTCAGGAGCACCCTGTACTTTTGCAAATGGTTTTAACTTCAGGAGAGAATGATAACTCATACTTGTACATGATTCCTGGCTTTCTCATATTTGTATGAGTTATGACTTTTTCCCTAGGTTAATTGCTATTACCAGCTCCAATGGGAATAAGAATTCCATTTGAATTCTTCGGATTGAGTGTGTTTTATTCAGACATTTTGGGCACTCAAACCACCCCAAATATTCTGGTGAAGTTCTATGGGAAAACAGTGAATAACTGCAGGACCAGAATGTGGTATTTCTAATTCCCCGAGTAGAGGTAATGCCTCCCCAAATACAAAATCATTGATACCTAAGGCATTGAAACTTGAGGACAGATAAATCCCAGGCCGTTTTCCATCCTCGTCATAATGAAGTCCTATGTGGAATAAGTCATCTATGTTGTTTCCTTCATTGCTCCTATATCCAGTGCTTAACTTGAGCAGGGGCTTTCAGGTGCTCAGCACTGGCACTTCTTTCACAGGGCCGGGGCTACAATTTCTGACCTTGCAGGTGGTGGTCTCAATGTTAATTGTTCAAATTCAAAATAAAAATAATAACATACATTGCATGGTGACTGGCTGGTAAATGTTCATAGACAGGCCAGCATACGCCTGTCCAGGCAGGCATGATTGTGTATCACCACGATAGTGATGATATCATCACGCCGATCACAAATCCAAGAAGTAATCGACAAACAATGGCTTGCATTCTATTCCCCGAGTCTGCTGCACCCTGCCAGTGCCTGAGCCTAAGCCTCCCATTGGCTAATTGTAGCTGGGGGCCGGCTCATGACGGAGTTGAGACAAGAAAGCTGCAAGAGCTCATTTTGAACTTGGGAGTGAGGGCTCTTTAGGAAGCATAAACGAAAGTAAGTGTGGATTTTACACTTGCTGCATAGCCAGAGTAGCAAATCCTGCAGCACTGCATAGCGGCTATCCTTAATGTGCTCCATGCTGCTGTGGACCAACACAACTTTTTTGCGCCATGGCGTCAACTATAGAATCTGTGCGCTGCACCCCAGCATGGTAAATGCTGAGCGTACGTGAGTCCAGTAGGCGCCACAGCCAAACTTTCCGGCATTGGCAGCATTACGGCTGGGGAAGATGCCTGTGCTGTAGCAGGCAGGGTCACAGCAAGCTGAGCAGTGGATGCAGATGCCGTCGCCATCCCTGGACCTACTAATCACAAGCAGCACTAGCAGTGACCTGGCCTGCTCTGCTGGAGCAGCCGCAATAAACCTAGTTATACTGCACTAATTAATATATGCAAAAAGAGCATTTTCATTTGGTGTACAATTTGTTTTTTCTTTCGGTCTAGGTTAGAAAGAAAAAAACGTCATCTTCCACTTCTTTAGGAATGACAACAGGAAAACGCAGAGTTCAAAACAGCAGGGACCTGTACAGGGTAACGACAGGGGTCACAGGCAGCAGCAGTGTTATAGATGAGCAAGAGAGTAGGAGTAAACAGTAGAAAGAAACAACAAGAGAGGAGAGAGATAAGACAGATCTAAGTTGAAGAAAAGGAGACCAAATCAGATACAAAGAGAAAGCAGCCATGATGTGAAGAAGAGTGCATTGAGAAGAGAGAAGATAGAATGAAAGCGTGTAGAGGACAGGACATAGAAGAAAATGCAGACAAATGATAAAACGGAGACACAGCTAATCACTGCTAGAAAAGTGATAGTAAAGAGCCAAGATATATGGGAGCGAGAGCAAAGCACGGATAAAAGTGAAGAGGAAAAAGGGCAGGGCTAGAATGAATAGAGGGCAAATCAGAAATACAGGAAATAAGGTAGCACACCAGGTGTGAAAAAGATGATAAAAAACAATTAGAGAGGTGAGAGGATAGACTTAGGGGACAACAGATCAAGGTTAGAAGATAGAGATAGAGGCAGTGAGAGTGTTGAAAGTGGGGCTCACCAGAGGAAGAAGTGAGCTGTGGCCTCCTTGGCAAAATTTTCAGCACCTGCACTTCTTTTTTTACAAATTAAGCACTGCCTATATCCAAGTGCTTTTCTCATTCTGAGCTGAACGTAGGTATATCTGTGCTTATTTGAATAAGCTAATGCGAAATACAAATGCACATGAAGAAGCACATGGTGCTGTTTAATTCTCTCGTTTAGTGTTTATAATAAATGTGAATAAAACTAGCAGTGAAGTCTTTAGTTTTCCACACTTTGGCCCTGGCTTGTAAACTCTAGTGGGACTGGTAGAAAAAGTTACGAGGCTCCACTGAAGGACAAGTTTTATGTTTCATACTCAAGTTTCAGCTGCTCAAAGTTGCCAAAATCACTTTGGGAAATGCCAGGGAAAACATGCAGGATTGGGCATGGAAACACTGATTCCCAAATGATATTCCTCAATGCTGTTAATCCTTGGTTTTGCATGCCAAAGATTTTGATGAGCCCCCAGTAACGGTGATTCAGTGTCTGGGAAATAACAGTGATTAATCTGGAGCAGTCGTCATTGTGCACTTAAATGTCTCTGAAGATTAGAGGATTTGTTGACTGCTGTTGGAAAGGAAACACTGGGGCATATGTACAATCCCCTATCGCCACCACAACATCACTCTTACCGACATTATGGTGGCAATAGGGGTTGTGCCTTATTTACAAGGCAGCAATAAGCCACTTAATGTGGCTTAACGCTGCCTTGTAAATAAGGTCCCCTTTCACGCTATGGTAGCGTGAAAGGGGTGTTCACGCTATGGTAGCGTGAAAGGGGTGGGCAGTGGCTGTTGCGGTGGGTGTTCCACCGCAACATCCATTCATTTTGACGCCCTCCCCCTATGTACAAGGGTGGTGTACATAGAAGGCAGCGACAAAATAAGACCAGTTAAATCCTGGTCTTAAGTTAGCGAAACGAGGAGAAATGCATTATTTCTCCTTGTTTTTGCTTTTTCCATGTGTACTGCCTTGTGCAGCACACATGGAAAAAGCAAAGTGCCATGCATTATTTATGTACAGGAAGGTGTCCCCTCCTGTACATAAACAATCTTTTTTAAAAAATCAATTTTGTCACTTTCATATGTGCTGCATGTAGCACACCTGAAATTGACAGAATGGCATTTTAGGATTGTTTATGTGCAGGAAGGGCCTCCCCTGCACTCAGACACCCTTGCAGTCTGGTGCAAGGGTGCCTGTGTGGCGCTAAATTGCTAAACTTAGCACCATCACAGGGGCAGATGCAAGGCTGCACCACATTCTTGTAATATATGGTGCAGCCTTGCGTTTCAGAAATGGCAGAGAGAGACGTTATACCAGGACGGCTAATGCCTGTCTCGGCCACTTCATTATGCATGTGGCCCACTGAGTCAGTAATATAATGGTGCTACTAATCATCAGCAATTCCCATCGGTAATTCAGTGAAATATCCTACTACCACATATTTATAAGTTTTGGTTATGGGACTCTTTCAGAGGGACCTTATTAATATTCGTTTTATATTGGAGACAGTGGTCTTAACACATTATTTTTCCTGCATCGGTTGTTGAAACACGAGGTGTGCCAGTACCATATAGAATTTAATTCTGATTTAGCAGCTGAAAGAAAGAGACTGATCAGCATAGTATAGTTCTGAATTTGAGGATAACATGACTGTTTGTAGTTGCTTCAGTCAGCACCTGAACACTTCATGAAAACGCCTAGAAGGGTTTTCATTGTGCAATGGATTGTTTTGACAGTGTGTGACTTGCTGATTTCATGGTAGACTTCAAATAACTACGTTTTTGATTAGGTGTCTCCTTTTCATGGGCCTAGCGTTTAATGTGCTAGTGCATTTTATGATCCAATAGATGTTTTTCTTATTGATCTTACAGACATCCTCAAAAGGAGCTTTAAGCTCAATATGTCCTGGGTTGGTAACTATCATTTTCAGTGTTACCAGAGTTTAGCTGAGCCATGTGTTTGTCACTTTGTATTTGACCTTAATTTTTGCACCGAAGAAACAACAGAAGCCCTGATAATATTGCATGACATATTTTGCACACCTGTTATGGTATTTGACTCAAAAAAGTGTTATTTGAAGAGAGTTGATTTCAGTTTATAATGTAGACTGAC
This sequence comes from Lissotriton helveticus, assembly GCF_964261635.1. Lineage (NCBI taxonomy): Eukaryota > Metazoa > Chordata > Amphibia > Caudata > Salamandridae > Lissotriton > Lissotriton helveticus. The sequence continues at coordinate 184,597,635 of NC_136072.1, read as the reverse complement.
AGAGATTTGTGGAAGTCCTAATATCTAACAGTCATAATATTGTGCATCAGAGCTTGTCCATTATTAGCATGCTTAGTCAAGGTTGCAGAATTATTGGACACCATGAGATGGTGTACACCAGATCATTGGTTCACACTCCTGAGAATATACCACGTCTGGTAGGAGGCTAGCATTCTGGGTGAAGCTGTGTACAAGTTGAGAGAAAATAATACTTTGATATATGCACTTTCCCAGATCAGTTCTTGCGCTATGAAATGAAAGGAAAACAATTGTACAAAGAACCTTTTGTTTACACAGCACCTCTTTCATATCAAATATCCATAGAAGGCCCATCTTAAATGCTACACACACGAGCATAAAGGGGAATATGTATGAAATTGAATAGATAGTACCTATTTGCGAGTGTTTGCAAGTCGCAAATAGGTAATCACAATTTTGAATGTAAGGAATTGGTTGGTTTTGTAATTGTGATTCAGTCTTTATTTTGATCACTATTTTGGAAACCATAAATAGCTTTTACCTAAATAGCGAATCATCTCACAATTAGCGAATGCTACATATGCCATACTTTGATGACATCCGAAAAGCGGTTCACATTGGTACAGATTGCTGTTGGAAGATTGGCTGAGAACCCACTCTCAATCTCCCTGAGGGCTTGCTATCCACCCCTAAAGAAACTGAACATGTCAAATAATGACACGGACAAGGAGACTGGGGCCAGAAAATGGAAATTAAAGTTTTCCAAAAAGGAGTTGGAGATCCTGACGAATGATTTGGGAAAACCTCTCTTGCTGTGTCTGATTCCACAAAAAAGAAAAATATGGAAGGCAACAGAGCAAAAAATAAATGCAGTGGGAGTCGCACAGAGGGCTAATGAATATATTAGAAAAAGATGGTATGACCTAAGATCCAGGACAAAGGAGAAGGTTGCTACCTTGCTAACTGAGGCCAAAGGAACTGGAGGAAGCCCCCCCACTACTTACCCCTCCCTGCATTTCAGGAACTTGTTGAAACAATAATGGAGCCAGAGGCAGTGGAAGGCTTTAGAATTATTGATACTTGTGAGTTGCCAGATAGCTCTCAAGTTAAGTGTACTGCCAGATGCTAATCACCACCCCAAATACATATTGAGCACTAACCTTCAGCAACTTATAGTGAAAATGTGTGTGTACAAAATGCCGAATTCATATGCTGTGTGGCACCCACAGAAATGCCAGTGTGATTAAAATATCCTAAAGCATGAACAGTGCAACATGGGAGATGTGGTGCATTCCCAAAATGCTGCTGTGAAGTTCCATGTAACACAGCCATAATCAAGTAAAGAATACTTATTCCACTTTTATACCTATATTCATGCCCATGTGACTGACATGTCTGAAGGTGAGGTCCTTGAGGATATTCCAATGCAAGAGGAAGAGCCACTAGTCGATAATAGTGACGACCTAATCTAACAATTGACACAGATGAGCACCAGAGTGCAAGTACAGTCTCAGTCATCCTACCTATTTAGAGCAGGAACGTGTAGTCAGGCCTCGATAACACCGGAGCAGACATGGACGTTTGCGCTCTCCATGTGTCCACTACTCCACCCCCTTAAACCTTGAAAGTGGTGACATTGCACAAAATGTTACAGTGATTTGGAGGCATTGATGCTGAAAACTCAGCATCTACAGAGAGGGAAATAAAGCATATCAGCAACAAACTTACTAATATTGAGAACATCATGGCAACAGGATTGGAAAACATTGCAGCAACCTTGACTGATAATCAAAAGCACATGAATGATAACATTGATAATCTGACAGAAGCTGTGAAAACCCTACTTCTAGGTATGAAAGTAGACCATGTACAACACAGATGTAGGGAACATCAGCAGTCTATCAGTGTGGATGGGTTAAAAAGAGCAATAAACAAACTTGCATATGCAACGTCTGTGTCATCAAGACGCACCTTGTGCCTCCAGGTTGAAATGGGACACTAAAAAGCAGTGATGTGGCCCATTGACTGGTACAGACAGATCACACATGTTGAAATCTTGCTAACCACTCAGATAACAGGTGTCAGTCAGGTAGTATGTCATAAGAGCGAGGACCGCTCTAGTGTGTATAGTATATCTGTCTGTGACACCATCAGTGTGCATGGAACCAGGTGTTGCACTGCAGGAGGTGAAAATCTGAGTGCCAGTACTTCTGGTCGTACTAAACAGAAGTCATACTCTGATATCATTGTGCTTATGTGTGTTGCCTGTTTGTCATACTATGTTTCTATACTAATGGTGACATGAATACTGTAATTTTCTTTGCTTACAGTCATTTAAAAAAAATAGGGTGAAAGTAAAAAAAATGTGTTACCTTCACAAAATGGCTTTCAGTTTTATTTATATAATAGTTTGTCAAGATTTCACTCACCCAGACAAATAATTTTCAGTAATGTTGGCATAGTGCCTTCGACCCTCTGCTACTTGCAGTTCATTATGTTGCAGATAGTAGCTGTTCTTCATCCTCATTAGTTTCAGAGTCAGATATAGTAACAATTGAACCTCTCTGTGTTGCTACATTGTGAAGACTTGCACTTGTTGCAACAATCTTGCAGCAGATGTCGGGAGAGTACTGTATGACACCACCACTCTTGTGCAGGCTTCTGAATATACCTTTCAGGAATCCAAATGTGCACTCAGTCACACTTCTGATATTCCTATTTGCCACACTGTAGAGCCTCTCACTTTTCCAGGGAGGTATGGCATAAGCATTATCACCTGAAATAGTAATGTATAATATTAAGCATCACATTTTAAAAAAAGAATCCGTTATGTTAAAAAAAAACCATACACTTATTATCCAACATGTATACATCACAATTCACACCAGTACATATACAAACAGCGTTAGTAGTGAAAGGGTTTTAACTACAGGCTGTGTGTTCTGTTTGCTTGTTTTATAGATAGAGTTGACTAGCATTCTAACTTACATTTCATGGCTGAGACCTGAGGATGGTCTTGCAGACCTAGCTGGCCTCTAAAGACCGAAACAGTGACAACTCATCCTTCTTAACATTATCAATTACATTGTTTTATATTTAGCTGCATCTGATTATTTGAATTTTAAATATTGACTTGATGGGACTTCTGATTTTGTGAAAACGACTTTGTTAAGATGATCGCCCGTGCTTTCCTTAATCCCTATATTAAATATACATTGATGAAACTGAGGGATTACATGGCGGCGCCAGCGTTTAACATATGAATTTGTACATGTCCTGTTGTGCCTTTTGATGTATGTAATATAGCTTGAAAGTATGACATATATAACTGAACCTATGAAATATGGATTGAGTTAAAATATACTCTTCTTGATACCAATATGTCTAAGTTTGCATTTATGAATCATCATTAGAAGGTAATTATCATGATCACTTCTGTGACCATTTAAAGTGATGAATATTGGAGAAAAAATTCCTCAGGGACTCAGGGACCAATTTCTGTGAATTGAGTATTATACCCAGTTCGATGGGGAATATTTGGTTGCCCAATTGTATAATAATACTGTTTAGAAGTCACAGCAGCACATATCCCTCAGCGTACTGACATACTTTGCAGTAATCACTGCAGAGTATGTAAGGGTGCTGAGGGGTATGCTCTGCACTGCAGTGTAGTCGGAGGTTACTAGGTAGGGCCAGAAGAGGGAGCTGTTCCTCCATGTTTAAAACACTTCAAATTACCCTTTAATCTGCAGTGAATTTTAAACATACAGGGACTGCTCCCTCTTCCTGCTCTCTTAGAAAGTTTAAAAAATAGAAATTGTCCCACTCCTTAAAGTATTCAAATATGATGCACTTTTTATCCTATTTTTTAGGTAAAACAGTATTGGGTGCGAGTGGGTACTGCACACTGTTCAAAGGTGTTGTTTCTAATCCACACAAAAAAATTGTGTTGTCCTAGGAGAGAAAGTGGCGACTTTGCACTCCGATTAGAAAGGTCTGCAACTGGTATACGTTCGTGAAATCTTCATCGGTTTGCAACCATTCTGTAGTCAATTTCTTGAGTTGTAGATCATCATTTATTCAATTTATACTTTTCATGTTCACAGTTTTAGAGCATCACACTATTGTTGACACTTCATATGCATTTAATAGGAATCCCAATGCGTTTCGGGACTAGCCCTTCATCAGGGGTATGTGTCCTTGCGGCAAATCCAAGTCAGGTATCCTCCCATCCAGAGTACCTGTTAGAAAATATCCCACTGCAGATTAATTCCACCAGTGAGCGGTGGAATTTATCGGTAATTCTGCCTAACAAGAGTAATACAGAATTACACATTTCCTCCAAATCTGCTGGCAGAATACAAAATTACACCCCCACCTATACAGCAGTAACAAAACAGTTATTAAGTGGAAAACACACTACAGTAAAAATCCCACTCTACTTTATAAAAATAAAGAAAATATAAATGAACAAATAGACACTAAAATGACAAACATCAGATGTAGGGAAATAGAGATATGATTTTTTAAAGTTTTAGTTGTTTCTAGTGCCAAAATGCAGAAAGCACCAACCACGGTTATCTGGTCACACTAGGTATGGTCAAAGTCAAAAGTTAAGGCTGGCCACAATGGACAGTGGGTCAGAAACAGGGATCAGGTTTGTCTCGTTGGAAAGTTTCCCTTCTGACTTATCCATATTCTGGAGAAAAATGCTCATGGAGGAAGTTGTCGTCTTGTCGGTGTACCAGCTGGATCCAAAGAGGGGCTTGGCAAACTTGGTAAGCTAAAGCACAGGACCCCAGTGGGATCTTCGGCTCTGACGGGACATTTGAGGTACTTGGCATCAAATGTAGGAAAACTCTGAGTGGGTGACATCCTGGCCAAGAAGGCATAGGTGACAAAGTGGTGCTTCTCGGCTTTGGTACCAGTGAAATGTTCTATGTTAGGACTTGCAAACATTTCTGAAAGTCAAGATCCTTTCAGCAAGGAAAGCCACTAAGTTGAATCAGACCAGCAATTCAACATTGGTGGCTGAAATTCAGTGGCACTCCAGTGGAAGCCACTAGTTCTTTTTGTAAAATGTTCAGAAAAAGTTTCTAAGTGTCCAGGCTTGCAGTTTTGAAGGGGGGAGTATACTCTAACATCAGCAAAGAGTCAAGGACATTTTGGGCTCCACTTGGGGATTAAGACTCCATCTCCCAGAAGCAACTAGAAGGACCCAAGGCAAATCAAGCCAAAACTGGTAACCTGGGCTGAGAGGAGACTTTGTGTTTCTGGAGCTTAACAGGAGACTAGTCAAATGGCATTTGGAGTCTACTCTTCTGTCCTGGGTACAAGTGGGGAGCAGGTCCAGCCCTTGGGGTTTCTCTCAACTGTTTTAACAGCAGGTACAGTCCTTATTCTTTTGTCCACAGGTCCGGAGGTGTTTTGGAGAGGGTACTAAGGGTGCTACTTTTATGCCCAGTGCCAGACTGTAGTAGAGTAATCTCCTGGCCACTCCCTTACCAATGGGGTAAACAATCCCAGGGGTGCCTCTACCAATCTTTTGTACCATTTCCTATATGTTTTTCTATAAACTATCCTACGGTGCCCCTCTCTTCCTGAAACCAAGATGGCAGAACATTTATTCCCCTGTGCAGATCTCCCTTGGCCAGAGATGGGATTGGTATTATGGACAACCCCTTCTGTGTGGTCACAAGTTATAAACTGGGTTTCTGGTTAGCAGAGGTATGCACCCTGTCCAAACAGGGACAACAGTCCTAGTCAGGGTGAGTCACAAATACACCCTGAATTAACCGGTGCTCACCCTCTGGTAACGTGGCAATGAATAATGTATTTGTGCAAGACGTCAGACAGTAACACAGTTAAAACACCACAAAATACTCTATACCAGGTTATAAATAAAACAACACAAAAACTACAAAAATTCGCTAAGTAGCAGTCAAGATATTAAGTTTTAAAGAATAAACTATAAAATAGCACTTAGAATAGTAAGCACTTAAATGGTATGTCTGGTTGGTGGGAGAAAGTCAAGAGTTCAGGCGGACTGTGATGGAGCGTGGGCCAGATACAGGGACCCAGTGAGACTGGCTGTACAAAAGGACCCTTAATCCAGGTTGCATTGACTAAGATGTAGGGTGCAGTCGAGAGATGTTTCAGTCTTTCCCACACAGTTGAGGGGATACGTCAATTGACTCCATGCAACAGTGGTGATGCATCAGTTCCGAAGGTGATGCACCAGTTCTGAGATGCGATGGTTCCAGAGGCAATGTGCCAGGTTTCTTCGCGCAGTAGAGGTGATGAGTCAATCTTCTCCACGCAGTGGTGGCGATGCAGTGGTTTTGATGTGACAGTTTCAAAGGCGATTCACCGATCCTGTTCCCACAACAGCGGCAATGCATCAATTCTGCTCTCAATTAATCAGTGCCACTGGAGCACACACCTTCGGTGCACTTCCAATGGACCAGGTAGGGCATACTTACAGATTGCAGAGTCCAAGTTTTGGAGCAGGCTGGTTGGAAGTCTTTTATGTCCCTGAAACTTTAGATCAGGAAGCCAGTCAGCTAGCCCTTGGGGTCACTCTAGATTCAAGTGATGCAGGTCCAGTCCTTCTCACCCAGGTCAGAGAGAACAGCAGGTGGCAGGGCAACACAGCATGGAAGGTGTCCAGGAAACAGCAGTCCAGCAGAGTGGCAGTCCTTTAGCAGCACAGCAGTTCTTCTTCAAGACAGTGGTCATAGGTCCAGACGTTTACTGAAGTTATGGTGTCAGAGGTCCAATACTTATACCCAGTTGGGCCTTAGAAGTGGGGGAGCCTTCAAAAAAGGCTTTGAAGTGCACAAAAGTCCCTTCTTCTTGGCCTGGATACAGACTCGCCATAGGAGTGTTTGCTGCCCTTTGTGTGTGTACAGGACACAGCCATTCATGTGTAAGTATTGGACTGGGCATAGCTCCTCCTCCCCATCTCACAGGAAAGCCCATCAACTCACACCTAAGCTCCCTTTGGCTGTCTAGAGGGAATACACAAAGACCGGCTGTCACCCAACCCAGACTGAACAGAGATGGCAGCAGGCACCAAATGGCTAAAGTAGGAAAATGACAGCTTTCTAAAAGTGTCATTTTCAGATTTGCAATTTAACATCCAAGGTCATCGTAAGTTGTGATTTTTAATTGTGATTCCAGAGACACCAGACTTGGAGGTCTAATCTCTTCCATTTTGGAAATGATGGGTCTGATTCACAAAGATATACTTAGACCAGAAGTTCTAAGTTTATGACTTTTGGTATTCACAAAGTTAATTATGAGTAATATCTTTATGACAGCAGAGTTTCTGTACTCAGTTCAAAATTGGCACAGTCGGAGTGGGGTCCCGCTCTCAGGGCTGATTCTCCACACTTGTGATGGAATTTCCACAGTTGGGAGAAAACTCCACTCTTGGGACGGAGTAAGTTTACTTTCATCCTGACACATCTTGGTCAGTGCCTTCCATCCACCCACACAGCTCCAGCTGAAAAGCGATGGCCCAACAGTCAATCCTAACCCGGCTGAATACCTAAACTCAGATCTGCCACACACAAACCTTTTCAGACCTTTCAACATGTTGCTGAATGTTTGTCGGTTTGCCTCTTGTCAAGCGACAGAATGATTCAAGGAGGATGAGGAGGAGAGCAGAGAGGATCTTTAGAAAAAGGATTAACCTCTTTGGGATGTCCAGCCAAGATGTCAGGTCCTGACACTGTTTTCCCTCTGTTGTCATCTTGGAGATGGTTTGTGAATGGGAGCACGATCTTGATTCTGAGACATGCCACTACCACGACATCCTAGCCTATGTCAAGATCTTAGCAGATCTCCATTTGTTTGCTACTGGGTCTTTCCAGAGGGTGTCTGGTGAATTGTGGGCATCGCTCAGGCAAGCCAGTCCTGATGCTTGCATCACATACTGAGATGAATCAGTAGGAGAGTGCATATCCACATATGTATGCCCATACATTGGCAGGAAGGCAAAGGGTTGCAAGGGATTTCTACCACTTTTCCTGCTTCGCACATGTGATAGGCACAAATGATTGCACTCACATGGCTCTTCAGCCACTTCGCAGCAATGCAAGCAACTTCCACAACAGACACTGCTGGAACTTCATCAGTGTGAAGGGAATATATGATGCCAGTGGCTGCTTTACTGATGCGCATGTCATGCCCAGGCAGTACACAAGAGAGCAACATATTCTGCAGGCCACCTTTTGCCCATTGAACAGCAGCGGGAAAATTTGGCAAAATGTGGCTTCTGGGTAAGTACTCAAGCAACAGATCAATCTGATATGTATAATCATTTTTTATTATACACTACCATTATAAAAATTAATACATATGACACATACAGAGATGTGAAAAAACAATAAATATACCATTTCATACATTCTGAACTTAACTGATGCGAGAGGGACATGTACAAATATTTCCTATTTTCCTCCTCAGGTAATGCAGCATATGCACTCTCCCCTCAGCTCCTCACACCATACATATGTGCAACCACTCAGCATAGGTACAATAGGGCACGCATACATACACAAGCCTTTATAGGGAGCACTTTTGGTCTCCTAAAGTCGACTTCAGATATATTGACCATATGGGATGTGCTGCTGTACTCCCCTGAAGCCATATGCAAGATACCTGTTGTGTCTTGCATAATATTGCAATAAACCATGGCTTACACATACCTCTGGTCCCTCACCTAGGTCTGAATACGGGGAACTAGGCCATTATACAAAATAGAGGGCAGGATAAACAGGTGTGTGACTGGCTGGTTGACACTTTTTCTCTTGAGCAACCAGTTGTGTTATGGCCTTTATGTGATTTTACAGTCTGTTGCCAATGATGATTGAAGGAACATAGGTCATTTTACAGTCTGTCCATAAATTCCATCCTGAGACTATTCTGTAAGCCATGCATAATGAATGTAAACAACAGCTGTTGTCAAGAGTCAAGTGATTTGCCATGCAAAACAGTTCAAAAAGAGTAATTGATGGACAGAATGCAGAACAATGTCATACATTCACCCCAGTACAGAGATCTGGGCCTAAATCCATAGTGTCTTTGCTCACCATGCCATTCCAGTTTGGACACAACCATATGAAAATCAGTCTTGACCCTGCGTCCAATGGGAACAGTCCTGCCCGAACTGCCAGGCCAGGTCCTCCCTGGACTGGAAACAAGCATCTTAAGACCAGTTTTGGGCTTTCAGCCCTCATTAGACAGGATAGCTTGACTCCAGTGGCATGGAAAGCACAGGACCCGAGTCTGGACATACCCGTCCAGCTCGGGGTGACAAATGCAAAAAGAACAATTGATGGACAGAATGCAGAACAATGCCATACATTCACCCCAGTACAGAGATCTGGGCCTAAATCCATTGTTTTTTTGCTCCCCATGCCATTCCAGTTTGGACCCAGCCATATGCAAATCAGTTTTGACCCTGCTACCACAGGGGACCATCGAGCTCGAACTGCCAGAGAAGACATGGTTTGGCAGTTCGGGCTGGACTGTTCCCATGAGGCACAGGGTCAGATTTATTTGCATATGGCCATGTCCCAACTGGGGTGGTGAAGTGAGCTAAAGAATGATGATGGATTAAACCCAGATCAGTTGACTGGGGGTGAGTGCTTGCAATGTTCAACACTCCTCCATCATCCCCTTTGATTTTGCTTTGTTCGCCCTAAGTTGGCAGGGTATGCCCAGATGTGGGTCTCTTGCTCACTTTGCCACTGGATTCAAGCTAGCCTGGCTGATGACGTCTGATTAGCCAGAAACCGGTCCCAGGATGCTTGTTTCCGGTCAAGGGAAGACATGGCTTGGCAGTTCGGGGATGGACTGTTCCCATGAGGCACAGGGTCAGACTGATTTGCATATGGCCATGTCTGAACTGGGGTGTCCGAGTGAGCTAAAGAATGATGATGGATTAAACCCAGATCAGTTGACTTGGGTGAGTGCTTGCAATGTTCAACACTCTGTCCATCATCCCCTTTAGTTTTGCTTTGTTCGGCCTAAGTTGGCAGGGTATGCCCAGACGTTGGTCCCTTGCTCACTTTGCCACTGGATTCAAGCTAGCCTGGCTGATGAAGGCTGATTAGCCAGAAACAGGTCCCAGGATGCTTGTTTCCTGTCCAGGGATGACATGGTTTGGCAGTTCGAGCTGGACTGTTCCCATGAGGCACAAGATCATACTGATTTTCATATGGCCATGTCTGAACTGTGGTGGCGGAGTGAGCTAAAGAATGATGATGGAGTAAACCCAGATCAGTTGACTTGGGGTGAGTGCTTGCAATGTTCAACACTCTGTCCATCATCCCCTTTAGTTTTGCTTTGTTCGGCCTAAGCTGGAAGGGTATGCCCAGATGTTGGTCCCTTGCTCACTTTGCCACTGGATTCAAGCTAGCCTGGCTGATGAAGGCTGATTAGCCAGAAACTGGTCCCAGGATGCTCGTTTCTTGTCCAGGGAAGACATGGCTTGGCAGTTCGGCTGGACTGTTCCCATGAGGCACAGGGTCAGACTGATTTGCATATGGCCATGTCTGAGCAGGGGTGGCGGAGTGAGATAAAGAATGATAATGGATTAAACCCAGATCAGTTGACTGGGGGTGAGTGCTTGAAATGTTCAACACTCTGTCAATCATCCCTTTTGGTTGTGCTTTGTTCACCCTAAGTTGGCATGGTATGCCCAGATTTGGGTCCCTTGCTCACTTTGCCACTGGATTCAAGCTAGCCTAGCTGATGACGGCTGATTAGCCAGAAACCGGTCCCAGGATGCTTGTTTCCGGTCCAGGGAAGACATGGCTTGGTAGTTTGGGCTGGACTGTTCCCATGAGGCACAGGGTCAGACTGATTTGCATATGGCCATGTCTGAGCTGTGGTGGTGGAGTGAGCTAAAAAATGATGATGGATTAAACCCAGATCAGTTGACTGGGGGTGAGTGTTTGCAATGTTCAACACTCCGTCCATCATCCTCTTTGGTTTTGCTATGCAAAACAGTTCATGCAAATGTCAGTGATTAGTGTGGACAACCTCTCAAAGGACTCCATTGAAATATCAGATTAAATGTCATTGCATGTGTGAGACCAACATGAACAGTATATCTAAAGGTAGTTAATGTTGTCTCTGAGACACAGTAGTTGAGGTGCTGACATAGTGAGGCTTGGAATGTTTAAAACTTCACTGACAATGATTTACTGTTTACGCATGTTATATCACGATGGTTAGCAGGATACCATACTTAAAAAACCCTCTGTCTGCTGCCCTTGGTTTGGGAGCTCCGGTCAGCCCGCTCAGTCGACCCCGGCCATCCGGGTTTTGCCCTGGCTCGGGAGCTCCGAACGGGTCACCCAGCCGACCCCAGCCGTTTGTGGCAGCTCTCACACAGGGTACACTTGGCTCGGGAGCTCCGGCCGGTCCGCCCAGTCGACCCCAGATGGGTTCATTTGTCCCCAGTCTGGGAGCTCCGGATGGACCACCCGGTCGACCCCAGCCGAGTGACCCAGTTCCTTGCTTGGGAGCTGCGGAGACCTCCTCCAGTCGACCTCAATTAAGACTGTTTCCTTGTCCCTCCTTTGAGGAATTCTGAAGCTTGGCTCACACGGTAGCCTCGGGATCTCCGCTTGACCCACTACCTCCCAAATTCTGGAAGGCCTTCCACGCTGAACTCTTTCAGCCTCTGCATTCTATCTGTCTCCAGTCTTTGGAGTCGGCATCGGTCCCCGAATGCTGGAAGTTAGCAGTAGTGTCACCTCTGCTCAAGAAGCCAACGCTGGACCATGCTTGCCTTTCTAACTATAGGCCAATCTCTCTGCTCCCATTTCATATCAAGATCATGGAAAAATGGGTGACCCGTTCGCTCTCAGGTTTCCTGGAGAACATCGGTTGGTTTGACGAGGCACAGTTTGGCTTCCGCCCCGGGCACGGGACGGAGTCCGCACTGGTATCCGTACTGGACACCCTTCGTTCGCGTGTCGACAGTGGTCGGGCAGCCTTTCTAGTGCTGCTCGACATGTCGGCCACGTTCAACACGGTCTGCCATCAGACCCTTATCAGGAGACTAGAGGAGTGTGGGGTCACAGAGGGGGCAAGAGACTGGCTGACATCTTACTTGGGTAGCCGGCAACAGCTGGTCTCGCTTCCTCCATTCTGCTCTGAGCCAAGGAAAGTTGGACAGGGGGTCCCACAGGGCTCGGCCATTAGCCCTATACTTTTTAACCTGTACCTTTGCCCCTTGGTCCAGCTTATAAAATCTTTTGGTGTTTCGGCTTTTAACTATGCCGACGAAACCCAGCTGGTCTTCTCTCTGGAAGGAAATAATGCGGTTCCGCTGGAGACATATCACCGCTGTATGGCAGCCACAGCGGACTGGCTACGGGCCAACTCCCTCCAATTTAACAGCTCAAAGACGGAGGTGCTTTACTGTTCCATAGATCGGATCCCGCGAGCTCTTCCTGAGAACTTTTGGCCTACCTTCTTTGCCGAGCCAGTAGCGGCGGCGGAATCAGCTTGCAACTTGGGGGTGATCTTCGGCCCAAATTTACAGCTTGATCTGCACGTCAATAAAACCATCTCTACGTGCATGATGCTGTTACGCATGTTGCGTAAAATTCTGCCCCTTCTCCCCGCCCAGGCCAGGCCGGAAGTAGTCCGCAGTACCATTCTAAGTCGTTTAGATTACTGCAATGCGCTACTTCTGGAGGCCCCTAAAAATCTGGTGGGGAAGTTACAACGGGTGCAGAACATGGCCGCCAAGTTGGCTCTTTCTCGTCCTAGGTCCAGCTCTTCCACTCTCGCTTTAAGAGACTTACATTGGCTTCCGGTTTATCTGCGTGTGTCGTATAAAGCCGCGTGCCTGGTGTTTAAGGCAGTACACCAACAGGGCCCAATACCACTGCTGAATATGTTTGCCTGGTACTCTGCCTCGCGGCCCCTTCGTTCCTCTTCGGCACAACTGCTGGTGGTCCCGAGGTTTCAAAGAGTTAGGATGGGTGGCCGCTCATTCAGTGTTGCAGCGGCCAAACTTTGGAACTCCCTGCCTCTTTCTCTTAGAATCCACAAGGACTACCTGCCATTTAGGAAAGCGTTGAAAACGCATCTCTTTCCGACTATTGTCTGAGTAGTGAGAAGTGCAATCGTCCCGAAGTTCAAAGCGCCAGGATGCCCTCTGGGTGACAGGTCTGCGCTCTACAAGTACACAAAATAAATAAATAAATAATAAATAAATAAATAAAATGACTACATACTCCTTCAGTACCCATGTTACATATGTGATGTACTCCCACATTACTGAATGAACAAGGGAAAGCATCTGTGTGAAGTTGTGATTAGGATTCATAACATGAAACACATGAATGTACAAGTATTGTAAATATCTTGGACTTGATTCTCAAAGGGCCTACACACATGTGGCAGAGGCCCTGCAGTTTGCGGGGAAGTCTCCGCACTTGGGGTGCATCTCTGCTGTGAGAATTCTAATCGCTGATATCCCGCCCTAAAGCGGAGACTCCCCAAAAAGACAGGTCTTTGCCACAAGTGCTGAGGCTCTTTGTGAATCAGGTCCAAGGTATTTCCAATACTTGTACATTCATATGTTTCAAGTTATGAATCCTAATTCTGGTCTGACTGTGGAGTCTCCACCCCTAGAGTGAAGTTTTTACACCCTCAGAGTTGAGATTCCACACCAAGGGCAGAGAATTTGCACCCAGGGTGGAGTTTACACCGTTGAGCCAGAAAACAAAGGGCCCGATTCACAGAACTAACTTAAGACAAAATCCTAAACTTACTACCATTTTGGTATTCACAGAAGGCACTTACTCATTTTGGTATTCACAAAAGGCACTTACTCATTTTGGTATTCACAGAAGTTAGGAGTCCTAACTTTAGGACTCTTAAATGCCTTCTGTGAATACAGAAAGTCTTAAAGTTAGGATTTTTCTCAATTTAGTAGTAGTAAAGTTAGGACCCCTAACTTTAGGACTCCTAAATGCCTTCTGTGAATGCCGAAAGTCTTAAAATTAGGATTTTTCTCTATTTAGTAGTAGTAAAGTTAGGACTACTAACTTTTGGACTCCTAAATGCCTTCTGTGAATACCGAAAGTCTTAAAATTTGCGATTTTCTCAGTTTAGTAGTAGTAAAGTTAGGACTCCTTACTTTAGAACTCCTAAATGCCTGCTTTGAATACCGAAAGTCTTAAAATTAGGATTTTTCTCAATTTAGTAGTAGTAAAGTTAGGACTCCTAACTTTTGGACTCCTAAATGCCTTCTGTGAATACCAAAAGTCTTAAAATTAGGGTTTTTCTCAGTTTAGTAGTAGTAAAGTTAGGACTCCTTACTTTAGAACTTCTAAATGCCTGCTGTGAATACCTAAAGTCTTAAAATTAGGATTTTTCTCAATTTAGTAGTAGTAAAGTTAGGACTCCTAACTTTCGGACTCCTAAATGCCTTCTGTGAATACCGAAAGTCTTAACATTAGGATTTTTCTCAACTTTACTACTACTAAACTGAGAAAAATCCTATGTTTAAGACTTTCGTTATTCACAGAAGGCATTTAGGAGTCCTAAAGTTAGGAGTCCTAACTTTACTACTACTAAATTGAGAAAAATCCTAATTTTAAGACTTTTGGTATTCACAGAAGGCATTTAGGAGTCCTAAGGTTAACAGTCCTAACTTTGCTACTCCTAAACTGAGACAAATCCTAACCTTAGGACTTTCGGTATTCACAGATGGCATTTAGGAGTCCTAAAGTTAGGACTCCTAACTTCTGTGAATACCGAAATGAGTAAGTGTCTTCTGTGAATACCAAAATGAGTAAGTGCCTTCTGTGAATACGAAAATGGTAGTAAGTTTAGGATTTTGTCTTAAGTTAGTTCTGTGAATTGGGCCCAAAGATTTTAAGCAGAAAATGACAAACAGGGAAAGAAAAGCGGGAAGTTCAATAAAGGAAGTGGAAGGCAGCCATTTTATAGTCAATCTGAGCCATCCTCATCTCATCCTCTGCCATCCTGCTACTCTGTTTAACTAACCTGCCCACAACAAGGTTGAGGGACTTGAGGATAAGGCACCTCTTTTCAGTGAAACTGAATTGAACATATTAACTGAGAGGGTGCTTGATAAGTGCATTCAACTTTATGGGGGACCAGAGGAACAGTTGATATTACACTCCAAACCAGATTCTGGCAAGGTATCGCAGAGCACTGTAGTGCAGTTGGGCCCACATGTTTTGCAAGCGCTGGGAGGACGTGTTTCGCTGGGCCTGAATTAAGGCCCAAGACTTAGTGGGGGTGTTATTTCATCAACACTTACAGAAACCCCACCATAGCCCACTGTAAAGGAGGGTTCTGAAGACAGCCTGGCTGACCGTCCATGCTCAGCTGAAGGAGTTTGAGCAGTAGAGACCTGATAAGCACATTAACAGTATTATGGGTCTGGTAGTATGATGTGAGTGGTGAAAGGTATGTACCATCATGTGACTTTTTTGTCACCTTTCACTTCTTTAGAATAATAGCTGCAGTAAGCATGGGCGGATTTTGCGAATTGGCAATCCGCAAAATTGCGTATTTACGGATTCGCAATCCGCAAAATCCGCGAACTCTCGCGAATTTGCGGATTTTTTTTTTGTGTTCGCAAGGATTTCTGCCAGTTCGCGAGGATTTTGTACCAGTTCGCAAACGCGAACTTACTTTTCGGGTAGCAACGGTTGCGAACATGTTGTTTCTACATCTGGTTCATCACAGCACCCTCTGTTTCACCACTGCCACCCTCTGTTTCACCACTGCCACCCTCTGGCTCACCCATGCCACCCTCTGGCTCACCCATGCCACCCTCTAGTTCATCACTGTAGATTATGGGTGGAAAAGCACACCTGCCCTGCCTCAACTGACATAAATGAATTAGGGGCCGATTAATGTGTTTCTGAATTTGAACTTCCTGGCTGGAACCTGCTTCCTTATCTGTAATTGCTTTTTCTGAGCCTGCTGTGAGTGTCAGAGCAGGGTCATAGAATAGTTGCAAGTAGGCAACTGAACTCTGAAGGGGCCCCTCAGGAAGCACTACAGGGAATGGTTACTAATGATAAGATTGAACTTTTGCACCTGCTGAGTGCTTTCAGTTTTGCAAAAATCCAAATATCCAGCAGCATCCACAAAAAGTAATCATTCCAGGCACTACAGGGAATGGTTACTAATGATAAGATTGAACTTTTGCACCTGCTGAGTGCTTCCAGGTCCAGATCCAAATCAAAGTGACCAGCACATGAAGAAAGCACTGAGAGGAGCCTGCTGGACAGGAACAGGAAGTTGGAGACTGTGGGGCACTTCCTTCCTCCCACCCCTCCCCCCAAAATGGACTCCTTGCAAAATAAAAGTGCAGGCAAATGTCAACCTGAGGAGTTATTCTGATAAAAATCATAATTTTCAAGGTGTATGCTGCCTGCTGGTGGATTTCTTGTGCGAAATTGCAAATTTTGCAATCTCGCAATTGCGAGATTGTCGCTGCCCGCCGCATCTACGTTTTCGCAAGTGTTTACTCCCGCGAAATTGTATAGTATGCTAGTTGGCAAGTGCAACCAAGCAAAAAAATCCGCTTCGCACGGATTTACGAATTTTCGGTAAGTTCGCGAGAGTTCGCGGATTGCGAATTTACCGAAAATCCGCAAAATCCGCGAGCGGAACGGATTTTACGCCCATGCTTAAGCTGCAGTTCTTATAGGCCTGTGCATAATTGGAGCATACGGGGTGCTGTTTTCAGAGGTTATTATGAAGCTTGTAGTGTTCTAAACACAACTAGGTAAATTGCCCTTACAGTAGCATTGCAATGAATAAATGTACCTACATCAGCATGACTAGTGAACCAAGGGCCTTAAAACTGCTGTATGCAATGGTGAAGATATGTCTTGGATAGTGTCTAGTGTTGGCTGGAGAGGGATTTGGAAGTTGGATGCTGTACCATGCATGCTTTTATTGTGGGGGTTTTTCCAGGTAAAATATTAAAAGTATATGTCCTACTTTGTTACTACACTGCACCATGCCCTTAGGCTGTGCAGGGCCTGCATTAGGGGTGTCATATATGTATTAAAAAGGAAGGTCAGGCCTGCAAGAGGTTTAATTTGCCAGGTCAACATGGCATTTTGAAACTTCCCACACCAGCTCTGCAGCGGCAGAACTGAGACATGGTTAAGGGGCCACTTAAGTGAGTGGCACAGTCAGTGCAGCAGGCCCACTAGTAACATTTAATTTACATGCCCTGGGTGCATTTAGTGTACTTACTAGGGACTTATAAGAAAATCATATATGTCAATTGGGTATGAACCAATGTTGCCATGTTTAGAGGAGAGAGCGAATGCACTTCAGCACTGGTTAGCAGTAGTAAAGTGCTCAGAGTCCTAAAGCCAACAACAACAAAAAATGTCAGAACAAGAAGAGGGAGAAGTTTGGACTGTCCCTTCAGAGAGGGCCTTTTTCCAACATCACTCAAAACTACTTTTTAGGGAAGCCCCTCTCTGACTTTGATTGGTGCTCAGTTGACTAACGGGACAATGATGGGGAGGCCTAGATATAAGTTACATCTGCTTGTGACAGGATAGGCACCGTTACAAGTTTAATCATGTTCCTGGGCAGAGCTTGAATGGCCATCCTGTCAGGGGGAAAACATCTTTCCACACCCAAACCTTTGGTCCACAGTCAAATAACTCTGACCACTGGTAGAAATGCACATTTGGTTCAGGAAGGAAAATGCCATTTACAAAAAAAGTAACCTAAAACCAGCTTTTACTGTTAGATTGGATTTTAAATTGCTATTAGTTTGAGTCCTTGAAGAATGGTTCTAGATATTTCCCAACTGGAGTTATACATTTTAGGGTGTAATCATGTAACCCAGTGATTTCTCTGCAAAAGCAAGCCTTGCCAGAGTGAAAAACAACTTTTAAGATTTTTGACTACCAGTATATATAAAACTTAAGCACTCCTGTCCTACTTTTAAAATACAATGCATCCTGCCCAGTAGGCATCTATTGCTAACTTTAGGGGTGCCTTACAAGTATTAAAAAGGAAGTCTTAGGCCTAGCAAAAGGTATAGTTTGCCCTGTCAAATTTGTTTAAATCTACACACTCAAGTTGCAGGGGCAAGCTTGAAGACATGCTTTACATTGCCACTTTATTGATAGCATAAAAGGTGCTGCAGTCCACTAATGACATTTAACCTTTAGGCTCTGGTTACACGTGGTAACATATACTTGGGACTTATAGATAAGAAAAATGTGCCAATTTGGGGCCATATTACAGAAGGTGCCCCGGGACTGCAGCGAGCATTTGTGCCCGCTTTGCACACCCCTGGGGCACTTTGGTATTATAGAAGGGGCACAGATGCTTGTGCGTCCCATTCTATAATACTGATATCGCTGGCGCACTTAATGCGCCAGAGTTACCTTCAGAGTTTTTCCCCTCATTTGCATAGGGGAGTGCCCTATGTAAATGAGGGAATTCCTTTGACTCTGCGCCCGCGCCATATTACAGACGCAGGCGCAGAGTCGAAGAAGCCCTCAGGAGGTGCACTGACAGTGCGCCATTTAAAAGGTGGCGCACTGTCAGTGCGCTTCCTGACAGCAGCCCTCTGCAGGGGGTAAAGGGGGTCCCATGGACCCATCAGACATCCCCTTGCAGGCAGGTGCAGTGACTGACTGCACCCGCCTGCAAGGGGATCTCTCTAATCCCCTTTGAAAGTGTAGACAGATGCCGCCTGCACAGTGAAAACACGGAGTAGCTGTTCCATGTTTTTACATGAATGTGCTGCCTCCTAGGCACCGCGAGTTTGCTGCTGCCCTGGGGGCAGCGCATAGATGATGATAGGACACAATGGCATGGTTTGCGCCTGGCGCACCTTTTGAAAGGTGCGCCTGGTGCAAACAATGCCAATGTGGGCTACGGCCCTTGGATTGTTAACCAATTCAGCATGTTTTTAGTGGTCAGAGCACATGCACTAGGGCCTGATTAGCATGTCACAGTACACAGAGCCGACAATCCAACAGCATCATGCGCTAGGGCCTGATTAGCATGTCACAGTACACAGAGTCCACAATCCAACAGCATCAATTAAAACAAATAGGGGTGATCATGTAAAAATAGCAATATACTTCTACTCACAGAAGCCAGAAGATCATTTGTCATTAGTCTTTCCAGCAGATACACTGTAATACTTTAACACCTTCCTAGTGTTATTCTGTTATTTTTTTCTGTGCAAGTTCACCAGGCTCTTCCTAGCAATTCAAAGTGGGAAAATAAACACACCAGAAGATCTTACCTAAATAGGGCTGGTGTTCTGAGGTACATGAACTGACTGCTTGGGGCCAATCAGGCCACCTGTGCTAGGTTTTTGCCAGTGAAACCAGTGAGGATTCTGCCAGATGAAACCTGATGGTTCATCCAACTTTATAGAGCAGGCACAGTATTAGTTTCATTAACAAATCACTCAGCTGCATTTGTGGTGTAGCATCCTCTCTGCCAAATTCTAATTGGATTCTGTGGTGTATATTAAAATCATGATAATTGTAGAATTTTGGTATGAAATCTATAAATCATAAAAATGTTGTATTTCCTTAAATGTGTTTACTAACCTCTATAATGCTGAGGGCAACCTCAGCAATATCTCTGTAGTGCAGAAGGTGTCAATTTGTTGTCCTCAACAATGAAAAAGAAAAGCTTCTGTTTTAAAAGTATAAGTATTTTTTTTTCAAAATCAAAGTTTGGAATGTGAGGGACAGCTTCCCTCATGTCTCAAGTTTGATTTGTTTTGTTTTTTTGTAACACCAGCACGCACAGTGCACCTATGTCACAGTAAAACACAAATGCAAGCTGATCACCCTAATGGTGCAGCCTGCTTTCACTTTTGGGCAGTGTTGTGGGGCATAACTCTTCTCCCCCAAACACAGAACTCTGCAGGAGAGGCAGCACTGGAAAAGGGGAACCATCTCTTTAACAGGGCTGTCTCGACCTAGTGGATTCCTAGTTAAAGGGACACACTGGACATGCAATCCACACGCAGGGATCACTTCCACTAGATCACCAGACCTTGTTTTGGTGAAGGGACAGAGGCAGCTTGGACAAGGCCTAGTGCCCCCCAAATAAGGAAAGAAAAGTGTTTCTATCTCCTCTTGTGGGCCAGATTGGGGGTTTGCAACAATCAGACCCCTCAGGGAGTGGAAAGCCCACTGGCCCTCAGAGACTTTTTTTGCCAAGTGGGTAGCAGCTACTTGAGCCAATCCCAGGATGTGCACAGCCAAACACTGCACAACATGGATGGATGGTCACCCGTGGGGAATGGGCACAGCGCTTTGCTGAACCCAAATGCCTTTCTCAGCATTTTGTTGTCCGCAGGTTGCTGAAGGGGTGAGGCATTTGTTAAACTTGTAATATGTTCATAAAACAACAGCTATTCACTGAAAAAACAAAAGTTGAAGGGACGTTAAAGTTAGGTGTTTTGCCTAATTTCTGAATGCCCTTTCTTCTATTGTTCACATATCCTATGTTGAAAGCTACACTGTCATGCCAGACCTACAAAGGGAACATACGATCTCAAACAATTGTAGACCCATTTCCTTTCTAGAGTCAGAAACTGTTCAAGAATACACTGGCTGTACTCTAGTTACCATCTGTGTCCTAGAAGTTTTATTCATAATTATCAGGTGGGCTTTACTCCTGCAAATGTACCGCTAAATAGAGGTTACACTTATTGTATTACTTTTTTCACCGATAGGATAGGAAGGGATGGATTTGTATAGCCTTCCTAAACCTTCGGGGGCCTTTGATAATTTGGATAGATTGCTTTTAGGACAGTATCTGGAGCACAGATCAGTACCTCCTCTTGTATTGGTCAATGGTGTTTTTTGTATATTAGTCAAATAATTAGCCTTTAAACACCCTTTTTATTTAACAACTCCATAGAAGATATATCTGATTACTTGATGAAGTGTGTCTTTGCACCATCGATAATGCAACATTTCTGGTGCAAGCTGAAAATGATTTTCAGAACTTTCCCACATTATTTCAAAACGTATGTCTATCTAAATAAATGGAGGTCAAAGCAGCAAAATGGAAGGTGATCGTTGTGTGAAATGTACATAGCATCTGTCAAGTCGGCCCTCTTGTAGGCAAGGGTGTGGGCATTTGGAGTATCTAACATCTATCAAGGTGTGTAACCTGACCATTTCAAATTAAACCGTGCTAAGACACATAAAAGTGTGTCTCATAAAAAAAATAATTTGACCATGCTTGCTCTGAATTCAGCATGGTCAGATACTAGTTTTAATCCATTTTTGAAATAATCAAGTAGCATAACTGGGAGGTCGGATGTGATTTTGTAAATGAAATTTTGTCTAGGTATTCCTGGTCAAGCTATTTTCACTGTGTCTTTTCCTGGCAGGCAATAGGATCTGGATGTAGTGCTGTCTCTACATATGAGATCTCCTTATATTTGATTTATTTTGGCACTTTTCCTTTGTGGGCCCGGGAAAACTCTAAACTAATTTGTTTTGTTTTACTTCTCCTCTGGTTAACATGAATATTAGTGGTTTTATATAAGATACACAACTGATTGAGAGTTCAAATCAAATCAAATCAAATAAGCTTTATTCGATTTATCAATAAATCATAAAAGCATACAAATACAATTTATGCAGACAGTTTAAGAACAGTTTTCATATGAACAAAGTTACAAAAATAGATAAAACGTTTCTCCAAAAATTAAAATCTAGAGCAATCATTCGGATGAAGGGCCTCGTTTTGCACTAATCAGTCAATATAAACATGTATTAGTTACCTCATTGAGTTTCTAAATTTCATCACTGACATTAAGAAACGGGAAACAGCAAAGATAACATCCACATCTTCTAAAAGCAATAATTTTAAATATGCAGATTTACATGTTCTTATCCCCCAGCGTTTAAGTAAAGGTAGAAGAAATGATTTCCTCGGGCTGGTATATAGATTACAAAAGAACACGATGTGAATGTTACTTTGTGTTGAATGGTCGTCGCATGGACATATTAATTTCAATGAGGCCCAGTCATTCTGTTTCGGCAAAGTGACCAGGCGGAAGAAAATCCCTAGACGCAGCCTGGTTAAAAGCATGCGAGCATAGGGTGCTTTTTCAATCCCAAGATAAGATTGCAGGCCTTCAGTAGGGGTAATTGAGAGTTGTCTGGGGGTATAACTAACACACTGTTTTTTGTAATATAGATGGCGTTATGTTTTAACATATTATGTGTAATTTAATTTGATCCTTTCTTGTTCAATTATTGGGTGTTGCTAAAAATGTTTGATGGAAATGGCCATTGCAATATAATTTATATGTGATGGTAAAATACAATTAATGCTGTGACAGGCCACAAGTGCAGCTATCAAATGGAATGCATAATTGATACAGGTAAATTTGAGTTACTGTTTGGACGGACCTGTACCTTATTCAATATAATTTTAGGGATACCTGCACAAAGAACATTGCAATAGTCTAATGTTTGGTCCTCCATTTGACCTTGCAGTTGTAGATATCACCTGCTGTGACAAAAATGGTACATTCTTCAAACAAATTCCAGTGATAGTATTTCTAACTAGGGTAACAAAGGGCTGGAGGTACTATTATTTCATTCGCAAAAAGTTGTTGCTATGTGTTATTGGAAAAATATTTTGGAACGGACCTATGTACTTGTAGTTTAAAGCGTAAGTTTATTGAAAATATATTAGGAAATAATGTGATACAATAAGAAATAACCATACAATCTACATTATATACCTGGACAATTTTTCTTGGGGGAAGAGGGAGTTGTACATGGTCTGAAATGAGAAAGGTTTGGCTTTTATATGAAGATATATAATACAATATACATATATATATATATATATATATATATATATATATATATATATATATATATATATATATATATATATATATATATCCAACATCAAATCACCAAACGCTTGGAGGCCCTCTCATGCCATGTACTCCTTTATTCAGCAAGGCGATATTTCTTAACAAGTACGTTTAAGCAAACAGTTTTCTGCCAACCTCCTTTCCGACGTAATTCAGGCTCCTTTTCGCCTTTCTTCTGGGGGATGGCTTTCACGGAAAGCACCTGGTATGCATATTTACGTTGTATGCTAATTGATTGTCCCGCCCCGTGGACATAAAGCGGCCTGCCACGGTCGCGGAGAGCCCCTCCCTGCAGAAGAGCAGGTCGAGCACCGCCACAAATATGGAGCAAGAAAGAATACCATGATGTCAGCCAAGGGGAAGAACGGCATATCTACAAGTCGGATAAGGCAACAACCCACTGTGGAATGTAATGTATATTGAAGGAAAACTAGCATCTGGTCCTACTAAAGGTTAAAACTTACAAATACTCAATCAACCAGAATGAACTACTTGCATACGCCCACGGGGCGGGACAATCAATTAGCATACAACGTAAATATGCATACCAGGTGCTTTCCGTGAAAGCCATCCCCCAGAAGAAAGGCGAAAAGGAGTCTGAAACGCGTCGGGAAGGAAGTTGGCAGAAAACTGTTTGCTTAAACGTACTTGTTAAGAAATGTCGCCTTGCTGAATAAAGGAGTACATGGCATGAGAGGGCCTCCAAGCATTTGGTGATTTGATGTTGGACATAAAGCGGCCTGCCACGGTCGCGGAGAGCCCCTCCCTGCAGAAGAGCAGGTCGAGCACCGTCACGAATACGGAGCAAGAACGAATCCCATGATGTCAGCCAAGGGGAAGAACGGCATATCTACAAGTCGGATAAGGCAACAACCCACTGTGGAATGTAATGTATATTGAAGGCAAACTAGCATCTGGTCCTACTAAAGGTTAAAACTTACAAAGACTCTATCAACCAGAATGCACTACTTGCATACGCCAACGGGGGGCGGGACAATCAATTAGCATACAACGTAAATATGCATACCAGGTGCTTTCTGTGAAAGCCATCCCCCAGAAGAAAGGTGAAAATGAGCCTGAAACGCGTCGGGAAGTGAAGAACTGGGCTCTCAAGTACTCAGCGGCACCAGGGACACGCCCGAAGTCCTCTGGATTCCCTTGCCTTGGTATACAGAGACACGGAATACTACTAGGTGGCGTCAGAGTTCAAAATTATTAGCTGCAGCTAGTAGCAGAAAGCCCAGCAATACAAAACGGTGTACAACTCAAGAAACTGCTCAACTTTACAAAGCAAGTCATCCCTTTTTATGCCAAACATTATGCTTCAGCAAACAATCCTTGTTTACAGTTTAACCAATCACATGTTTCTACAACAAAAGCATTGCATGACGGTAAAACCCACTTTTCAGTTGCCCAGCCCATGATCAATCATCGGTCAAACCCAACATTCTTCGTTAGATAGGTCGAACAAACCCATAATAAAAAAGGCCACAACCCAATCATAAATAGACCATAAAGAAAGGAGCAGAAACAGGTGAGAGTAAAATAAAGCATATTTGTGTGCAGTAAAACTTTACGATGTCCTGTGCTCTGATCCTTAATCTAGATCATCTAAAGGGCAGGAACTGGTTTAACGAGGTCAGCTTCAGGCAACAGGGTCAGTTCACTCAGGTCAAACAGGAGTCAGCACGAACTGGAGCTAAGGTATACATGTCCCTAAAAAAGACTAGTTCAGCCACAGTCATCAGCCTACGTGAGGGCAACCACAAACTGGCTGTCATACACAAAATGGAACCCAAGGGTTCAGAACGAAATCCCTAAATGCGTAGTGAATCCATCGGTCTAACATGACGAAAACACTCATACTTGCCGCACTAACTAGTTACGTTTCGCTAATATCAAATTCGTAACGATACCATGCCATTTATAAAACAGGTTCAGAATTCACGGAACCACAGACCCTCCTTTTGCCCTTACATAGGCAATCACTCAGTCTGCGTCTGAGTCGATGTCAATATTCATCAGATCATCAAGATGCTGCTGGAGCATCATCCTATTACTCAGGACTTCTCTCGAGACAGGTCTTCTCACACACGTAGTAGCACAAAGGCCACATATGGCAGGACCACACTGTACACAAAGACAACATGAGAAGAGAATCGCGAAAACCATCTCAATGATCATCAGAATCTTCCATCCCCAAGTGGATAACAATCCCCAAAACCATCCAGTCAACGACCAATCTCCTTTATCCACATGTATAGACTCAGAGATCTTATGCAGTCTGGAAATGGCCTCGTATACTGTAGGAGCATTATCTGGAATGAAAACGCAGCAACTCGATTGGATCACTTTACATACCCCTCCTCGGTCCGCAAGTATGATGTCCAAAACCATTCGATTCTGTAATGTCATAAGGCGATCCGCTTGAAGCTCAGCGGTCAGATTACTAAGGGCACCGGCAGTTTCATTTATGGTGGATTCAACCACTCTCGTCAATTGTCGTAGGTTTCTACTGTTTGCCATAGGTCCCCAAAACGGTAGGAAACCCTTGAAAAAGTCTCCCACTTCTTGTCCCGTAGTATCTTCCTCACTGAAGACACCCCTAAAAACCCTCGTTCTGTGGTAATCTACAGCAGCAGTATACGGAGGAGGCAACAAATATGCAACATAACATGTGCCCGAAAAATCAGGGGCAACCATGTATATGCTCTATCATAGCAGACAAAATACGTGCCCTTAGCTACTAAAAACGGTGGGGAAGTTTGGGACGCAAAGACATACGTCTGAGTACAAACACTCTTCCCTAACTGAGCTCTCGGATTCTTGCCTTTCCCTTGCAGACAAAAATGACCACGATGGGGTACAATCCAAATCGGAGGTGACCTTTTTTGTCTCTGCTTCTCACCCAGACTAATACTATATCCGGTTGCATTCCAACCAACATATGCTAGTAACTCATCCTTGGGAATAGTCTTATACGTTTCGATATCTCTACTCATATCTGTAATTCCCTTCACCAAGGCTTTATTACTTGAGTTATCTCTCATGGAACGCAGTGGATAAACTTCGATGGCATAAATAAACATCGTCTGATATGCCCATACGGACCCATTGTAACTGAATGGCAGAACCAGATAAGGAATACCTCTATCCATAGTATGTGGCATAAGACCACACACCCAACAATTAGTGGTGTTCACTACTAACTGGTGTTGGTGCCGAAGCTGTAAAAAAGAATTATTCACAAATTTCGTCCTTCTAATTTTCTCGTGTTCAGGTAAGATATGAAAAGAATGCAAAGAGGTAGTAGTAGGAAAAGACATAGGTTGGGAGGTGGGTGCAGAAGTCAATTGGGTAGTGAAAACGATCCAACCCACCAATGCTAACGTCATGCTTAAAAACATCAAAACACATGTTACCAGAAAACATTTGCCATTCCTAATTCTACACAGTTTCTTCTAAAAGTTCATTTTCTCAACAATCCTCTCAATCTCAAAAAACTCCATCCTCTAACCGATGCTGTTCACGGCGGTTGATTTTCTTCTGCTAAAGAATGCTTCTGTCAGCCCAGGGAACTCCCTTAGACCAACCAGAACCGTCGACCTTGCGTCTTCGGCTGCGCTCCCTAGTCTTTACACCGTGACCCTACAGCCGAACCCGGATGGTGGTTCACAAAAATATACCCAAAAAGTTTTTTGGCTGAGAGAGTTCAGTTCCAAAAATCAAAAAGGAATTATTCACTTTATTAGTTCATTGTCCTTAGGTCGTAGATTATAACAGCCTTTACCAGGCACTGTCTGGTCTGTAAACAAGAGTTCAGGCTCAGTAGTGTCCAATCTCAAATGCGGAAGCACAGCAGCTTGTAGAACTTCGTCATCCTCACGTTCAGACCGTGTCCACGTCAAATGAGCATCACTAAATGGAACGAATCTAGGGACCTTCCCACAATCAGAATCGGTTTTACCATCCCTTATCCACTGATCATATGGTAAAGGCAAAGGAACTTTTTTACAGTGGATAGCATGCACCCAGTTCTTTTTGCCTGCTACTCTAACAGCGGTTCTAGTAACCAACAAAATCAGATAGGGGCCGGTCCACCTAGGCTGTAAGTTCTTGGTACGCTGAAATTTTTTCACAAGAACGTACTGTCCAGGTTCAAGTACGTGGTCTAGATCTGTAGTGGCTGTCGGCAGACTGTCATATACCGTGTGGTGGAGAACACGTTATTTAGCAGTCAAGTCATGTAAGTAATCCACCAACATAGGGTATTCAATACTGCTGTATTCTTTCGGACGAGGCACACTCCAAACATTCACTGGACGACCAAACACAATCTCATACGGACTAAGTCCCACTCTAGAATGCACAGTCATCCTTGTTGGCAAAAGAGCCAACGGCAAGGCATCTGGCCATGTAAGACCAGGGCTCGCTTGTACTTTAGCTAGTTTCAATTTAAGCGTACCGTTGTAATATTCAACAAGTCCAGCAGACTGGGGGTGAATCGCTGCGTGGAACTTTTGTCTTATCCCTAATCCAGAGCATACTTTCTTCATGATTTGACCCACAAATTCACTCCCATTGTATGACCACACGATTCTCGGCAATCCATACCTAGGGAAATACTCTCTCAACAAAACCTTGGCTGTAGACAAGGCAGTATTATCTTTTAGGGGGTAAGCCTCTATCCATCTAGAAAAAGCGCAAACAACCACAAGAACGTATTTTAGGTTGTTGCATATCTCCATGTGAATATAATCTAACTGTATCACCTCAAACGGATACGTCGGAGGAGCAAAATGACCAGCTGGAGTTGGGATTCCCTTACCAGGATTATATTGCAGACAAATCATACAATGTTTCACCACGTTCTCTACACATTTCGGGATTGCAGCATTCTGCCAAACTGGAGCCAACAACTTGCATATCCCTTTCGAACTTATATGAGTCAATCCATGAGCCAATATAACCACTGGGAGCACATACGCGTCTGGCAACAACCATCGCTGGTGTTCCAACAACTCAATCCAACAACCCGTAGAATCCAATATACCCGTACTCTTTCTCCAAACATTCATTTCCTTTTCTGTAGCTTCAGCCTGAATCATCTTCACACTTTCTATCGTGTCTTCACACATTCCACCAGCCATAACCCAATTAGCTGGGCCTGCAACATACATACGGCTCATCATATCTTTCGCTGTTTCCTTCGCAACTTCATCCGCAAACGCATTCCCTCGACCAACATTGTCCACAACTTTCTTATGCGCACTGCACTTCACTATGGCAATCTGCTTTGGGAGAGTGAGAGATTCCAAAAGTTCATTCACTAACTTCCCATGCTGAATTTTAGTTCCATGGGAAGTAAGGAACCCACGCTCTCTCCACAAACGCCCAAAACTGTGAGCAACAACAAACGCATACTGACTATCAGTGTAAACATTAACTCGCTTTCCTTCCGACAACACACACGCTCTAGTCAATGCAATCAGCTCTGCTGCTTGCGCAGAATTCTGTGGTATGCGTGCTGTCTCAACATCTGTATTTAAAGTTGTGATAGCATACGCTGCAGTTGTTTCACCATTCAGAAGCTTGAAACACGAACCATCAACCCACAGCGTACCATCAACATTATCAAAAGGAGTGTCCTTAAGGTCCACTCTAGCTTTTGTTTCTTCCTCTGTATGAAGAAAACAAGAGATAGGTAACAACGTAACTGGATTCAACACGTTACATCTCTTAATATGAACATGGCTAGCCAACAGTGTCAACTCGTAACCTGAAAGACGTGCACTAGTAAGGTGCTGTGTCTTAGTCCTGTTTAATAAAGTATCCACTGCATGCGGAACCATCACAATCAACGTATTATCCAATACCAAACCAGCAGACTGTCGGATAGAAACAGCAGCTGCGGCTGTAGCTCTCAAACAACTCGGCAATGCTTTAGCAACTGGGTCTAACGTTGCTGAGAAATACGCGCATGGGCGCTGCTTGTCCCCAAAAGATTGTGTCAACACTGACAACGCACAACCTTCTCTCTCGTGTACATACAACGTAAAAGGCTTGCTATAGTCTGGAGTACCGAACACAGGAGCCGAACACAATGCATCACGTAATTCAGAAAAACTTTTCTGGCATTCATCAGACCAAGGAAGAGGAAACGGAGTATCTTTCGTAGCCAATGCTAACAAAAGTTTCGCCAACAGTGAAAAATTGGGGATCCATTGCCTACAATACGACATAATATCCAAAAAAGCACGAACTTCTCTCTGAGTCGATGGCACACTCATTTGCGCAATCGCTTGAATTCTTTCTGGGGTCAATCGCCTTCCCTCCTTCGACAAGAGATGACCTAAGTAGGTTACTTCTTGGCGGCAATACTGTAACTTCGAAGGTGACACTTTATGATGAAGGTCAGACAAATACCGCAACAACGAAAGAGTAGCCTCTTTACAAATCTTTTCATCATCAGCAGTAATCAACAAATCATCAACGTACTGAATAAGAGTAGCACCAGCAGGTAACACAAAACCATCAAGCTGTGTCTTCAACGCCTGACTATAGATTGAAGGACTTTCACAATAACCTTGGGGAGCTCTCTTAAACCGGAAGCTTCGTCCTCCTAAAGAGAAGCCAAAAATATCTCTACTCTCCTCATTAATCGGAATACTGAAGAAAGCATTCTTCAGGTCAATAACAGAAAACCAAGCTGCCGAAGCAGGAATCAGAGTCAACAAAGCAGTGATATCAGGGACAACAGGAAACTGTGGCACAACAATCTTATTCACTTCTCGAAGATCGATCACAAACCGATACACAGGTGGCTGAGAAGCATCAGTACGCTTAAGAACAGGCAAAACAGGACTGTTACACACATTACCTCTCGTTTCTTCAATTACACCCTTCGCAATCAAATCATAAATGATCGCCAAAAGAGCTCTCTCGCCATCACTTGATATTTTATATTGGGCAATACGAGGCAATCTAGCATTCCATTT
The DNA here is from genome assembly GCF_964261635.1 of Lissotriton helveticus. Lineage (NCBI taxonomy): Eukaryota > Metazoa > Chordata > Amphibia > Caudata > Salamandridae > Lissotriton > Lissotriton helveticus. The sequence goes on along the minus strand of NC_136072.1, from coordinate 184,567,713 downwards.
GAGCGTAACAACATACGGTGGAATCTGCAAAAGGCCAACATCATTTGGACCCGTAGCCCAAAGCGTATCAGAAAGCGAACGCAATTCCAGTGGCAAACAATCTTTCGACAAATACATTGGAGAAATCACTTTCTTACCAAGAGTAAGCTGTACTCCCGAAGGAGAACACTGCAATGTTGCATACAATCTTTTCAGCAAGTCCAATCCCAACAGATTCTCATTACAACCAGTCGTTAGAATAAGTGGAGCTTCCAATTCACAAGGGCCAATAGAAAGGGTTAAAGGACTAGAAATCGTATTACGAACTGGGGCGCCTGAAAATCCTACGGAAACATTGGTTAAGCCAGACAAAGGTGCGCCAGGGAGTTTAGAATACTTAATAGAACTCTTTGTCGCACCAGTATCCAAAAGAAAAAGTTCTACTACACCTGATGTAATCACTTCAACATTCGGTCCACTCTGATCTACTAGAACTGACACTACTCCCTCTCTTTGCCCATGGCTGTCCTAGCTATCATTATAACCAGAACTCTCACCTTCGACATAGTAATCCTCAACATAATATTGGGCAGACTGTCCACTCGGGGTATTCTGCCTGTCAAAATAATTCTCAGAATTCTGTAGGGAAGAAGAACGCTCATTCTGGGGAATCACACCACGACCTCTTCCTCTAGGCGCTTGCTGAAAACCACCACGACCTCTCTGACCAGGTGCACCATTCGCACGTTGTAACAAAGACGGGCAACTATTCTTGAAATGACCTTCCTCTCTACAATAAGCACACTTATTAGGGCCAGGAAAGAATCGCTGAGCATATGGCTCAGGCTTCTGTAATTGCGGATGTTGCTGAAACTGAGGCTGATTCTGACGAGGCGGATAAGCTTGCTGCAAAAGAACTTTCGTCTTTAAATCTTTCTTTTTCTTCTCCCCTTTATCCTTCTCATCTTTATCCCTATTCTCGTAATATTGGGCAGTAGCCAATATCTGGACCGACGAAGAAACAGCCCATGAACTCTCAGAGTCCTTTAACTTATTAGAAAGTTCGGGAAGCAAATTAAAGACAAATTTATCCACGAACAACCTTTGACCCCCTTCCGTACTCATATCCTGACCACTGTGATCAATAAACGTCTCTTCAAACCTAGTGAAGAAATCAGACACACTCTCGTCTTTCTTCTGCTTACATGCTGCTAACTTATCCCAATTCACTCGTAACGCAGGCATCATCGTTTTCATCAAAGTAATAATTCTACCTGGCAATTCTGAAACCAAATGTTCATGTTTAGCACCTCCCTCTTGTCTACCATCTGCAGCAATAATATTCGCCCAAGTATCTCCTAATTCTGCTGCATTATTCTCATGACGAATCTTCGCCCACAAACGTTGCGGAACTACATTACCCATTACATATCTATATCAGCTAAATTCATGATACATGCTTCAACTGTCTGAGACAACTCCTTGTAATAACCAGCAGGATTCTTACGAGGGTCAGGTAAGGTCTGCTTAAGAGCCAAGACCTCTGATCTCTTCCAAGGAACATGTACCCATACTCGCTGAAAATGAGCCGGAGCGGCAACAATACCCTCATTTACATTAGCCTGAACTGCTTCCTTCCATACAGGAGGAACTTCTCTCATAGGATACTGTCTCACTTCCCTCCTAACAGAGGGATCATGTTCGTACAATGTCTGAGGCGGAAGTCTAGACCTAAAAGCCAGTATCGTCTCTACGGCATCTGTAATATCAGATTCCACTATCATCCCTTTAGCAAAATCAGACTGAACATCAAGTAGTTCCTGCGGGATCAAACCCAAATCATTATCTTCCCATTCCTGACGCAGAAACATACACATCACATTAAAAACATACCTTTTCTTAGGCTGTTCCCACTGAAAGAAAACATCCATAACAGCTGGCAAATCATACCTTGAAGCATTTATAATCCATTTACGAGCCAACAAATCCAACACTGCCCGTTCCTCGGAACTAGGAAGCTGACTACGACTCTGCTTACATTCCGAAACAGGTGTCATATTCAGTGACCCAAACAATGGAGACAACAAATTAGAAACAGTCTCTTTCATTCATTTTCGAACAGAAGGAGAAGAAGCAGACATATGAACAGGAGAATAAGTATTCTGAGGCAAAGAAGGTGTAGGAATAAGAACAGTAGGAGTATCAGATGCAGAAGTAGAAGGCAAAGGAGTTTGAGGCAAGGCCGGTAGCAAAGTTGGCTACCCTAGAACGGGTTGCGCAGGAGGAGGTAAAACCATCTGTGGAGTACCGGGTGGCTGAACAACAGCAGGATGTTGAACAACTAAGGGTGGAACAACCGGGGGTAATAGAGGTGCAGTAGCACCCTGCACATAAGGAGGTGGTAATCTCAGTAGATGAGAGATCAAAGGATCTTTTTCAAGGTCTTCAATCGTTTTCGGGGGAGGAGACGGCAGGGCCGGATAACATTTATCTACGGCCATGCAACGCTGCCTATCTAAAACTTCACTAGCTCGCTCCTCTCCATCATCCCTATACTGCCTAGCAGCTTGTAGTACTGACATATTCCTATCTTTCTTATCTCTCTTAGCTTGTTTAATTTCTCTCTGTTTGGCTTCCTTTCGCCAAAGGCGGAAAGAGTCAAAGATTGCCGGCCGGGCTTTCTTCCTAAATAGCCTAACTTCTAGATTATCTAAAATCTCTGTTTCAAAACTACCATGTGGGGGTCATTGTAAAACACCATCTTTTTTCGTGTAGCGGACCCATACTTCGTTATAAGTAATAGGGCCCACTCCATGTTTAGAATAGAGCTCATAAGTCGAAATTCCAACAGGAGGTATCGGACATGAATCCTCAATCGGGAATCCCTGTTACAACCATATACAAACCAATTACCAAATTTACCAAGACCAGGCATCTTGCTCACTAGTCTCTTTTCAAACTTCAAAGGGAATCAAAAAATGATACACTCGTAAATATACAAGCCCTTCGGCTTTGGGTACTGCAGCAACCAAATCAAAACCAAGGAACCCAGCAAAGTCGTGGGAGCGACCCACATATACTTAACCAAATATCTGTCACGCCACCAGAAGACCGTCTATCGTCTCGCTTTACAAACATCAATCGAAGGGTCCAAGACAAGGCAACAGTCAGGGCAGCAGTCCTTCGTAGCCGTTGGAAAGCGGGAAGCCTCGCAGAAAAGACCTTCGGTCCACGTCGACATGAAGGGGTCGATGAAGTAGGGGCCCTCCTCCAGAGTTTCCTCACGTGGCTCCTCGCAATCTTCGGGCTTGGACGGGTACCACTGAAGTCGCCCCACGTTGGCCGCGCCAACTGAAGAACTGGGCTCTCAAGTACCCAGCGGCGCTAGGGACATGTCCGAAGTCCTCTGGATTCCCTTGCCTTGGTATACAGAGACACGGATTACTTCTAGGTGGCGTCAGAGATCAAATTTATTAGCTGCAGCTAGTAGCAGAAATCCCAGCAATACAACATGGTGTACAACTCAAGAAACTGCTCAACTTTACAAAGCAAGTCATCCCTTTTTATGCCAAACATTATGCTTCAGGCAAACATTCCTTGTTTACAGTTTAACCAATCACATGTTTCTACAACAAAAGTATTGCATGACGGTAAAACCCACTTTTCAGTTGCCCTGCCCATGATCAATCATCGGTCAAACCCAACATTCTTCTTTAGATAGGTCGAACAAATCCATAATAAAAAAGGCTACAACCCAATCATAAATAGACCATAAAGAAAGGAGCAGAAACATGTGAGAGTAAAATAAAGCATATTTGTGTGCAGTAAAACTTTACGATGTCCTGTGCTCTGATCCTTAATCTAGATCAGCTAAAGGGCAGGAACTGGTTTAACGAGGTCAGCTTCAGGCAACAGGGTCAGTTCACTCAGGTCAAACAGGAGTCAGCACGAACTGGAGCTAAGGTATAGATGTCCTTAAAAAAGACTAGTTCAGCCATAGTCATCAGCCTATGTGAGGGCAACCACAAAATCGCTGCCATACACAAAATGGAACCCAAGGGTTCAGAACGAAATCCCTAAATACGTAGTGAATCCATCGGTCTAACATGACGAAAACACTCATACTTGCTGCACTAACTAATAACGTTTCGCAAATATAAAATTCGTAACGAAACCATGCCATTTATAAAACGGGTTCAGAATTCACGGAACCACAGAACGAAGTTGGCAGAAAGCTGTTTGCTTAAACGTACTTGTTAAGAAATGTCGCCTTGCTGAATAAAGGAGTACATGGCATGAGAGGGCCTCCAAGCGTTTGGTGATTTGATGTTGGACATAAAGCGGCCTGCCACGGTCACGGAGAGCCCCTCCCTGCAGAAGAGCAGGTCGAGCACCGTCACGAATACGGAGCAAGAACGAATACCATTATGTCAGCCAAGGGGAAGAACGGCATATCTACAAGTAAGATAAGGCAACAACCCACTGTGGAATGTAATGTATATTGAAGGAAAACTAGCATCTGGTCCTACTAAAGGTTAAAACTTACAAAGACTCTATCAACCAGAATGCACTTCTTGCATACGCCCACGGGGCGGGACAATCAATTCGCATACAATGTAAATATGCTTACCAGGTGCTTTCCGTGAAAGCCATCCCCTAGAAGAAAGGCGAAAAGGAGCCTGAAACGTGCGGGGAAGGAAGTTGGCAGAAAACTGTTTGCTTAAACGTACTTGTTAAGAAATGTCGCCTTGCTAAATAAAGAAGTACATGGCATGAGAGGGCCTCCAAGCGTTTGGTGATTTGATGTTGGATATATATATATATATATATATATATATATATATATATATATATATATATATATATATATATATATATATATATATATTCACTGAAAAAACCATAGGTTATAGACCATATATAGTTAGGAATTAGCATTTACAAAACCTTGAAAATTCACTGAAAAAAACATAGGTTATAGACCATATATAGTTAGGAATTAGCATTTACAAAACCTTGAAAATTCACTACAAAAACCATAGGTTAGAGACCATATATAGTTAGCTGGACATTTTATTGACATAAAACCAATGAAATTCCATATATAGTTAGTTGCACTAACTATATATCGCGCACCCGCAATCCACTGCTGATGATGTCACATATTACATCATTCATGACATGGTCAGTGACATCACTGATGACATCACTGATGACATCTCAAATGACATCACTGATGACATCACTGATGACATCTCAAATGACATCACTGATGACTACATCCAGTGACTGTATATTTCTGTAAAGTTAAAATATGTCTTACATATTGAAGAATGAGTGGATGTATAAGTGTCTGGACGAAGGATTTAGTAGGTGCATGACTGAATGTATGAGTGAGTGATTAAATGTGTCTCACTGAGTGCATGGGTTAGTGACTAAACTGTCTTAATTTGTGCATCATTATGTCTGTTGTTCTGTAAACTGCTGCATGTGTTGATCAGTAGCTATATGAGTAACTATATGGGTTATTGATTGATTGCCCAAGTATTTGTATGGGAGACTGAGTGTGTGTGTGGCTAGCTGGGAGGTGTGTGACTCTGTGCAGATCAATCTGTACTTGTATCAATGAGTATAAGAAAATAAGTATGTGTTAGTACATGTTTGAAAATGTAAGGTGCTCTATGTTTAACTGTATAGACAAGAAAATGGAAGTCTCATTGATTCTTTACAGGACTGACTAGGTGTGTAAGTAACTCCATGGATGAGTGGCAGACTGTGAGTGTCTGTATAGGTGTATGAGTGCATATGATAGTGTTGTAAAGATGAGTGATTGTATGTATGAATGATTGTATGGGTGAATGAGTGAAGGTGTGTGTAGACGTAGCAATCAGTGAGTGCGTATGTAGTAACTAGTATTGGTGTGTCAATGGTTTCAAAAATTATACTCTTTTTAACACTGGGTGAAACAGAGGTTATATTAAAATGTGAGGAGATGCATTGTATTGTCACATGAATGATATCATCAGTGATGTGGTCATTGATGTCAAATGAGATGTCATCAGTGATGTCATCAGTGATGTCATTTGAGATGTCATCAGTGATGTCATCAGTGATGTCACTGACCATGTCATGAATGATGTAATATGTGACATCATCAGCAGTGGATTGCGGGTGCGCGATATATAGTTAGTGCAACTAACTATATATGGAATTTCATTGGTTTTATGTCAATAAAATGTCCAGCTAACTATATATGGTCTCTAACCTATGGTTTTTGCAGTGAATTTTCAAGGTTTTGTAAATGCTAATTCCTAACTATATATGGTCTATAACCTATGTTTTTTTCAGTGAATTTTCAAGGGTTTGTAAATGCTAATTCCTAACTATATATGGTCTATAACCTATGGTTTTTTCAGTGAATTTCAATGGTTTTTTAATAGCAAATATCATAAGCTGTCGAATGTCAAGTACGTGGTAAGTAAAAACATTTTCGTGTTTATGCACACTGATCTGCTTTGAATGCTGCCCCCCACCCCTCATTTCTATTAGGAGTACTCTCTCTTTGCAGATAGTGAAAGGTAGTTAACGCAGCCCTTTGCCCCCTTTGTAATCCGTCGTGCCTGCTTCTCTCTCCATTTGATTGATTGTTCTCTTTCGTTCATTCTCTATTTACAAACAAGCACAGAGTCAAAATACTCTGTTTAGTCTTTGCAGATAGCGAAAAACCGTGTAAAAAAACAAAAGGAATCGAGCAAAATCAGTAGGCCACTAATGGGATCTCTTTTTGACCTCGCTAAAATAGAAACATTAGGAACAACCTGTTGAAAATAGCAATGCGTATGTACATAAGCGGCGTTCATTTGTGTTCACAGTACCCCTTGTTGATTGTTTGAATCGAGCATTGAATTGTTCGAAGTTGGTTCTCTTAAGGATCTTCTCTGCCTGCAAACGAGGAAGAATAGGAATATTCTCTCTCCCTTTGCAGATAGTGAAGGGTAGGTAACGCAAGCCTTTAACACGTCGTACCTATTTCATTCCTCATTGATTGATTGATTGTCCGAACATTGACTGTTTGGGAATTAGTTCTTTTTGGAGGTATTCCCTGTTTGCAAATAAACGTAGGAAAATCTTTGCAAGTAGTGAAAGGGTACGTAATGCGGACCTTTCTCCCCCGTTGTAATCTGTCATGCCTATCTACTCCCCACTGATTGATGCACCTGTTTCACCCGGACCATTTACTAGACATACGTCATCTGGCCCGACCAGAGAGCACCCCTAGTGAAAAGGACATATGCAATAATAACGAAGTGAATGATCACTGTATCCTGTTAACAGAAACTTTAGCATGAAACAACCTGGAAAGAAAAGAATAGGAAATCGAAAATCAGTAGGCCACTGATGAACATGAACTTTTATTAAACAACGAACAAAGAAACGATAACATAACGTAATGATAAAACCTATTAATGTCCTAGAAACAAGAAAACATTAAAATATGCCAGTGGTGAGAGACCAGAAAAACAGTAAGAGAAACCAAATCACCCCTCGCTGTCCCACCGCCTGCCACGCCAAAAAATTAGATAGACTAGGGAAAATGCAAGTCAGAAGAACATCCGCCCCCACTCTGGAAACTTCCAAGGTGGGGCAGGGTTCCGGCTACGCCCAGCCGGGAGCAGCCCATATAAGGCAGGTCCTGCTGCCACGCCTCGGCCAGGAGATCCTAACGTAGGGTGTAGCCGGAGGAGAGGCCGAGACCAGCGGGACCCGGCCAGGGGATTGCCTTTACAACGCTGAACAGTTGCAGGGGGGGGGAATGTCTCCTCGACCCTCCCCTCTCTCTCCCAGTCCGGCCGCGGTGGCCCTTGAGAGTTGCAGGTAGTCCCGCCACATGCTCTTCCGGTCCGGCCACCAACGGTCGGGGGGCCGAGGCCGACGGGATCCGGCTGCAGCCGATAAACCAAGAAACCCGTTCATGGGGCCAGAGCCAGGGGCGTCCGGCCGACATCTACCGGAAGCCCGGCCCGAAGACGGACGGGACACTTCTTCTTTCTTGTATAATTGCTGCAACAACCCTGGGGGGGGATGTCTTGCACATGCCTCCGACCCCCCCCCCCCCTCGTCCTCATCGCCTGGTCCGGCCATAACAAATCTCAAGCGAGACGCCGTGGGGTGCACTGGGAGGGAGAGACGGTGCGAACAGGCCTCTCCCGCCTCCCCAGTGGAGGCTTCCCAGCTGCACCCTCAGCGCTCCAGGCGCCCGGAAAAGAGTTCTTCCACTGTGGCCATGCTGCAACGTCTCGCCCGGCAGGGTGGAGCCCGTCCGCTCATTTGACCCCGCGATCGCCAGTAGCTACCGAACTCTCAAAATGGCGGTCGACCTGGCAAGAGCGGGCCCAGCATTAAGAAATTGCCCGGTCACTGGTTGACTCCACCACCGTAGTCCTCCACAACCTTGAAGATTCTAGAGGAGCCGCGGGAGTCTCCGACCCCCGATGGGGAATGACTGCCATGATCACCCGTGGAGTGACGAAACTGTATCCGCGGGACGTCGGCGCCAGCCTCACTTTGAATTACTAGAATCCTGCAGACCTCACTTCCGGTGAAAGCACAGTGTGACCCGGTAGGAAAAATTGTTGCACCCCCTCCCCTTTTTGACTGATAGTTCAAACCACCGATCCTTTCCTTTGCCCTTTTAACGGAACTTTGGACTGCCTCCCCCTCTTTTACATTTTCTAGAGAAAACAAAACATTAACCACTACATTAGCATAGCAGTTGACACCAGAACTGTTTTCAAATTGAAAACCAACAACATCTTCAACAGAATCCTTTTTGTTTCTGCTGTGACCCTGCTACAGCACAGGCATTGTCCCCAGCAGTAATTCTGCAATGCCGGTAAGAATAGCTGTGGTGCCTACTGGACTCACTCACCCCCGCGGCGCCCCACGCCGTTATTTGCTGGGCGGCAACTTGCTAGACATCACTTTCGTGCCATCTAGATTTCAGCGCGTTCTGCTGCCTTGGAACTATTCGCACAACAGACCGCTACTGACAAGAATATTTCATTATTGGTGCTGTCAATTTCAATAAATCTATTGGATAATTCAAAAGAAATTGCCACGGTCTCTTCGTTGTTTAAATGTTTTTACTGTTTTTGTTTTGTTGTATATATTTATATGTTATTAAAGTTTTATATTCCTACTACTTTGTTGGAGTGCTATATATTTTTAATGTGACACATAATTGTAAAAACTTTGATGTACAAAGAGTCATTCCTGGAATCTTCCGCTTCAGGCTCGGTCCCCTCCCCAATCACAATACAGGATAGTTTTCAGATAGTAGGAACACGTGTGGTGTGACGGATCTCATCGGGTGTGGGCCTTGATCTACTATAACTCCTTTGAAGAGGGGTGATTCTTTACAGCTGGGGCCATAAACTACATCTGCAGGGCTAGCTGATAGCCTGGACAATCGGACACAGAGGAAGAGGAGTGTCAGAGGGTGCGGTAGTGAATAGGGCGAAAGGGAGGTGTCGGGCGGGCACAGTGTGTTTCTCAGGGAAGAGCAGCGCAGATGGGGGGAGGTTTATTGCCCATGCATAAGACAGAAAGGGGGGGTGACCAGTGCCTGGGGAAGATGCTTGCGAGGGTGAGGAGCCATGCTACGAATCGACAGCGTGCAGAGATGGTCTGGTCAAGACATCTAAAATGGCTGCCGTGCACGACAAAAGTGTGGCATTTCAAAAAAGGCAAGATGGCGCAGACAATGTTTTTCAACACTTCCTCATTTCCTTCGAATCGAACGTTAACAGACGTTGGGGCATATTACCAAAGTTAAGCGATATTTATCGCTAACGATGCTTACCAACGAATTTTTTACCGCTAAGCATCGTCAGAAATTATCGAAGATAAACCTTGCTATTATCAAGGTTTATCACAAATGCGATAATAAACGGCCGCAATGCATGAATATCGCTAAAAACTCAGCGATATTCATACATTACCGAGCTAATGCTCCTAGCCATGTTATCCACCTCCCATTGGATAACATGGCTAAGAACTGCTCAGGGCAGGTGTTACTTTTTGGAGATATTCGCGCTTAGCGCGAATATCTCCAAAAGTTGGTAATAGGAGATAGATATCTTGCATGTTGTAATGCAAGTTATTGTGGTATATGGAACTCATACCATAATCTCTCAGGAAAGCAGAAACTGATCCTTTTGGGACCGCCTAAAAAGGCCTAGGGGGTGAGGAGTACTCTACTTTGCCCCCTTTTCACGTTCCGAACTATTTTATTTTACTCTCTTCTGTAATTACACAAAATAGCAGCGATAAGATGCATCGGAGACACACAGTGAGAGAAAGGAGGCCGGAGATGAAGAAGAGATGTCAAATACACATTGGAGATAATATAGTGGCAGAAGGGAAGTAAATATGAGTAAACTTACCATGTAACATAAAAATGTTGCACTCTATACTATAAGTCTCATTTTATACTACAATCACTTCGCTACAACCTCATAAATTAAAAATAAAAATGAATAATGTCTCAAACAATTTTTGATTTCTAAATATAAATTTATTCTTCAGAATTTTCTAAATTTGAAAGAACTAGTAACATGTCCTCATCAGCAATGTCCTCATGAAAAGTCTGCAATAATGATTCTTGTAACTCTATGGTCTCCAAACACTCGATAAATTCGCCATCAAGAGATTGATCAAAAAAATCATTCAAGTCATCTCCTCCTTGTGACAATATTTCATTATTGGTGCTGTCCATTTCAATCAATCTAATGGAATCATACAAGTCATCTCCTCCTTGTGACAATATTTCATTATTGCTGCTCTCAATTTCAATCAACGTAGTGGAATCATTCAAGTCATCTCCTTGTGACAATATTTCATTCTTGGTGCTGTCCATTTCAATCAATCTAATGGAATCATACAAGTCATGTCCTCCATGTGACAATATTTCATTATTGGTGCTCTCAATTTCAATCAATGTAGTGGACAATTCAAAAGAAATTGCCACGGTCTCTTCATTGTGAGCCATTTTATTTTGAAATTGCTTGCTGTAAATTGCAGAAAAAAATAATCACTTTCATTTATCGTTTTTAGTAATACATAATATAAAACTAACTTTATCAAGTATTTAGTATAACAGAAGGACTGCAAATAAATAACAGAAAACATTTTTCAAATTATCTTCAAGTGTACAACATAGTTCCCCTTACAAATTAACAACTCACCTTTTTAAAAGTAGGAAAAGTGTTAGTACTGTGTAAATCAAACACCAGAAATTCACCACCAAAAATTCCTCACAAATGTACCTCAGACAGTAGTATCACAAAATGGCTGTGGTTTCCTCTCATTTGACATACATACATAACCAATTAACTTTCATCACACACAAATACAAAACCAAAGTAACATTTTAATTGGTTCTAAATTTCAACACTTTCAAATGTGTTTTCCCCATGCAATTTTCCATAGGACATTTACATACGTCTACAGCCTGAATGGCTGAACGGAATTACACCAAACTTGGCAAAATGGTACATCAAACCTAAGAGGTCAGGAAGGATCTACTATGCCCCCTTATGGTCATTTCCCCCTTCGCTTTGGCCTCCTCTTGTCTCTCAATCCTACCGAGAGACAAGATGGCGGCCTCTACGGACTGTTTGGAATGTTGACAGACGCCGGAGAACCAATCAGCTTCGCAAAGCTCCGTAACGCGAAAAGTACGCGAAGCGGAGCGCTGTTACAGATATATATCTTTTTTTGAACGTTAATTTCTCAAAATCCACTGGAGCACATATATTGAGACCTAACAAAGGCACATCGGGCTACCAGTCCCTAATATTTTACCAAGTTTCGTGCAAATCCATTCAGCCGTTCGATTATTATTATTATTATTTTTTTTTGCCCCGCGGGGCCCTTTTAAAACCTCCACATCAAACCTAGGGGGTCAGCGAGGATCTACTATTCCCCCTTATGGTCATTTGCCCCTTCGCTTTCGCCTCCTCTTGTCTCTCGACCCTACCGAGAGACAAGATGGCGGCCGCTACGGACTGTTTGGAATGTTGACAGACGCCGGAGAACCAATCAGCTTCGCTTCACAAAGCTCCGTTGCGCGAAAAGTACGCGTCCTGGGACGCTGCCCGGTCCGCTGTTACAGATATATATCTTTTTTCAAACGTTAATTTCTCAAAATCCACTGGAGCACATATATTGAGACCTACAAAAGGCACATCGGGCTACCAGTCCCTACAATTTTTCCAAGTTTCGTGCAAATCCATTCAGCCGTTCGGGCTAAAAGTGAGGCCAACCGCCCTATGGAAAACTCAATGTTAAAAACATGTTTTGGGACCCCCCTTTTTTCTCGACCCCCCCTGGACGAAACCCCCCCCAATTTTCAGGGGCTGCTCAGAAACAAAATGTGCCATTTTCCTGAAAATTTCAGCCAATTCCGTCCACAAACGCCAAAGTTATTAGACATAGAATTTTCAAAAATCCCATAGAGAAATAATCCTAACTATATATACCTACTGGCGACCGCCAGTAGGTAATATATATATACATATATATATATATATATATATATATATATATATATATATATATATATATATATATATATATATATATGAAAAATGTTAATAATAATAAACATGCTAAGATCTTTCTGTTAGTAACAAAGGGGCACTCAAGGAGGCTGAAGAACTTCTTGTTGAGCAGGTATATGCACAAAGGAACTATTCATAATATAATCTAAGAACTGTGTAATAGGAGACATAAAATGAAATGCTTCTCAGCCAAAGGTAGATGGCGTACATATCGTGTATCTATTCAGCGATTGTTACAAACTGACTAAAACCAAGCTTGGAAAGATAATTTAGAGAAGTCCTACCAATTTTTGGTGACCTACTGAAAAGTAACTGCTAACAATTAGTCTAGTATGCATGTGTTAAGTGAGCATGCACTCTAATCACCAGAAAACCCTCCAAAAAGATGTTCACCAATGAAAAAGGAACTGTAGTATGAAAAATTAAGGTAATCTGGGACCTAATTTGTTTCCAAAAATGATGCACAGAGGGACAAGTGAAAAGTAAGTGTTTTAAATCAGCATGTGCTAACAAGCACGTCCAGCATGTAGCAGGAGTATCAGGAAGCCTTTTGGGGTTAGTAGGAGTCTTTTATATATAAAGAAAAGAGTCTCCGTGGTGTTTGCTGCTCTAGAGGACTTCCTAATGTTGATCCAAACTTCATTCAAAAGGGGAATTAACCATTCTACTCTGAAATCATATTACCAAGATAATTTGTTTTGTCCTTATCAACAGTGGAGAATATAAATAGGAATAAATAGTAGAAGCCTTGGGATAAGTAAGCAGAAGGGTATTCCAGTGACTGCAAAGTGCTTTATGTAATATTCTAAATTTACTTTGAAAATAAAGAGGAAAGTTAAAGAGGTGATGAGCTTCTGAAAACAATAGAAATGAATCATGGTCAAATAGTTGATGTACCCAAGGCAGGCCTTTATTCCTCCAGGATTTCCAATAAATGGGTTTACTATTTTCTAATATGGACTTATTATGCTAAATAGAAGAATTAAGAATGGTAGCAAGATATGGGGGCGGGTAATGAAGAATAGAGTCTAATAATTTGTATGAGTATGTAATAACAGGAGTAGAGAGAGATTGTGGTTTGCAAGTGAAAGATAAGTATTCTTGAAAAGAGAAGGAGCAAAGGAAAGACTTTTCAATTTCAAACCAAATTGGACAATCTGCTAAAGAATTGGAGAACCATCTAGAAGTTTGACGCAATAAAAACGCTTTGTGATATTTTGAAAAATCTCGGAAATTTACCCCACCTTCTGACTTTGGACGTGTTAGTTTGAGTACTGACATGCAAAGTTTTTTATTATTCCATATAAATGAAGTAAGGATATAGTTTATCTTTTGAAAGGATTTAAATGGTATAGACAATGACATATTAGAGATAGTTTATCGTATATTAGAAGTGAACATCATTTTAATGGTGTCAAGTCAGGCCCACCTGGAAAGATATAGAGAGTGCCATTTCCTAGTCAAAGTTAACTTACGAAAGCATGTTTCTATGTTCAAAGAAATTGAAATTGTAATATATTGGGTAAACCATAAACCAAGATATTTAATCATTTGAGGACTCCACATAAAGTTGGAAGATAAGAAATCATCTTTAAAAGTAAATGTAGTCAAGGATAATATTTCACATTTCTCATTATTCAATTTACATCTATATGAGGCAACTTCTTGCAAAAATGCCAGAGTTGAAGATTAAGGCTGGAAGATAAATAATAAAACAACATCAGCATATGCTGCTAATTTAATCTGTTGGTTATTAAAAGTAAATCCATGTCTTGATTCTGTTGCAGCTTAGATAAAAAAGGTTCTAATGCTACATTAAAAAGAAAAGGGGAAAGAGGACAACTTTGACAAAACACCTCTACTTAAAATAAAATAAGAAGATGTTTGGGCCATTTGCAAAAACAGCTGCTTTTGGGGCTGTGCAGAGAAGAGAGGTAAGGAAGTAATTTTTGGACCAAACCTTTTAAGTGTGTGACAAAATAACTGCAAATAAACCCGATCAATTGCTTTTTCTGCATCTCAGGCAATTGCTGCAATAGATTCAGACATATGGGAAGATTGGGATAAACTATCAATAAATAAACAGGTACTACAGAAATATAATATAATTTAACAAAACGTGATTGTTCTTTACCAAGCAATCCTGGAAGGTAAAAGTCTAGTTGCAAAGCTAAAGCTTTTGAAAATATTTTATAATCAACACTGACTAGCGAAATACGCTTGTAATTATTGCACTAATGCAGGTCCTTGCCCTCCATTGGGATAAGGCAAATTATAGCATCTAAAAAGGAGCCAGAAGATTTAAATGAGTGTAATATGGAGAGAATATGGGGAGAATTAATTTAACAATGTGTGTAAAATTCAACTGTAAAACCATCTGGACCTGGGGCTTTCCTTTTTAAGTGTATTCAATGCAGTATGTAATTCATGTTTGTGGCATGTCAAATTCCAACAGTGCAAGTTCAATTTGAGTATCAGAGGATTTTTGAATAGTTGAAATATACTGAGAAATGTAAGAGTCAGAAGGTATGTCCTTCGGTGTATCTAAAGATTTATAAATCTGCACAAATTCCTCTAACATTTCTGAGCCTTTATACTTTGGTAATTTGTGTGAATCTGTAATTGACTCAATGTTAAGTGTATTATTCTTGACTTTAGGATAATTCACTAATAGTTTCCCCGACCTAATCTGACAACCATAAAATTTAACACTAGAGTTTAATAAATATACATTGAAGCATTATCTGTAGATTCCTCATGAAATTGAAGCTTAGTATGAATGAGTTCTGATGAGCAGCCTATTGATTCAGAAGTATAAAAGGAATGTTCCGTTCTCTTTGTCTTTGCTAAAAGTTCAGTCGCATAAGTACACAAGATTTTCAGTTTGTTAGAAATGTTTGCAATAATAAAATCATGGGATGCTGCTCTGAAAGCGTCCCAAATGACATGGAAAGACAGAATATCAGTTTGATTAAATTAAAAATATTCATGAAAAAACAAATCAAAGGAGGTAAAGGAGGGATCCACAAGGAGTGTATTATTAAAACACAATCTTCTAGGTATGTTGGGTTAACAAGAATCTCTAACTGGTGTGAAATGGGGACATGATCAGATGTTAGGATGGAGCCCATATTAGCAGAGCGTAAAGATTGTGATACGCTATGTGATATAAAAAAGTAATCTATTTGTGATTGGGTCTGCTGTGCAGGGGAAAAGTAAGTGTACTCCCTCAAAGTAGGATTGCAAAGCCTCCAGGCATGTATTCATTTCCGCTGCTTAGTAGTCTGCATGAAAAGTTTGTGTGCTTCATATGGTATGAAGGGGACTGTGGCGTTATGGTCAATAAAGGGATCTACAATCTAGTTACAATTACTTGCAAAAATAAAATTGTGATCAGGATATTTGACAAGTTGTTAAGTCACGCAAGACCAAAGGTGATAGTCATTATTTGTGGGAGGACAAACATTGAACAAAGAGACTGTAAGCTTCCCAACCAACAACTTAGTAAAGAGCCGGCTACCAACAACCTCAGATTCTTGGGAGATAATCTGAGTACAAAGCAATTTGTGAAAATAATCATAACCCCATTCCTTTTACCGTCCCCTACCAAAAAGAATACTTCACCCACTCTCTTTTCAGTTTTAGTGACTTATTTTCTGTGAGGTTTGACTCTTGAATTAAAGCTAACCTGGTACTCACAACCGATATCACCAGTTTACCTGCGATAGCAGCCGCAAAAAACATCGCCACAGATGACCCGGGCAATTAACACTAATGAGATGCAGAGTAGGCGTTCCCGTGCAAAAAGCCGCAAAAACACCACTCTGCAACATTATCAACGACCAGCAAGGTCGGCGATAAGATCCCAAAACAGGCAATAAGGTGCATTAGCAGCAGGGATTTAACACCTGCTCTTACTTGGTGTAAAGTCGGACGACAACCTACACCATAAAAGGGAGCCAAGCTCAGAGCCACACCAGAAGAACAACTGATGCCATGGAGCTACTGATCATGCACCTCGGAGCCCCAAGAGATCCACAGCCACCACCGCCACCACCCCCAGGCCCACCCCCCCCCATCTTGGCCCCCCCTCGGACTACCACAGAGGCAGGTAAGACAAAGAGATCGGACCTTCAATAAACGCACCAGCCTCATAGACTTAACACCAGAGGATGTCATAGACCACTACAGGCTCAGAAGAACAACCATCCTCCATATCCAGAACATCATAACCCACAAGCTGATGGTACCGACACAGCGGACAACCGACATCCCTCCGCAGACAAAGCTGCTGGCTGAGCTGCGTCTGTTGGCCTCTGGCACCTTCCAACCAACAACTGACACAGTCAGAGGTGTCTTACAGCCAGCCCTATCAAAGTTCATCACACATGTCTTGGAATGCCATCATCAGCTTGGTACCCCAGTACCTTCATTTCCCTCACAATGCGCAGGAACAGGTGGAGACCAAGCAAGGCTTCCATGCCATAGCTGGCTTCCCGCACGTACTGGGGCAATTGAATGCACACATGTCCTTCTTGTGCCCCCTGCCGACACTGCACACAATTACTGCAACAGAAAGCACACCCATTCTATTAATGTGCAGGCAATAGTGGACCACCGGGGGCTCTTCACCAATGTCACAGTGAGCATGATTCCTACATCTTCTGACAGTCCATCACCAACCAGCGCTTCCAAGATGGCACCTACGGAAATGCTCTGCTCATTGGTAAGTACCAAATGAACACACCTCAACTCCACAATCATGCAACTCACAACTTTGGGAACACACACATTACAAACTCACATACAACATGCCAAACAACATGCCCACCCACCATACATGACAGCACAACTTGCTGTGGTAACCTGGGCTAGCCATGTACATGAGCCATCTATGGCATGGCACCTAAGCCACACAATAGCAGATTGTGGGGAGAGGTGGGTACCAGGCATGTGCGAAAGAGGCAAGTTACCCATGAATGGGAATGTACACAATGCCTAGTTTGGCATGGATGTGCTGGCCAGACTGCAGTATGCAGACCACAGACATATCCATGTCAACATACACTGCTTGTGTTTGGAGTGTAGTGGACAGTGGACACAACCATGTTACCTCAGCCAGTGGGGTAGATCGCGGAAATGTAGCTTGTTACGTTGCCCCCTGTAAGTTCTCTTACGGAATGGCCAACGTGTCTGCCAGAGCGGCACCTCCCACCCCGCCACGAGGCTGACGCCATGAGCGGTGTTGCCTGTGATACTGTGTGCCTGCTGCACCCTGGCCCGCTGGTCCCCAAACCCGTCTTGCCTGCCCATGTGCACCCAGGCCTCATTGCTCACATATCGACACCGGCCTGTGTCAAAGATGGCCCACCACATGCTGGTGCAAGCTCCAAGCTCAAGGCCCACGACCTTCGCAGCCTCCTCAGACCATTGCCTGGCCTCCTTGACACAGGCCCCCAGCACTCCTTACTCGTTGACGTACTCTACCGCTGCTTTCGGAATGCGCTACGGTCAAGTAGGTCAAACATTTGGAACTGGGTCTTGATATCCTGTTGGCCGAGTTCATATGTTAATGGGACGTTTGATATCACTGTACTCCCTTCAATGTTGTGCCACCTACTCTGTGCATAGCAAACCAACCACATGTGTGTGTGGTCCCTTGCTGACTACTGCCTTCAGCCCAGGGGCGTTGCTAGAGCTTCTGGCACCCGGGGCTATCCCTCAGATTGCCGCCCATGGCCAATAGCGGGAGGCAGAGGGGGTTGCTGCGGGAAAAAGGACGTGTTTGCTCGGGAGCCCCCAAAGAAGTCAACTGTGTAGCTTGGCTTTATCGCACCAAAAACCTCCAGCTTGTTATTGATATATAGAAGTTAATTTCACACAAGGCCTAGTTACTTTAGAGATATCGCACACTGCTTTTGTGTTCTGACAGTCTTGGCATGCTTTACGTCATAACGTTTGCCATACTCCATTATTCCATCCCGTTACCATGTATTTTTACCACATTCAGTACCTTCCAGCCTGGGTTGTGATATTTCAATGCTACTGGCAGAGCACTTTCATTACAAAGGTGCAAGTCAGAATCAGTTCCCTCCACATAGGGTGGAGGGAAAATGAAGGAAGTAAAACAAAAGGAATGTGTGTATGCTGCGCATAATGGAAATACTATCAAGTTTAATAAAAGATGAGTCCAATTTATGGTTGGTTAGCTGCACAGGAAGGAAGGGTGGTGAGGAAGGAGCCGCATGTACAGAGGAGAGTTGGTCCAGATTAACACAAAGGGGAAGGGACTTTAGAGAAGGTTCGGTTGCGACGAAAATGCATCTGTCTTAAGGGAGATATTGGTATTTTAGTTTTTCAGCAGTATTGTGTTGCTTTGGCTAGTAATATAATGTTCAAATATGGATTCTTATGAATTATCAAAATGAGGAGACTGTGCTGTGCATAGTGAAATATCTTACTGGCACTTTCTTTTGGTGTTAATTATATTGAACCAAAACTGTGAATTTGAGTGAAGAATAATGTGCTATATCAATGAAGAATGTGTGACTTATACTGTTTGTAGTTTTGTATTTCTATGGCCTGCTGAGAAAATGTACCCCGATTAAAAATATAAATAAAGACAAATAATTCGGCATGCTGATCAGGGCAGCCCCACTCGGATGCTGTGTGTGCTCCTGGGACGGCTACGAGTGACCGATGCTTCGTCACGCGGGCGCTCATTATTGTAGGCTTTGAGGTCCTGTTTGGGACTCATTCATCTGCGGCTGTCATCGGGAAGTTGGGAACTCCCTCTTACAGCCGAACAATAGTCTAATTCTCCCTCATCTAGTTCTTGCAATGCATTGCACCCACTACTACACCCACAGGTAACATGGGTAGAAGCTGTCGGAGGCTACCACAAGGTGACTTCAGGAACTTTACTAAAACCCAAAATAAAATAAAATAATATAAAACGGAAGTGTGTAAAATCCCCAGGGGCTTTTAAACATTGTGTTAACATATATTGCTATAAAACACCATTATTTAGTTTAATAATATATTTGTATTGGGACTCTAAAGAAAACAATTCAGCGGGCTCCTATGTGAAGGGGCATTGGGGGGTGAACACATCTGAATGACGCTCCATGCTTGGGGCCCCTGGAGGTTGGCACGGGGGTGAGACCTCTCTTGCCTCCCCTGCTGGATACTACCTGGACTGGGGGCCGGTGGTAAGGCAGGTCTCCCACTGAACTAACTGGACCCCCCACCTATTTATTTATTTATATATAGTTTTATATAGCGCGGACATGACCCAAGTGGGCATCACAGCGCTTTACAGATGTACATACATAAATGTATAGGTTTATTCACATATATTCAATTGTCTCGAAGTTGCCTTGCCAGTACGTGGCGACATGTGAAACACAAATAAACACAGACACATATACATTGAATAATGGACATTGAGAACGCTTTTATAGGGCCCAGAAATACTGGATGACACCTGGACCTGCAGGCAGTGGGTGTGTCCTCAAGACCCACAACTGATCGGGGCCCTCGGAAACACTGATTCATTCTGACACAATTATTTAAGAATTTCAGCCCACTGCCCAGCAAAGTCGCAGCATAGGGCACGTCTTGTAAAATCCTCGCGGTGAAACTGCAGGGCAAGCATTTTGGGTCTAATTTGTGAACCGGAAAGTAAAAGAAACTTTCTCCCATTTGAGGCACAACAGAAAAGCATTCTTCTAAAACCACAAAAGTGTAACCCATGGCTGGACATTATTCCTGAGCTCTCAGCTCCTCACAGAGCTGTACCGCCACTCTCACTCATGGGGGAGACAGGGCAGGGACCTTAGCTGCAGAGCTGCAGCCCCCACGGTGAATTGCACACACAATGAACAACACGCACAACGGTGAATTGCACACACGGTGCCACCCGCCCACCCACTGCAGGTCCGATTAGCATTAGAACAGGTCGGATCGTCCAGTGGCAGTGGCTGGTGAACTAACTTACTGTGTTCGTTCGTTTTTCTTCCCCCAGGCTGATGTTCGGAAATACTAATAGTAGAGCAAGTTGGCTCTGCTGCAAGTCTCCCTGCACTCTCCAGATTCACGAGCGCGTGGTTGTGGGCGGCGCACGTCTCTGCTGCGCATTCAGGGCAGGGGCTGGCCAAAAATGATTCCCAGAGCCATCATTGGTAGCGCTTTCGCGCGCTACCAGATTGATGGCTCTGGGACCCACATACGCGGCGGCTGCGCAGAGCTGATGCCCATGGCGGCGGCCTTTATAATTTATTAAATAAATTATAAAGGCCGCCGCCATGGGCATTAGTGCTGTGTGGCTGCCGTCCCGAAAATGGTGCCGCCTGGGGCGGACCGTCCCCCTCACCCCCCCTAGCTACGCCGGTGCTTCGGCCCACACTGTGCTCCAGTAGGTCACACATTTGGAACTAAGTCTTGATTTCTCAATGGCCGAGTTCATATCATTGTACGCAAGTAGAGGTGTAAGAGGAAGACGTGTTTCTGTCCGGAGGAAAAAAGGATCATCGTTACGGAGGTGATCGAACACTACCAACATGTGCTCTGGTATCACTAACTCTGTGCATCTGAAGCCAATGACAAGTGGCTGTGTGCCCCTACAGTCCGCTGCCTCTGGCCTACACTGCGGTCGAGTAGGTCACACATTTGGAACTGAGTCTTGATTTATTTATGGCAGAGTTTATATCATTGTAAATGCCTCCTAGCAGACTGCATCCCCTTTCAGCACTGGTGCCACTAAGTATGTTCCCCAACGTTTATGCACACTCACTGGTTGAACTTTGGTGGCATCTGAGTATATGGCCTGGGGGTTGTCTTCATCATCATGTAGCTGATAGTGACTTGGTGATAAGAATGTGTCTGCAGCATTCATCTCCTTCATATTGCCTGTTTCTGCTTGGTGCTGCCCTCTGTATCATGCCCTGGAAGACCACCTTCGACTGTCCCCCACAACCCTCCGCAACCTTCACCTTGGACATCGACAAGGACCTGCTCAGCTCGCGTTGCCCTACCTCAGTGCACTGCAATTCACCGCCCCGTGGCAGTGTGCCTGTGATGGCCACAGTGCATCCAGGGCTACTAATTCTGTGCAGCTCAAGTAATGGATCCTTGCTGTTTGAACTTTGAGCTTCTGATTGTCTGATCACTGTTGTAGTTGTTACCAGCACCAAGCACCCCCGAGGGGTGGCTTGAACTCACCCCACACCCATCCAGCACAGACATCACTGGACATGTGAGCCTAGCAATAAAAGGGGCCAGGCGCATGTGCCCGTAGCCAGTCCCACAAACTATCTAAGTGTGTCCATGTGGTCATTATGTATGCAGGAGGACCCCGGGCCCTACCACATTACATTGTGCTCTATACAGCGGATGCAACCATGTCACTTCAGGCAGTGGCGTAGACCTGGGACATTTAGCTGTGCTCTACCCCCCTGTAAGCTTAAGTGGTGTGGACAGGCGTACGACAGTCCAGGGTGGGGGGTGTTTGATCAACCTGGGGCTCTGGGCGTGGTTTAGTTTTGGCCTTGCCAAGGAAGTAACTAATGCGTGTGTTTCTGTTGTAGTGTCGGCGTCACCTGTCCCGCAATGGACCATGTTGCAATGTAGCATGCCGCCGGAGTGCGGGCTTGTCCGAAGGGGTAAATGAGGGAGCACAAGCCCGCTCAGGGTCAGAGCTCATACAGGCCAACAGTTGTGTGTGTCGCTATTACCGCAGCGTAAGCTAAAGGTCTACCCTCAACCGCATGGCGAGGTCAGCCAGCTATGAACTCTACATCTGTTTCCGTCCTATCCTTATCATAGGCCTACACACACGTGGCTGCCCACTTTCAGCGCACAACATCACTATGTCATTGTCAGGCTTGTGGACATGCGCAGACAGGAATGATAATGGTGTGCCGTAGGGGTGCAAGTGATGCAACCACGCTACGCACACTAGTAAATAGGCCGGGGGATGGAGGAGCAGTGATGAGGCTACTAATACAAATTGATGCTGCTCACTTGCTACAAGCAGTACATGTCAAACAGGAATCACTAAGTCACACATATCACACAACAATGTACCAGTGAGCCTGCCAACATATCGTGCAGAACCAACTATTGACTCATGTCTCTCTCCTTGATATGTGCTTGGATGATGACACCCCTCCGAGACCCAAACACACCGGCCCAGAGGCAATACAATTTGGCCCACAAATGCACCAGGGGCATCGTGGAATGCACATTTGACATGTTGAAGTCACATTTCAGGTGCCTGGACATCACAGGTGGAAGGCTCTTGTACAGCCCAGACATTGTGTACAAGATGATCGTTGCATGTTGTGTGTTGCACAACATAAGTGTTCGCATCAAAGTCCCATAGATACAGGTGACAGATGCACCGGATGATGATGATGAAGATGAGGCAAGTGGACCATACCCCACTGCAGCCGCAGCAGAAATAGGCCGTAGGAACACCATCATTGACAATTTCTTCACATGAGCACGTCACATTGTGACAGTACTTAGCAATCATGTACAGTACAAAATGACCACAGGCACAGCATGTGCAAATAAATGCATTCCAAGACACGTTCCCTGAGAGCATGTTACTCATCTGTACAAGCACATCACTCAGAGACAAGTGTAAGTGCAACATGTAGTGCTAACTGTTTCATGATTTGAAAATTGATGGTGGGTGTGTCACCACTGTACAGAGAGGCTGTATAGGGTGTCATGTATTCGATTTGCCATTTCTGTGTGTCACAGATGGTACGGAAACCCACTCTTCAGCGTTTCACATGTATCCCACATCATTAGATATTGGCTGTCATTTGTGACCTACAAGTGATAACAGGGCTTCTTTTGGGTCAAATGTGTACCACCATGATGCTGGGATGCACCCTGTGACTCAAGTCCCACAACATGAGCAACATGTACATAAGGGGGTGTCACTGCCCCTACATTTGTCCATCCTTTCATACTTGATTGATCATAGAAATGTCACGTCTGTGTGCAGTAGGTGTTGATTGTCCATCTGCAATGTGAATGGGAGATGCGGTTTCACAGTGTGTTCCATGTATGTTTGGGCATTGGCGCAGTTTACATACAGACAGCATGTCAATGTACATTGTGACTGTTTGTGAGGAGATGCCTATTTGATGCAGGACAATGGACGTTTGTTCTACATCACTGATGTGAGGTTGTACTCGTACATTGTCATCTCACCATTTTTTCTCTGCTTTTATGGTTAATTTTCCCGCATGACGCGTAGGAATTGCAGGCCTGTCGCTGGTTCTCACTTATGTTTGTATCGCAGTTTGGGACATCGCCGCTTTTTTCACGTTTGTGTTCCACATTTTAACAGTGTCGTGTTGATTTTAACGCAGTCATTTGCTGTGTTATCGTAAGACTGCATGGTACACACTCACACCCAGTCAAAAGAGCTGGGTTTAATCCATCACCGTTCTTTAGCCCACTCTGCCACCCCAGTTCAGACATGTCTATATGCAAATCAGTCTGACCCTGTACCTCATGGGAACAGTTTTTTCTGTGCCATAATCCCAACTCCTTTTACCCGTGCACTCTGAGAGGTTCCCCCAATGACTTTATACCCCAGTGAGTTGAGCATGTGTTACTGTGCTCCTTCAATGTCTGTCTCCTGGAGACAAACTATGTCGACCTCCAGTGAGAGTAACCCCTGTGCTACTTTTCTGCCTCTTTGTGGCATCTTTTACGCCGCAGATGTTTACAGATACAATTCTGAGATTATTCATCATACTCAATTTATAACATGGGTTGATTGACCTTGACTGAAAACCATTCGAAGTATTAAAGTGATAACCCTGCAGACAATTAAAGAACCTCGAAATAGCCCAACATAGATTTCAGTAGCAGTCCAAAACATAGAGCAGATCATTCTTTTGCAACCAACAAAGAAATGAGCATTCATTTTCCATTATCCACTCATTTTTTATCTCAATTTTTCCCCATTTTTTGTCCCTTTTTTGGGGGAAGCTTCCCTCTCCTTCCAGTCTAATTTTTTTCCTTGTCCCCTGCTCCCTCTGTGTCAACTGTACTAAGTCTCCCAAGCCCCATTCCAGATTGCACAGCAACCGTAGAATAAAATACCACCACATTTCCTCCCACTGCAATTTTATTGTCACTCCTTCCCCCCCATAATTAGAGCAATCAGGAAAGGCCTGAATGATGGTGAGCATATGTGAACTCCAATCACTAGGCCACGCAGATCCTTACAGCCAGTCGGCATGTTTTAAAGAGCTAGCCAGCCTAATTATGAGGAACAGAAGGCATTACAACCATGTCCTTGTGACAAAAACATGAAATAATAAGTGAATGTGAAAAAAGAAGAAAAAAAAGAAAAAGAAGAAAGCAATTCATAGAACTACCACAGCTACGTAGCTTAGCACATTAGCCCTGATAATAGACATCGCTTAGCTCGTCCCTTTTTTCACGGTGATGTCCTTCAGATGTACAGGTTTAATTTCTGACAAAAAGACCTGAGTGGATCCATTAAATATAACTTTTAGTCTAGCTGGGTTCTTTAGGTATACCTGGGCACCTTGCTGTTGAAAAGGAGATATTAATTGTTGGAGTCACCACCTCCACTCCAAGTTGCACAACAGAAATCAGGCTTGGCAAAAAACGTAACTCCATCCACTTTTTTCTGGGAATTCGGTCGAGGCTGATCATAATCCATCTGCCTGAGAAGAAAATTCCCAAAAAGACAAAAAAATCGAAGTGCCCTTTGAGCCTCATGGTCACAGTTCCAGTTGGCATGCTCAGGAAATGCGGCTCGAAGAAGTCTGACAATGTACCGTCTTGGGTCGTCCCTTTCCACTTCTTCAGGGATCCCCAGAAGACGAAGATTGTCCCATCGTTGTCTATTTTCTTGTTCCTCCATTTTTGCCATTATGTCTGTTAGTCATGCTGCATGGGAAGCACCTTGATCTTTTATGGTGGCAATATCGGTCTCTAAATTCTCTCTGTACCCTTTGACCATTGTGACCCGGTGGCCAATATCTGTACAGATCTTGTTCAACTTCCTTATGCCCCCTTGTAGGTTTTTGGTGGCCCCTTTAGTCATACAATTATCAGATCGAACCTCCTCTTGGAATTGTTTTATTGTACTCAATATAGAGGTTAAAGAGGGTTCTGCCGAATGCTCTGATGTAATTTTGGGGCTCTCCCATTGTGGAGTTTTGGAGGCTTCTTCCCCGAGGGGAAAAGAAGTTAGACAGTCTGGATAGTCCCATTTAAGCTGCTTTGTCTTTTATTACGTGATTTCTTCTTCTGCTGGATGGTTCCCGTGGTAACAGAAGGATCAGATTCATTATCATTTGAGGCACTGCCTTCACTCGAACTGATTATTTACGCTCTCCGTACCAGACATGGAGCCATTGGACACTGAATAAAAATATTCACCAGCGAGGTCCGGAGTCTGAGGAGCCAGGGACCCAGGATTATCTTCTAGGCCTAGATTAAATACCTCACCTCTGCCAGCCGGGGCCCATTTCAGCAATGACAACAGCAGCTGCCGGGGCATAGGCAAGAGGCCGGGGCCGGAGATGTTGTAATTGCCGACCTGAGGTCACAAATAGAATTGCTTTTTCTCTGTGTAGGGGATGACAGGTTGCCTGTGCCTTTATGATTGTTCGTTTGCCTGCCCTGGTCATTGAGCGAGTCCCCTAATGTTGTGCCCCCCCTGTCTGTGCAACTATGGAAGTATCCATCTGGAAAGCGTCCACCTGCCCTGGGGCCCCTTCCACTTGGCCCAGTGTTGATGGATTACTGGATTCGATCTCTGGTAGGGAGGTAATTTCAGGCATTATCGGGGGTGCTTTAACTATGGGGAAATGTTTGCTGATGGACGTTGATAGACCCATTCCTCCCCCAGCACCCTCCTTCAATGAGTCACCTCCCCCAAGCTTCCCCATCATCTTTTTTACAGGCCCAGGTTCCCGTCTACCTTTCGGGAGGGGATCCATCTTTTCCGCATCTCCTTGTGCCGAAGCCATTTTAGTTTTAAGGATCTTCTGCCCCAGGGTTGACATGCTCCACTCACACCGATGCCTTTGCTTTTGAAGCGCCAATCCTGCTGATTCCACTGGTTCCGCTAGCTCCGCAGCAACCACGTCAACCAAGGCTGTGGTCAAGCGGATTGTCCGGTATACACTAAGCTCCTGAGGTGTTTTAGCCTGCGTACAGTCCCCAAGGCTGTCCGCCGTGATCTGCGCAATCTCGGTAAAGCAGCAAATCAACCGGACCGTGACTCGCACTCCGGGCACCCTTCTGCAGGGCACCCACTCCAATACTCTGCGCACCTTGTTCTCAGACATCATAGAGCCAGGTAGATCAGCCGTCTACCGATGTTCCCTGCATACGGCGTGGCGATTGCAAGGATTGGAACTCACACTAGCGCCATCTTGCTCCCCCTCTCGTTAGTTCACTTCTTGATGCAATTTTTGACCACTCTTGATCTATCAACAAATGTTAAATAAATCACTCATAATGGCATGTGGCCATAAGAGTACTTGCCTCTCAATATACTAGTTGGACCTAATCATTTGTTAAGTGTTTGCATTTCCCTGTACTTGGGGGTAACTTTTAGTGTAGCTGGCTCATGGGTTCCAAACATATTGCAACACAGGCGTGAAGCTATCCAGGGCGGTTGGCTTACACCTCAGTCTCCCTTTCCCAAAGGGTGGCAGGGCACTCGTTCCTCTTATCCAGGGCAGTAATTCGGAGCACTGCAGATTGTACAGTCCAATGGAGGAAAACCGTTTTCTCAGAAAGATCCTGTCAGTCCCTGACCTACCCCCAATTGTTTTTGCCACTCGGAGACAGACTTTAGTTACCTGAGTGACTGAATCGACATCCGACCACCCTTATTGTGGCTGTACATCTGGAAAAAAGAAGAAGCCTCCCTCACAAGAGATATAATTAATGACTGCTTAACTTGTGACAAAACACTGTATCACTTGGTTCTCTTGGATAAAAGCAAATACACGCTTTATTATTTGCACAGGAAGTTCTAAGGCTTAATATTGAGATATATAAACTGATTGTTCAGGCCTATTTACATTTTTATCAGGTCATGGGATGGGGTTGCTATAGTGACTGCCAGACCTGCTGAGTGTAAGGTCCTTAAAACTGCTGCTGATCCTAGAGGAGGTGGGAAATTGCCCAGTTCCTCATCTATGGTTGGAAGTATGTCTTCTGCACTGTAAATGGACCAAACACAGATGAACCCCGGATGTTTAACCAACTCTGGTTAGAGCTGTTATACAGGCTTTGGGACTTAATATTAATGGGTGATTTTAATTGTATAATGTATAATGTGATAGAGTCCACTAATCACTCTGCATACCCTTGCATGGTCAAAACAAGGGCATCTATTTTAAAAATAGCTTGATTGCATGGTTTGGTTGACATATGGAGGGCTCTCTATCCTTCAAGGCCTGGGTATACTTTTCTCTCCTCCCCCCACAAGCACTAATCCAGAATCAATATGATTTTTGCTGGGTCACAGCTAGTTCAAGATCCAAGATCACTTCAGACCATAATCTGGTACTGCTTTCACTCCCAATAAACACATGCTGGAAGGATAGATGACAGATTACATTTCCTCTGTATTTTCCTTCTAACCCTGCTTATTGAACATTTTTATCTGGGCTACTTGGCAGTTTTTAATTTCAAATTCTGGCACGTCTTCTCCACAAATTATGTGGGACGGCATGATCGCATTCATTTGCGGGGTCACTCTACATTTTATTCTTAATAACAATAATTTTGAGCAGGAAAGGGTAATCAAGTTCTGTCAACAAATAAGGGAGTTATAGCTCTGGCATGACCAAGCAATTTTCGTTAGAAACCCTAGGGAGTCAGCTATTTATCTCGAATTCGCAGCAAGCTGGGGTCTCTTAGATTGGGGATTTAGGGAAAAGTTTGTTGCCAACTATCATTAAAAAACACTCCAATATGAGTATGGTGAAAATGTTGTCTGAATACTAGACCATCAGATAGCATTAAATGTTATGACAGTGTCCCCTCCCACCCTAACAGACCACACTCACAACCTCAGCATCATACTGGACTCCTCGCTCACAATGAACAGCCAAACCAATGCAGTTTTCTCAGGCTGCTTCCACATGCTCCGCCTACTTTGAAAGACATTTAGATTGATCCCCACAGAATCCAGAAAGATGGTTACCCATGCACTTATACTTAGCGACTCGACTACGGCATCGCACTCTATGCCGGTGTCACACAAAAACAGCTCTAGAAATGACAGAACGTCTAAAATGCCACAATCAGATGGTCCTCAACATCCCCCGCCACATCACGCATCACTGCCGTCAGCTCCACTGGCTCCCAGTCAACAAGCGAATCACCTTCAAGCTCCTTACACATGCCTACAAAGCTCTCCATGATGAAGGACCTGCCAGACAACTACATTTTGCCTAACTCACCCTAGCCTCCGTCCCCAGGATCCCCAAGCCCAGAATCTGTGGAAGTTCCCTCTGCTACCTCGCCACCAAGACCTGGAACACACTGCACCTGCACCACAGGCAATCCGCGTCGCTGACTCAATTCAAGGAGAACCTTAAGACCTGGCTCTTTGAATGATCCTGCACCCAGAGGGACCAGCAGCCCCCCAGTGCCTTAAGACCCTCACGGCTGAGTTGCCGTGCTTTACAAGCCCTTGATTGACAGTGCTATTCATACTAGCCCTTAGGCTTTCGCTGAGCAGTTCACTGCTTCTTCCAAGGATATCTACACCCAGCCTCCACCAATTACTCAATTGAGCATCTTGGAATATTTGCAGGGATGTTCAAAACCCTGATTAGAAGATAATCAGGAGTCGGCTTTACAGGGAGACATTTCCTTGTCTCAGGTTGAGGCTGCAATTAGGGTTTTGCCATCTGTAAAGGCATCTGAGGAAGATACTATCCAACTTGAATTTTATAAATTTCTTTTTCCTGAGATTCATGCATCTGGTAGATCACATCAATAGGGGTGTAAAGACTCTGGCCTCATGGAATCTTACGAATACTGCTGTCTTTTTGAAGAATGACAAGCCACAAGGGACAGGAGCTGTTATCGGCCTATCTCCCTGATCAAATCTGATGCTAAGATTATTGCAAAAATATTAGCCTCTCTGCTGGCCCCATAAGTCCGGTATTGGGTTTCCCACAACAGCACAGTTTCATGCCACGAGTCACATAAACACAACAATTGTCATATTTGATGTCATAGAAAGGTTGGGTAAAAGGGTCGGATGACTTTGTTGGATGCTGAGTCATATAGGAATTTCTGTGGGCAACAATGAGACTCCTTGGTATCGGTGGAAAATTCACTAAGTGGGTAAAAATTCTCTATAAAAATCCTAAGGGTAAACTAGTATAGGGTGGGAAAATCTCTTCGCCATTCAGAATGTTTAGATGTACCCTACAGGGATGCCCGCTTTCCCCTCTTTTGTTCATGCTGTATATCGAGACTTATTCAAGGTCATCAGTAAATTAAATTCCGGGGATAGTATCAAAAGCCACTTATTTAGGAGTTAGGCTGGGTTGCAGAATGGACGGCATTTTTATATTGAACTATCAACCACTCTTGCAATCAGCCATTGCTAAGTTGAACTTATGGAATGGATTCCTAATCAGTATAATAGACAGTTGTAACATCATAAAAATGAATGTTTTACCTAAATTCCTATATCTATTCTAGGCAATGCCACTTCAGGTCCCAGACTCATTCTTTAATCGCCTGGATGGTGCTATTGGCAGCTTTATATGGGGTTACAGGAGGGCCAAATGAGCTGTTCATTTTTTTTAACTTGCATACAAATGGGGGAGCCAGACACCTGACTTCAAGCTTTACTTTTGGCAGCCTTTGCAGGCCGTATATGAAATTTGCTTACTGAACATGACCCGGATCTATCTATTCTGGGCTATCAACTTGCTTTGGAGTCAGATACTAGGTTCTTCTGTCATACTCTTTCAGATCCCAATGTTTACAAGCCAGTTTGGTTTAAAAATATTAATGATATTATTCATATTTGGATGGAAAGATGCTTTCATTACTCCTTACCTACCTTGCACAAACATACACCACACTGGGGAAACCTGGCAGTTCCTTACTTTTTTCATGACTCAGTTGCCAAGGCTTGGGTAAGGATAGGGGTGAAGACTGTTGGACAGCAGTACAATAGTGTTGTGTTTTGTTATTTTGCTTCTCTTCAGGCCTCCTTTGATCTTCCCCATAAATTGTTTAAATACTTACAGCTGCATAATTTATTTTGCACACTGAAAGATTCTCACATCTTGTCTTATCTATACAACGCACCTGGAAAGGCTTTTATCAGTGTACAATACCATATTCTTGGTGCTTATAGGACAGATGATAGCTCATTGTTTGCAGCCAAGTGGAGTAGGGTGCTCAACTTGGACCTTTTTCCTAGATGAGATTGTGAGTTCTTTAGAGATTGTCGATCATTGTGTTCATTCTGTAAATATATCACTTCTGAAGCTCAAGACTATTTTTTTGCTTTATTATACCGCCGAAAGGATTTTTTAATAGTCTACAAGCTATGGCTTGGGCAATACTCGCTGCCCAAAGTGCGGATTCTCTGCAGCTGATATCGTATATATGTTTGCCAGCTGGTCAGCACTTCACACATTTTGGTTAGGGGTGGTTTAACTGTCAATTTCCTGTTTGGGATATGATTTTCAGGTTTCTATCAGGGAGAATATTTTAGCTTACAAAATTGAGCACAGCTGCAGTTAACTGAGGTTGATCATAATTATTACTGTTCAGCTATGTATTGCTGGGTCTTGGATAAATCCCTCTCCTCCAAAGGTATCAGAGAGGTAGGCACTTATCTTTTAGATATTTGAATTGGCTTTATATAAAGCTAGATGCCCCAGTGCTCTTAAATGTTTTTGAAGAAACTGGGCCTGCTCTAATTGGAGTTGAATATTTCTGTTCTCTAACTGGTCACTTTGTCCCCATCCTTCATATCTTTTGACTTCTTTTCTTTTCTTCTTAGGCATATTCTATTGATCTTATGATTTTAAATTGTCTCTGTACTTTTTGGGTGTATTTCGTTTGGAATGTTATTTTGTGATCATGACTGATTCTAAATCAAAGTTTATGTATAATAAACATGATAGTTCATCTACCTGAAGTAGCAAAAGAAAGATCAAATGTGAGCTAGACTCAAACAAGAAATACAAAGGAAATATACATTTTACCTACTAAAGAGCTGAATCTTCTGGTCTGAACATCTAAGGTGTGCAATACCAAAAGACACACACTTCATTATGTACTCCAGAAAAGGAAAACATTACTAAGGCACATCACTACCTGAGCAATAAACCTAAAATGTAAAGAACATCTTTGTGCAGAGCTAAAATGGCAGAACACTACAGAGCATGCTCAGTGCCAGGATACCCTTGCGGGTGATAGTGCACTTTACAAATAGACATAACATAACATATAGAGTACATCTTCATGGAGCAGTCAGACAACAGTTGTTTTTTATGATGTTTTTGTTTGACAGATGGTGCGACAGCACTCGGAAAAGTGCAGGGATCATTCTGCATGACCAGGAGAGGTTGATAAAAGATGTGGCTCTGTGGAGAAAAAAAAAAAAAAAATCAGTGGCAAGAGTGGTCTGCCAGCAGAAGTAAACAAGGATTCTCCTGCATAGTTGCAATGAGGGATGGAGAACCTAGCTCTACACGAGGAACATAAAGAAAGAAAATACTGGTAAAAGCATTCAGCTGTCGCTAAGAGCAAGGTAATTATTTTTCATTGATTTGTCCTGATGAAGGTGGTGTGAATATTATCTTAACCCACTAAAACACAGAGTCAACAAGAATCTTTTAGGAAACATGATGTACAATATGAATATGTCATGAATTGATTTTTGAAAGAATTGATTTATGTATAAAAAAATTATGAATGTGCAAAAGATTTTTAACATGTACAAGGATTTATTTTAGCAATAAATGGTATTGTTTTTTATTACTGTGAGATGGAGAACGACTTTACATTAGTTCTGAGGTGAGAACTGCATTCATGAAAAAGTGCTGGTGTCATGGGGGAATGTTTTCATATCCCCCCAAAAATCTCAAGAGGGAAACACTTTTTTTCGTTAACATTAAAACACCCTCCGTTTTTACACATAAGGGTAACTCTCCTTTTTATTGTGTTTTTTTAAACCTACACTATTTCTTTGCGAATCATCTTACCTTTTTCGGTTGCAAGTCATTACTACTTTCTCATAATCCCAGTATCGGATCATTATTATTATGTAGTGTTTCTTGAATTTAAACCCTCACGAGCCTCAGCTCTTACACCATTTTTAACTGTGTGTACTCAAACTGGTAATGTCTCCTCAGTAACACTAGTGGGCATATTATCAAGCGGCAGTGATAACTATCGCTGGCCTCTCCTAGTGCGAGTATAATTATTGCCGGCTATCGCTGGATTATATTGCAGAGATAGCGCTTTATCATCAACGCTTATCTCCAATGTGATAAAAAATCCAGCGATAGTGGCAGAATGTGTGATTATCGCTGGAAATCCAGCGATAGGAAAATTCTTGTAACTAGGGCAGGGTGGGCTTATCCTTACAATCCACCTCCCATAGGATAGAATGGTTAAGTAAGATTCAAAGCAGGCGTAATGAAACCTGCGATAAGCGCGGTTAGCGCTACTTTTATCATCGCTACGCAGGTTAGCGAGCAGATTGATAATAGGAGAAAGGTTTGTTAGCGACATCATCCACGTTATTTAAGTTAGGTACACCCACTTTGCAAAGCTGGGCGTTAAGGAAACGGGTGCTGAGGCATGGAATCACACGCTAGCGTGTCCTTGCTGATAGTGCAATATAATTATAGCCACTTTTCGCCCAAAAACGGAACCTAAAGCGGCGATAATTATATCGTCAGCCCTTGATAAAATGCCCCTAGTACACCAATGCTTTCTGCTTGAAAAGTAGCTCTTTCAGTCAAATGATTACTGCTTGAATATTTGTACAAAACTAAAATAGACTCTTTGCAAGCTGAGTCACCTCTTCATCCTTCTCTAGATAATCCACAGAGAAGCAATCAATTCTACAGCAGTCAAAAGTTGTGATTACTGCATTGACTATCAAAACAAGTTTTTATAAACAGTGTTTAAGAATTGCCAAATAAGAACCAAGGTGTGTGCTAAAAGGAGTAACAAAAGATTGATCCCAAAGCTTGAACATATGTTATTCTTGTTTATTGTCCGTAGGTTTAATTAGTCCCTCCAAGTAGGTTATTTCCTGTGGTGTATACAACAGGAAAAAAGTGAACTGCAGTTCCTGTCAGACAATGACATTGTGGTAATGCTGTTCCTTTCACTTCTTTTAAAGACATTCAGCGAGCTTGCTTCGAATCTGCCCACTTCTTAGCCTCCAGGCACACATACTTTGAAGCAGGGAGGACCAGAGGTCTGCTCTTTGTTCAGTGCCGACTTCCTCTTCCATGTTAAGTTGTTTGACTGCTCTATAGTTGCCAAATGACCCACATTTGGGAGATTGGCCTCAGGCTGCAGTGAATTTTATGACTTTCATCAAAACCTATTGTGATGTCTCGTATTCTGTTTCAATTTTCTAAATGTAAGTCTAAGCACATTTCACCGAAATATAAAAACCCCAAAATGGTAGAAAGTATCTTCCTAAATGAAATCAAATGCCACATTTTTTTCTTGAAATTATAGCGAGAACATTAAAACAGGAATGCTAAAAGATTTCTACATTCAAATAATCATAGCTGTCAAAATAAATTGCCCCCTTACCAAATGAATATGTGTCAATATTGGGACATGGGCAAGTAACAAGAGTAACTTCAGTTTTACTGCACATGTACTAAGAAATTGAGCTACTGCCAGACACATACATTAACTTAGCACCTTCATTGTAGGCTATACAAAAGAACAAACTATAGCTCAATCCTTTCTTACACTGGTAGAAAGTACTCACAAAAGCAATAGGCTGACAAAAGAAATAGGTTGCTCTTTTGTGCATTGTATGTACATATATGCCCGGATTTACTAACATTTTCCATCGTGGTTGCTCTACTTTTTTGGCGCAGCCACAACGCAAAATGGTTGTTGAGATTTTAAAAGCAACGCAAGTTCTGATTTGTATTGCCTTGCATGGCTTTTTGAATAAAAAGTAACACATTGCGCTGCGTTGCGTTACACTGCAACAGGTTGGCGCCACTCCATGGGTGAAGCATGGACATTCACATAGATCTGCCTATGGATTTTGACGCGAAACCAGACTTTCTAGTGGCAGTTAACTTGGGTTTATGCCAAAATGGTGCGCCTACTTGAGAGAGGGGTAACGCCTACCCAAGAGAGATGTAACAAGGAGAAATATCTTCATTTCTCTCTCCTCATTACTTCCTCTAATTATGCGTGCTGCATTCTGACGCGCACATAGAAAGAGAAACATGTCTGTAAGGATTTTTTTGTGTGCAGTAATTCAGGAGCCCCTGCATTGTGTCACAGGGGTGTTTTCTTTGGCACTAGGCAGCCACACGTGTGTCAGTGCAGGGAGAGAGGTGAACAGTGCAATACCTTTGTAAATATGGCACCGTTTAGCTCTTTCTCATTCACGCAAGGCAGTGCAGCAACTTCCCTTGCTACATAGCAATGCGTAAACTTTCATTGAATCTGCTCCTTAATTGTTTTTTAGTTATTTTATTTTTTGGTTGCTGTTTTTTGCACTGACAATCTGGTTTTGGTTAGCAGCAGGCATTAGCATTATCGTGCTCTAGTGCAATTTACACTAGGAAATAATAAATGTAGAAAAGACATTTGTACCTCTGTGGGTGAGATTGCATTGTATGCTCAGGAGAAGTAGAACCTTTTGCCTCACTGAAAGACAAATGAGCACTACTGCACTAAACCTTCCAAAATGAAAGTTCACGTGGGTTTTATCAAATCTGGTGAAGAGTGTTGAGGAGGTGGAAAAGATGTATCTCGGTCTCAATAGTATATTTATACTGGAATCCTCCACAAGAACTATATCTGTTATAACATGGAAAACTATAAGGAATATATTAATGATACATTTAGAGTCTAATACAAGTCCCAGTTATGTCTACATATGCTACATTGCTTATGAAGATCAGGAAAATAAAAAAAAATAAACATGGCCTAGGAGAGACTGAATTTTCCTGATGTTTGCAAACAAACAAAAAAGGATGAAAAAAAGCCACCTTACAGGCTGGATAAAATTTTTAGGGAATACATCTTGGTTTACCCCCATTTGATTGCAAACATGAAGATTTGAAAATGAGAGGAGACGGGAAAAAAACATACCTTCTCCCTTAAAACCATACTATGTCCATTAAACTGGCTAACATGGAGCAGCAAGTTGTGTTTTGGGAGAAGTTGCACCCTTACTTAAAAAACACTGTAATGCACATGAACATCCAGATGAGTGAAAAGCAAAGCTGCAAACAAGAAGATACACAGCTGCACTGTGCATCCCTACACATGTTTGCCACCACCCTATGGAAACTGAAATGGTTGCCTATAGCACTTTGAGGGGATAAATAGCATCAGCCACAATCGCCCTGGACTAATCAGGACTTGGGATTTTTCAAATTAACCCATCTTTTGCTAGAGCGTGTTGGAGGGTGGTTTTTACCACATAATTTCATGCAGAAACGTGCTATCTAAATTAACAAGACACACATGTGAAATGCAGGAACTGAGTCAAGAGTGGCCCTATTTATTCACTCAATTTAGACACAAATGTCAAAGACACATCATTAATCAAAAATAACACTATGTAATCTAGTAAGGTACAAGTGTCAAAGACACATCACAGATCATGAGCAAAAACATGCAATCTAGTAAGTTTAGAATCAAGGCCATCCAAAGAAAGAGAGAGAGAGAGAGAGAGAGAGAGAGAGAGAGAGAGAGAGAGAGAGAGAGAGAGAGAGAGAGAGAGAGAAAATGAATATCAAAGTACAATGAAGCATTACAACCTCAATCAAAATGCTAAATAAAACGGTTAACCGGGAGCACCATCATTGTGAGAAGAAATACACTGCACGAGCTGGTCAATGAATGGGCTGATAAGTAGCGCATTTATACATTTGAAATGAGGAACCGTTGACCACAAGATCTAATTTTGGCAGGTGCTTGACCGCAAAACATAACAAAAGTTTGAACTTTTTATCGAAAACACTTTCAGTCACCTCTCAGAAGCTTTACGGTGGAAGCTCCTTATGAGGCTATTGTTTATTTTAAGCCCTATTGCTATTTTAGTTTCCAAAGCTGCGGAAAGTCCCAGTTAGCCCCCCACTCCTACTCTTAGCCCATTTTCTTCTAGATGACAGATGCATCCTGTTATTGGCACATCTTCTTAATGTTCAGAGAGATGTACACATAGAGGACAGGGGCTCGGAGATTTGCTCACCAAAAAGACAGTGAACTGAGGTTATTGGCCTTCATAGGATAGATAGATCTGAGGTTACAGGAGGGTGTGAGGCCTACTGCCTCTGTAGACGCTCAAGACAGTGTGGATGATTCATTCTCTCTTCTCCAAATTCTTACTAAGTGAATGACAGAAAATGGACCAATTGTATGTGCAGGTGTGGCCGTGAACACCCCGCTTTGGCAGCTACAGCGGGGGTGGGGTTCTTTATAGGCCTCTTCTGTCTGCAACTCGGCAGACAAAATCTCAAAATACTATGGAAACATACAGTGCCAATGGCCGAACAAGCAGGAGCAAGGAAAAACAAAAGATAGGCAAATCAAAAAGGGAAAGAAGGAAGCAATTATGAATAGAAGGAAGGATGAAAGGAGCGAGGGAAAGATGGAGGGATGAGTGGGTGAATGGATGAATGAATGTGTGGGTAGATGGATAAATGAGTAAAATAATGAGTGAATAGACAGATGAAAACATGGTCCCGTAAAGGATTATTGGATGGATGAATGGATGGATGGATGGATGGACAGGCGAAAGGATGGCAGAGTAAAGGGATGGCTGGTTGGATGATGATGGATGGATGGTTGAATGGATCGGTGGGCGGACAGGATGAGTGGGTGAATGAATGAGTGGATGAATGAATGTGTGGGTAGATGGATAAATGAGTGAAAGAATAAGTGAATAGACAGATGAAAGCAGGGTCCCGTAAAGGGATGATTGGATGGATGAATGGATGGATGGATGGAAAGGTGAAAGGATGGCAGAGTAATGGGATGGCTGGTTGGATGATGATGGATGGATGGTTGAATGTATAGGTGGGTGGACAGGTGAAAGAATGGCAGAGTAAAAGGATGGATGAATAGGTTGGTAGACAGGTGAAAGGTTGGCAGAGTTAAGGGATGGATGGATAAGTGAATGGGCAGGTAAAAGGGTGGCATATTAAAGGGATGGATGAATGATGGATGCATGGAGTGGTGAGGGAATATGTAGATGGAGACACGTGAAAGAATGACAGTGTAAAGGGATAGATGGGTAGGTGGATGGACAGGTGAAAAGATAGCAGGTTTAATGGATGGATGGATGGATAGTTGATGGACGGCTGGACGGGGGGACGAACGGGCGGATGGACAGCCAGACAGATGGATGGATGGACGGATGGATGGATCTTAGAGTGGATGTATGGTTGAATGGATGGATGGCAGACTGGATGAATTGATGGAATGGGGAAAGATTGAATGATGCATAAAAAATGAATGGATGTAAGAATGTAAAGTTGAAATTGTGGACATCATTGGGTGGATGGAAGGGTGAAAGAGTGTATACATCAGAACTTTTATTTCAAAGTGAGGGGTACTTTAATTTTCTGGCTACTCCTTTGTGTATGAATATTCATTTTACATTGGATACGTTTTAATTCAACGAGCATGATAATCAGTTCCAGTTAAATGAATGAATATTGGTGAAAGCGCTTCAGAATAATGCAGAATAAAGCATGTTTTTTCAGAACCTCACAAGTTAGAAAACCTATTATATTTCCACAAACCACCTTGATGTTTATAAAGACCAGGTAGTCATTTTGAGTACATCTATATTCAAATGAATGCTTGTGCAGAATTCTCAAATTCTCACTTTGTATAGTACAATTCTCTGAACTACAAACACATCAGCTATTGCCATACAAATCACAAATACCAATTTAGCTGCAGAAACCCTTGGCTTTTAACTTACCGAAACATAAAATGCAGATATCACAGGATAATAAATGGAAACAAAACATTCCTGAATCCGTAAATATTTTGACTTGAAAATAGTAGAATTTAATTGTATTTTTTCTCCTCCAGTGTCTACTCTATTTCTTCATTTCAAACACATAAGAACCCTGAAGATAATATAAAACATTTTACTGATTGCATTCCATTTCCAACTTCATGGAATTTGGCCCTTGAATTAAACACATAGGGCCAGGTGTATTATTATTTATTGGTTGCAAAATATTGGTAGCAATGAGAAGTATTTTTGCGACCAGTAAAGATCTTCAAGAACATAACTTACTACTAAAGGATCAAGGGCCAGATGTAGGTAGGGTTTTACCGGTCGGTAACGGCCGAATTCGGCCGTTACCGACCGGTAAAAGGAATTTGAGATGTAGGGGGCAGAATCGGTAAATTTACCGTTCGGTAAATTTACCGATCGGTAATTTTACCGAATCTGTAAATATACCGGTCGGTAAATTTACCGACCGGTATATTTACAGAATCTGTAAAATCGATATGTAGGTGGGACTCTTATGAGTCCCACAAGGCCTAAGAAATCGGTATTTTACCATCAAATTCAATTTGATGGTGAAATACCGATTCAGGTGTGCATGCACATGTGTGCATGCACACCTGTGCCATATGACAGGCAGACCTGCCCTTAGGGCAGGTCTGCCTGCCATATGGCCCCCGAACCTTTTTTGGGGGTGCTAGAGGGTGTCAAAGTGACACCCCCTGCACCCTTGCCAAAAATCGGTATTTACCGATCGGTAAATACCGACCGGTAATGCCCCATTCATTCCTATGGGCTTCAAAGCCCATAGGAATGAATGGAGCATTACCGGTCGGTATTTACCGAATCGGTAAATAC
Organism: Lissotriton helveticus; assembly: GCF_964261635.1. Taxonomy (NCBI): domain Eukaryota; kingdom Metazoa; phylum Chordata; class Amphibia; order Caudata; family Salamandridae; genus Lissotriton; species Lissotriton helveticus. The sequence goes on along the minus strand of NC_136072.1, from coordinate 184,527,978 downwards.
CGACTTTTAAAGAATCGGTAAATCCACATCTGGATTTACCTACATCTCGGTACTTCATATTTACCGACTCTTAAATACCGAATCGGTAAAATTCGGTATTTAAGAGTCGGTAAATATGATTTACCTACATCTGGCCCCTGGTCTTATAATTCTAAATTGTAGTGGATCAGAATTCCACCCCCTTCATGCATATCAATGAGGTAGGTCGTAAATTGTGACTCACTATGATTGGAGGCCATTACCAGGATTTAGATGTGCTTGGATCAGCAAACCTCCATCCACATCTGTGATTGCTTTTAAATAAAGCAAACATACTTTTTAAATGCAGCCCGTTTGACTTAAAGGAAATTAGGCTGTGTCTAAAAAAGGTTTTACTCTTTTTTAAAGTATGAGTTGCCTAGGCTGTAGTCCCCTAGACCACTCTCTCATCTTAGAGTTCTTTTTTACATTCAAGGAGGTCGAAGGGCTCCTTCAAATGATTCACCTCCTCCTTTGAGATGGCGGGAATATATCAATGCTTTGTTGTCGGATTACATAGCAAAACATAAATACATTAGATAGCATTTGATATTTGGAAGAGACACCTATAACATTCCCCTTTCAGATATTGAATCGGTATTCTTTTGGTATCCCATTTTTAGGAGTCAAAAAAACGAAAATGCATTTTGACGGTTGCAAATGTTGAACTGGAGTGTTTGTGACTGTTAACATTCTTAGTACATATGACCCATATTGGACTTTTTACAAATGTAAGTTTACATGCAAAGATCTCTTATTGGGAAACTCTACATAATTCATCAATTTGGTGTTGAAGTCTTGATCTAAACTTACAAGTCACCACTCTCTCAAATGGAGAGTGGAGACTTCATCAACCACATTTACAGATAGAGATACTATTAGTATCTTCCCAGGTTTTTGGGGAGATCTCTGCCCTTTTGCAAATATCTAATTATAGAAAATATTGGGTAAAATGACTGAATATTTATTTACTTAATTTACAAAATATAAATAAACCCTCCCTTAATACTCCTACACCTGGGACTAGCCAAGTGACAAGGTACAAAACATCATCTCAAAAGCATACTCTTTAATTACGTTTTAAATTTGTTTTCCATTTTAATTATTAATAAAAGTGAATTTTCATTAATTAAAGTTCATCTCGCCTTTAGAGATACATTTTTATTGAATATATTACAAGATTGGTTGCAAGTTATGCTTTAAATTATTTTTGATCATTCATATTTTAATTTGTCATTTACATTTAACAAAATTAAAATATAAAGGAAAAATGACACAAGCATAATATTTTCAACTATAAGAAACAATTGTTTTATTTAAAAAATATCTTAAAATTGAAAATACCTAAACATAAATGTAATTTAAAATCTTGTTTTCAATGTATTTTTCATATGTTTCTATATGTTGTTTGATATATATATATATATTTATATATCTATATATATATATATATATATATATATATATATATATATATATATATATGTATATATATATATATATATATATATATATATATATATATATATATATATAAATATATATATATATGAAAAGTGGTATAAAAGAGAATAAAATAATTAATGGACAACTGAATGGAATCAAGTTATATTATTTACAAGAAGATTCAAGGAAACCAAGGTACGAACCATAATGAATACCGTGGACCAGGAAGACCCAAATGGAAAATAATGAAATTAATTCTAGAAGCAATGTGTTTTGAACAATAAAGTTACAAAACTACATAAAAAAAATTCATTAAACAGACCAAAATCCCTGGAAGATGCTTAATTGATCCTTATTCAAACAGTCCGCACAATAAAAAGACAAGGAACTAATATATATAACCTGTAAAGAACAAAATCTCTTTGTAAACCACAATATACTCCTTATATATATAGAGACTCTATGTCCCATAATGCACTGTTGGACTACATGCAAAGTAACAGGAAATGATGTAATGATTTGTAAATTACAAAAAATGCTGTTTGTTGTGAACACACCAACCGTGATCAAGGTATAAGCATACCGAAATGCGTAGGTTGTTCGCCTGTACCATTATTTGCATTTTGATTGGATTAATGAATCAAACTACATCTGCTGAAAATCGGAAAGTGAGAGTGCGACTTCATTTGGGTTCCTGTGGGTGACATGGGATCGGAGAGGAAATATATATATATATATATATATATATATATATATATATTACCTACTGGCGGTCGCCAGTAGGTATATATAGTTAGGATTTTTTCTCTATGGGATTTTTGAAAATTCTATGTCTAATAACTTTGGCGTTTGTGGACGGAATTGGCTGAGATTTTCAGGAAAATGGAACATTTTGTTTCTGAGCAGCCCCTGAAAATTTGGGGGGGTTTCGTCAAGGGGGGGCCGAGAAAAAAGGGGGGTCCCAAAACGTGTTTTTAACATTGAGTTTCCCATAGGGCGGTTGGCCTCACTTTTAGCCCGAACGGCTGAATGGATTTGCACGAAACTTGGCAAAATTGTAGGGACTGGTAGCCCGATGTGCCTTTGCTAGGTCTCAATATATGTGCTTCAGTGGATTTTGAGAAATTAACGTTCAAAAAAAGATATATATCTGTAACAGCGGACCGGGCAGCGCTCCGGTTCGCGGACTTTTCGCGGTACGGAGCTTTGTGAAGCGAAGCTGATTGGTTCTTCGGCGTCTGTGAACATTCCAAACAGTCCGTAGCGGCCGCCATCTTGTCTCTCGGTAGGATCGAGAGACAAGAGGAGGCCAAAGCGAAGGGGCAAATGACCATAAGGGGGCATAGTAGATCCTCGCTGACCCCCTAGGTTTGATGTGGAGGTTTTAAAAGGGCCCCGCGGGGCAAAAAAAAAAAAATAATAATAATAATCGAACGGCTGAATGGATTTGCACGAAACTTGGCAAAATATTAGGGACTGGTAGCCCGATGTGCCTTTGCTAGGTCTCAATATATGTGCTCCAGTGGATTTTGAGAAATTAACGTTCAAAAAAAGATATATATCTGTAACAGCGCTCCGCTTCGCGTACTTTTCGCGTTACGGAGCTTTGCGAAGCTGATTGGTTCTCCGGCGTCTGTAAACATTCCAAACAGTCCGTAGCGGCCGCCATCTTGTCTCTCGGTAGGATCGAGAGACAAGAGGAGGCCAAAGCGAAGGGGCAAATGACCATAAGGGGGCATAGTAGATCCTTCCTGACCTCTTAGGTTTGATGTACCATTTTGCCAAGTTTGGTGTAATTCCGTTCAGCCATTCAGGCTGTAGACGTATGTAAATGTCCTATGGAAAATTGCATGGGGAAAACACATTTGAAAGTGTTGAAATTTAGAACCAATTAAAATGCTACTTTGGTTTTGTATTTGTGTGTGATGAAAGTTAATTGGTTATGTATATATCTCAAATGAGAGGAAACCACAGCCATTTTGTGATAGTACTGTCTGAGGTACATTTGTGAGGAATTTTTGGTGGTGAATTTCTGGTGTTTGATTTACACAGTACTAACACTTCTCCTACTTTTAAAAAGGTGAGTTGTTAATTTGTAAGGGGAACTATGTTGTACACTTGAAGATAATTTGAAAAATGTTTTCTGTTATTTATTTGCAGTCCTTCTGTTATACTAAATACTTGATGAAGTTAGTTTTATATTATGTATTACTAAAAACGATAAATGAAAGTGATTATTTTTTTCTGCAATTTACAGCAAGCAATTTCAAAATAAAATGGCTCACAATGAAGAGACCGTGGTAATTTCTTTTGAATTGTCCACTACATTGACAGCACCAATAATGAAATATTGTCACAAGGAGGAGATGACTTGAATGATTCCACTACATTGATTGAAATTGACAGCACCAATAATGAAATATTGTCACAAGGAGGAGATGACTTGAATGATTTTTTGCATCAATCTGTTGATGGCGAATTTATCGAATGTTTGGAGACCATAGAGTTACAAGAATCATCATTGCAGACTTTTAATGAGGAGATTCCAGATGAGATGATTGAAGAGGAAATTACTGATGAGGACATGTTACTAGTTCTTTCAAATTTAGAAAATTCAGAAGAATAAATTTATATTTAGAAATCAAAAATTGTTTGAGACATTATTCATTTTTATTTTTAATTTATGAGGTTGTAGCGAAGTGATTGTAGTATAAAATGAGACTTATAGTATAGAGTGCAACATTTTTATGTTACATGGTAAGTTTACTTATATTTACTTCCTTTCTCCCACTATATTATCTCCAATGTGTATTTGACATCTCTTCTTCATCTCCGGCCTCCTTTCTCTCACTGTGTGTCTCTGATGCATCTTATCGCTGCTATTTTGTGTAATTACAGAAGAGAGTAAAATAAAATAGTTCGGAACGTGAAAAGGGGGCAAAGTAGAGTACCCCTCACCCCCTAGGCCTTCTCAGGCGGTCCCAAAAGGATCAGTTTCTGCTTTCCTGAGAGATTATGGTATGAGTTCCATATACCACAATAATTTGCATTACAACATGCAAGATATATATCTCCTATTACCAACTTTTGGAGATATTCGCGCTAAGCGCGAATATCTCCAAAAACTAACACCTGCCCTGAGCAGTTCTTAGCCATGTTATCCAATGGGAGGTGGATAACATGGCTAAGAGCATTAGCTCGGTAATGCATGAATATCGCTGAGTTTTCAGCGATATTAATGCATTGCGGTCGTTTTTTATCACATTTGCGATAAACCTTGATAATAGCAAGGTTTATCTTCGATAATTTCTGACGATGCTTAGCGGTAAAAAATTCGTTGGTAAGCATCGTTAGCGATAAATATCGCTTAACTTTGGTAATATGCACCAACGTCTGTTAACGTTCGATTCGAAGGAAATGAGGAAGTGTTGAAAAACATTGTTTGCGCCATCTTGCCTTTTTTGAAATGCCACACTTTTGTCGTGCACGGCAGCCATTTTAGATGCCTTGACCAGACCCACTCTCTGCACGCTGTCGATTCGTAGCATGGCTCCCCACCCTCGCAAGCATCTTCCCCAGGCACTGGTCACCCCCGCTCTCTGTGTTATGCATGGGCAATAAACCTCTCCCCATCTGCGCTGCTCTTCCCTGAGAATCACACTCTGTGCCCGCCCGACACCTCCCTTTCACCCTATTCACTACCGCACCCTCTGACACTCCTCTTCCTCTGTGTCCGATTGTCCAGGCTATCAGCTAGCCCTGCAGATGTAGTTTATGGCCCCAGCTGTAAAGAATCACCCCTCTTCAAAGGAGTTATAGTAGATCAAGGCCCACACCCGATGAGATCCGTCACACCACACGTGTTCCTACTATCTGAAAACCATCCTGTATTGTGATTGGGGAGGGGACCGAGCCTGAAGCGGAAGATTCCAGGGATGACTCTTTGTACATCAAAGTTTTTACATTTATGTGTCACATTAAAAATATATAGCACTCCAACAAAGTAGTAGGATTATAAAACTTTAATAACTTATAAATATATACAACAAAACAAAAACAGTAAAAACATTTAAACAACGAAGAGACCGTGGCAATTTCTTTTGAATTATCCAATACATTATTGAAATTGACAGCACCAATAATGAAATTTTCTCACAAGGAGGAGATGACTTGAATGATTTTTTTGATCAATCTCTTGATGGCGAATTTATCGAATGTTTGGAGACCATAGAGTTACAAGAATCATCATTGCAGACTTTTCATGAGGAAATTCCTGATGAGGACATGTTACTAGTTCTTTCAAATTATGAAAATTCAGAAGATGTTGCCTGGGGGTGGGTCGTCAGTAGCAGTCTGTTGTGCGAATAGTTCCAAGGCAGCAGAACGCGCTGAAATCTAGATGGCACAAAGGTGATGTCTAGTAAGTTGCCGCCCAGCAAATAACGGCGTGGGGTGCCGCGGGGGTGAGTGAGTCCAGTAGGCACCACAGGTATTCTTACCGGCATTGCAGAATTACTGCTGGGGACAATGCCTGTGCTGTAGCAGGGTCACAGCAGAAACAAAAAGGATTCTGTTGAAGATGTTGTTGGTTTTCAATTTGAAAACAGTTCTGGTGTCAACTGCTATGCTAATGTAGTGGTTAATGTTTTGTTTTCTCTAGAAAATGTAAAAGAGGGGGAGGCAGTCCAAAGTTCTGGTAAAAGGGCAAAGGAAAGGATCGGTGGTTTGAACTATCAGTCAAAAAGGGGAGGGGGTGCAACAATTTTTCCTACCGGGTCACGGTGTGCTTTCACCGGAACTGAGGTTTGCAGGATTCTAGTAATTCAAAGTGAGGCTGGCGCCAGCATGGGAGCGCCGACGTCCCGCGGATACAGTTTCGTCACTCCACGGGCGATCATGGCAGTCATTCCCCATCGGGGGTGTCTGCGGGGGTTGGAGACTCCCGCGGCTCCTCTAGAATCTTCAAGGTCGTGGAGGACTACTGTGGTGGAGTCAACCAGTGACCGGGCCATTTCTTTATGCTGGGCCCGCTCTTGCCACGTCGATCGCCATTTTGAGAGTTCGGTAGCTACTGGCGATCGCAGGGTCAAATGAGTGGACGGGCTCCACCCTGCCGGGCGAGACGTTGCAGCATCGCCACAGTGGAAGAACCCTTTTCCGGGCGCCTGGAGCGCTGAGGGTGCAGGTGGGAAGCCTCCACTGGGGAGGCGGGAGAGGCCTGTTCGCACCGTCTCTCCCTCCCAGTGCACCCCACGGCGTCTCGCTTGAGATTTGTTATGGCCGGACCAGGCGATGAGGACGAGGGGGGGGGGGGGTCGGAGGCATGTGCAAGACATCCCCCCCAGTGTTGTCAAAGCCATTATTCAAGAAAGAAGAAGTGTCCCGTCCGTCTTCGGGCCGGGCTTCCGGTGGATGTCGGCCGGACGCCCCTTGCTCTGGCCCCATGAACGGGTTCCTTGGTTTATCGGCTGCAGCCGGATCCCATCGGCCCCGGCCGTTGGTGGCCGGACTGGTAGAGAATGTGGCGGGACTACCTGAAACTGTCAAGGGCCACCGCGGCTGGACTGGGAGAGAGAGGGGAGGGTCGAGGACACGGACATTCCCCCCCCTGCAACTCTCCAGCGTTGTCAATCCCCCTGGCCGGGTCCCGCTGGCCTCGGCCTCGGCCTCTCCTCCGGCTACACCCTACGTGATGATCTCCGAGGCGTGGCAGCAGGACCCGCCTTATATGTGTTGCTTCCGGCTGGGCGTAGCCGAAAACCTGTTGCCCTTTGGAAGTTTCTAGAATGGGGCGGATGTCTGCTGACTTCTATCTTTCCCAGTTTGCCGTTATTTGGCCGTGGCAGGCGGTGGGACAGACACGTTTTGGGGCAGTGAGGGGCGATGTTTTCAGGTTTCTTATTACGGGCTTACTTCTAACGTTTCTTGTTTCTAGGACAATAATAGGTTTTATCATTACGTATTGTTATCGTTTCTTTGTTTGTTATTTAATAAAAAGTTCATCAGTGGCCTACTGATTTTCGTTTTCCTATTCTTTTCTTTCCAGGTTGTTTCATGCTAAAGTTTCTGTTAACAGGATACAGTGATCACTTCGTTATTATTGCATATGTCCTTTTCACTAGGGGTGCTCTCTTGTTGGGCCAGATATCTCTAGTAAATGGTCCGGGTGCATCAATCAGTGGGGAGTAGATAGGCATGACAGATTACAACGGGGGAGAAAGGTCCGCATTACCTACCCTTTCACTACTTGCAAAGATTTTCCTACGTTTATTTGCAAACAGGGAATACCTCCAAAAAGAACTAATTCCCAAACAGTCAATGTTCGGACAATCAATCAATCAATGAGGAATGAAATAGGTACGACGTGTTAAAGGCTTGCGTTACCTACCCTTCACTATCTGCAAAGGGAGAGAGAATATTCCTATTCTTCCTTGTTTGCAGGCAGAGAAGATCCAACAAGGGGTACTGTGAACACAAATGAACGCTGCTTATGTACATACACATTGCTATTTTCAACAGGTTGTTCCTAATGTTTCTATTTTAGCGAGGTCAAAAAGAGATCCCATTAGTGGCCTACTGATTTTGCTCGATTCCTTTTGTTTTTTTACACGATTTTTCGCTATCTGCAAAGACTAAACAGAGTATTGCGACTCTGTGCTTGTTTGTAAATAGAGAATGAACCAAAGAGAACAATCAATCAAATGGAGAGAGAAGCAGGCACGACGGATTACAACGGGAGCAAAGGCCTGCGTTAACTACCCTTCACTATCTGCAAAGAGAGAGTACTCCTAATAGAAATGAGGGGTGGGGGGCAGCATTCAAAGCAGATCAGTGTGCATAAACACGAAAATGTTTTTACTTACCACGTACTTGACATTCGACAGCTTATGATATTTGCTATTAAAAAACCATTGAAATTCACTGAAAAAACCATAGGTTATAGACCATATATAGTTAGGAATTAGCATTTACAAAACCTTGAAAATTCACTGAAAAAACCATAGGTTATAGACCATATATAGTTAGGAATTAGCATTTACAAAACCTTGAAAATTCACTGAAAAAACCATAGGTTAGAGACCATATATAGTTAGCTGGACATTTTATTGACATAAAACCAATGAAATTCCATATATAGTTAGTTGCACTAACTATATATCGCGCACCCGCAATCCACTCCTGATGATGTCACATATTACATCATTCATGACATGGTCAGTGACATCACTGATGACATCACTGATGACATCTCAAATGACATCACTGATGACATCACTGATAACAACATCCAGTGATTTTTTGTTTCTGTAAAGTTTAAATATGTCTTACCAACTTTTGGAGATATTCGCGCTAAGCGCGAATATCTCCAAAAACTAACACCTGCCCTGAGCGGTTCTTAGCCATGTTATTCAATGGGAGGTGGATAACATGGCTAAGAGCATTAGCTCGGTAATGCATGAATATCGCGGACTTTTCAGCGATATTCATGCATTGCGGCCGTTTTTTATCGCATTTGCGATAAACCTTGATAATAGCAAGGTTTATCTGCGATAATTTCTGACGATGCTTAGCGTTAAAAAATTCGTTGCTAAGCATAGTTAGCGATAAATATCGCTTAACGTCGGTAATATGCCCCTAGTGTTCTTTCATCTTTTTAAAGATGAGTTTGGAAAATAATTACTTACCCCCTCAGGGCTGCCTTGTAGGCTTTCTCCACTGTAGCCAGAAAGGCTTAATTCAGAACCTCTGAAAAGAAAAGGCGAATTCTACCACTCAATTCTTTTTACATGAAACTCTCATGTGCAAGTAGAGCTTTATGTAATTGTCATCTAAACAAAGATGTTTAGAAAAGCAATTGGTCATATATGTGAACAACGAATTTTGGATGTCCGTAATTATTTAGAAATAATGATAAATACAGAAAGAGGAAAGAAAAATGTTGAGAAAAAATGTATAGTGTTTTTCCTGGCTCTTTTCTATCCACCAAAGATCAAGTAGTCCTAGCTCTTTTTTAATGTGTGTATTGCTATGGCAACTCTAGAATTTAGTTGACTTTTAATAACGTTATATAAATCTAGTTGAACTGATTGACTTAGAATGTTTCAAACCTTCACTTTTTAATACATAGCAAAAAACTATTATGTGTGTTCCATCTTGTGAATAACTGCTGAGTATTTATTAAGAACAGGCATCCTTGTAACCTTGATTAGAGATACAATAAACGAAGGCTTCCTTATTGTCCTTCTTTTTTCAAATTCCCTACAAAAAGCAAATATACCACAGCATCTGTTCATACTTCTGTTAAAAGAGAACATTTGATATTTTTCTGCAAAAAAATACTATATGTTCCCATTATCTGAAGTTCATCAAATAAAGAATAAATGATATGAGGAGAATTAATAAAAGGTTCTATGAATGGTGACTGTGACATTTGCTCATGTAGACCACTTTACAATTTCACAGTGTTTTGTTTCGGGCATACAATAATGAGCTGCCTTTAAAAATATGCTACACAAAAAATGAATGGACGGAATGCTGAAGAAATCAAACATTCACCACGAGTCAAAAGTTCTGGGTTAAATCCATTGTTCGTTTGCTTACCATGCTACCTCAGTTTGGATCCAGCCATGTGCAAATCAGTCTTGACCTTGCTGCTCATGGGATCAATCCAGCCCAAACAGCCAAGCAAGGTTGTCACTGGACCAGCAACAAGCATCTTGGGAGCAGTTTCGGGGTATCAATCCTCATAAGCGAGGCTAGCTTGAATCCAGTGAAAACATAAAAAAGGGACTGAAGTCTGGGCATGCAAATCCCACGAGGGCGAAAAATGCTGCACAAACAAATGATAGACGGAATGCTGAACAAATCAAATGGTCACTCCAGTCAAGAGATATGGGGTAAATTCATTGCTCTTATGCTCACAATGTCATCCCAGTTTGAACCCAGCCATATGAAAATCAGTCTTGACCCTGCTCTGCCTGGAAACAGTCCAGCCCGATCTGCCAAGCCCAGTTACCTTGGACTGGAAACAAGCATCCTGGGACTGGTGTCGGGGTATCACCTAGGGGTGGGCGGCAAATCCCGTTCCGCTCGCGGAACTTGCAAAATTTCTGCAAATGTCAAAACTTATGTGATCCACGGCGGAACGGAATTGTATTGCACATGCAGTCAAATATCCATTTTGCTTGAGGCGGACTGTTTTCATGGATGAGAAAACATACAGAGTTTTATGGTGCAAAACGTTCTAACAGCCAGAGCAGTGCATTTATTGGTGCTGGGGAGAGAACTGATGCCGCTAACCAACATGCTTCACAAGAGCGTGATTTGTTTGTCTGAGATAGGTCCGCCCCTGACCTTGTCATTTCTGTCACAACATCTGTCAAGAAGTAAAAGCCACGGTTTACAAAGCTGAAAGCACCCACTTACCTCCATGTGTCCGGGTGTCAGGGCTGCGGGCCCCAGAAACACCCATGACATCATCATTCCCCTCCTTAGCGCCTAGACCCAAAATACAAGTAGGTGGGATTGTATCAATCATTTCTTACTGAATAAAGCGGACTGAAACGAAACAATAGTACATTACACATTGAACGGTATCAGGTTCACATAAAACAGGTGAAAAATGTCTCTTCCGAGACTCCAGAAATCCTTCCAATGCCACTGGGTGGAGAGACAGCGCCGGAAGCAGAGAGGGCAGGGAGGGAGGGAGTAATAAATAGGGCTAATAGAACAGACAGAGGTCAAACAGACACAAAGTTCACTTTCCGGGAGGGGGTGAGGGGGTTGCAAGGTGGGGCCCTGACTGTTGTCCACCTTATCTGTGCCTTAAAATGTCCCTACATCTCGCAAACTACAGAGAGTGGTGCAGTGTTAAAAATGTAGTTACCACAGTTGTACCCTCGTATACATGTGTAAAGATGCCACAAGTCACGGTAGGAATGTATGGAATATATCAAGGGCGATGACGTCACTTGAGGGAAGCTGTTCCCCGTCACTGGTTGCCAAACGATGTGGGAGACAAAACACCATGACACCTCTCCTCATGGATGCATGTGTAGGGCGGCGGCAGAGCTCCCACTGGGAAAGCTTTTTGCATTTGATTTACCCCCTACGGGCGGGGGCTGTGTGCACATGAACTCTACTGCTATTCACCCTCCCCTCTTTGCAGCAGATGAGGGGAAAGCAGCCTCCTGTTCACAGGAACTACACAGGGATTGCTGCAAGAGGCATGTGAACTCGCAAAGAAGCCCAGCCCACCAAATTTTCAGCGAGCACGCAAAATTCCGCGTGTTCGCAGAGATTTTTTGCTGTTTCGCAGAATTTTGCAAAAGGCAATTTTGCAAATTCTGCCCACCCCTAGTATCACCACTCATCAGCCAGGCTAGCTTGAATCCAGCGGCACAGCAACAAGGGCCCCATGTCTGGGCATACCCATGCCATGTTTGGATGTATGATTTGTTCAGCATTCCATCCATCATCTGTTCTTTTTGCCTTTAAAATTATGGCTTTTCAAAGCATTTAACATAAGAAGTGCTCGCACACTTTCCTTAAGTTTGACAACAATTCATCACTTAGCAATATGGCCTCCTAAAATTCTAAGATTATTTTGTTTGGTACTACTACACTGGTATACTACTTACTCATGGCAGCGAGTCTATTTCCATTTTGATTTGTTTCTTGTCATGGTTGACCAAAAAGATGTCCTCTCATCAGTCAAAGGAGGGAGTGAGCAACATACACTGTCTTTTAGCAATGACCATGTGATGATCTGGCAAGAAACAAGAGTCTCTGTCATAATCAATCATTCACACCTTGACCAGCCGGTCAGGGTGTGTGAAACTTGGAGATAGCACTAGTATACAGATTGGATTATGTAGCTTGTCAACCAGCCAGAAGTAAATACCAATGGGTGTGTATGTGTGTGCATGTGTGTGTTGACTAATCAATGTTAAAATGATCTACTGAATTTTAATGGTTTTCTATTATATGTTATTACTGATAGGTAGTATACATTGGATGTACCACCAAATAGAAAGCACAATATAATCCTAATTAATTTTCACAGTAAACTACACAATGGAATTTAGGTCTATTACAAAAAATACGCTGACAATCCCAGTACAATAAGTATTTGCAAAGAAAATAGGTCTGGCCTGTGACACCAGTTCCCCCTCATTGCACCTACCACCCCAAGGTGATGGACTTCAATGCTAGTTATTAACCCTGGGCAAAGCATTACGCTCCGCTCGCGTAGTTTGCGAAGTTTCCGCTACTTCGCACTACGCAAATTGCACGTAGCACAGTGCAAACACGCATAGCATAGTGACGTGGTCATTTTTTGCTTGATTGCAGTCCTCAACATCAAGTTGGCGACCGCGAGCAAGCAAAATGACATCCTGGCAAGACTTTTTCCTCGTTCGCGATCAGCAACATCAAGTTGCCGATCGCGAGCATGGAAAATAAACCCAGCTGGTGAGATTCTCAACGCGGAGAGGTCAGGTTTCTCATTGCGAGTGGTCGCTTATGTTCGCGACTGCTCGCGATGAGAAACTACCTGTCCGCATTGAGACAGTTGTCGCTCTATTAAAAATCTACTCAAGCGGCAGAAAACTACAGCTCGCACTGTGCAAGATGCCATTTCCAATGATTTCACAGTGCCGGATGCTTGTCCGCACTGTACAATCATTGAAAACGGCATCTTGCACAGTGCAAACAGGCTACTATGCAGTTTGCATGTGCTACGCGCAGCTCGCGTAGTGCAAAGTGCACTCTGCGTAGCTTCGCGTAGCGCTACTTCACGAACTACTCCCAGCCCTACTGGTTATGCTCTCAGCTACTATCTCCTGATCAACAATGATCTAGCCTGTGAATAGTAAACCACCTGGTAGGAGCTAAAGGTTTCTTTGTTCATTAACCTACTTCTCATTACTTATTGCAGCTTGGATTAGGAAAATATGTCCAATGTACATGTCAAGGTGTTTTCTCCGATGACCTCTAACACAACTTATTGTTAAGTCCTAAAGCATGATTATTCCCTCTTCACATGACATCATACGATCACTTTTCTTATCTGTAAGGAGCTGAAGACCAGCCTCTACAAAAAGCACATCCTGCATCATCAGCCAGAATCCTTCCACTGAAAAGTGAAAGAGGACTGTAGCATGCTCCTCCACTGCAGTCTTTGCATGGATAAGAAAGAGCTGCCTAGCCCTGCCTACCGATCTTACCTGTTTCGAGTCCTCTAGCCAGTCCTGGACCTTACGGACCCCCCTCTAACGCTGCTCCCAACTGAGGCCTTGCCGACAATCACTCTTGCCTCTCACCTCTGCCAATGTTCTCTCTTCTGTTCTCACTCCTTCACTCTTGCTTTTTTAGGTCGAGCCTAGCGTTACAGCACATGCTCTGCTTGCTTTGTGAGGCATGCAATATACAGTATAGCGTGGAAGCTTTGTGGAAGCTCCACCCACTCTCCGCCCACCTTTTTCATTGGCTTCGGTCCTAAATTGTGCCTTTCGATTGGTTTTAGGCTTGTTAGTCCCTCCTCATGATGGCCATGTCGCCATTTGTATCCTTCCATGCCTGTGCCCCCTTTACTTCAAACACTATTTTCTTCTCCCCCCCATAAATGCGAGTCCAATTGCTTTGCAAACGCTTTTTTTACATTGCCAACCCTATTTTGTTCCCATGCCTCCCCCGCACCACTCCTGCAGTCCGTGCCTTCTCAGCCCCTCCTACTTCCGTTCTTTGTTCCTTCTTGCCAACACTCACGTTGTGGTGTAGTTCCTATATTCCTCTGCGCATTGGAATAATATACACTATAGTCTTGGGTATGCAACGTTTACAACGTAATTTTTACAACGCACTACCATTACAACGCAGGTATTACCACGCATACCATTACAACGCATTGCGCTGGGGGGCGCTCTAGGGTAAGTAATAAGTTTAATTTTCTATCCAACACATTCCCTAGTGTCCACGGGGACTGGAGTTGGAATAGAAAATTATACTTACCTCTATCCAGCACCTCTAAGCGCTATGCGTTGTAACGGTATTCGTTGTAAATACCGCGTTGTAAAGGTATGCGTAGTAAAAGTATGCGTTGTAACGTCATACATCCATAGTTTTGACATAGGACTGAGGTCAGTATGTCTCTATCGAGTACATTAAACTTAATTACTTGGTGTGCCAGCTAACTCAGAGGCCGCTAGAAACTGCTTGAATGAACAAGAAGGGATTTGTTTCTGACAACCGCATAAACATGACAACTTTGTTTCCCTTAGAATCAGAACAATCTCAGAATCGTGGAAACTTAGTCACCTCACTCTTTTCTATAATAAAATATCCCCGATACTTTCTCAGACCAAATTCATGCTGATAAACAGATCTTACTGGACACCTGAGAAACTATTCAAGCTCAAACTCCTGGATAGCCCCCTTTGCTGGAACTGCAAAACACACGTGGGTGACATGGCACATATGTTTTTTCGCTGTCCGTTGCTCCAAATGTTTTGGGACAAGATCTTTTCTTACATCCAACACACATTCCATTTTTGACCACCCAGGGACTTCACGTATATTCTGCTAGGAGCGATTGACCCAAATATTTCTAGAGAACATGCCGGACACCTTCTAGACCTTATGCTCACACTGGCATGCAAAATTGTTCTGAGCAAGTGGAAGAGCGCTTCTGATGTCTCCTTCGCACAATGGCAAGAATGGCTGGCTTCCTTAAGGGGAGCGGACAATGACGCCCTACACTCATCCCCCTGGCAAAAGCCTCACGCCAAACTCTGGAGTTTACTTGACTCATTAGAACTCTGTTATGACCCACCTTAGGCGCACTGAATAACACACACCATGCCCCTCGCCTGGTTGTTGAAGTCACATCGGGCATTATCCCCGGTAATGTATGATGGATGTCCAGAAACAAACTAAGTTCTTCAAGTCATGTTGCTGCTGCTAGGTCTTTCCCTTTCTCCTCGTCTTCCTCTGTTCTCCCTCCCCAGTCCCCCTTTGTCTTGTCTCTTCTCCTCTTCTTCCCTCTCTCCCTTCCTCGTCACATCCGCTCCATGGGATCGAGATTATATGTACGGGCGTTTTATTCAATGCTCTCATTTGATAATTACTTGTATGGTCCTTTTGTGTATTTATTACAGGTTTTGATATATCACTGACCCCTATCATTCTCCCCGACTACACCAACTGTACTTTTCCATGTACTGCTGACTGTATCTCTTCTGTGAGCCATTTATTGTATGTCTACCCTGTTTTGTACTTTTGTGCTTTTTGAAACCTAAATAAAAAAAGATTTGAAATAAAAAAAAGAAAATATAAAGTAAAACGATTTAGTATTTAGGTATATTTTAGATGATTTATCTAATTAGAATAATATTTCACTGACATAACTCATGTTTTAAAATGACTTCAATGTTGTATTTAATTTTTTTTCAGATATGTTCATACTCGACATAACAATTCCAGTTTTGGGGTGTATGAAGGGGGGCTCTCAGTCCTGCATTGCAGAAAATACTACTGGACTGCCGATCTTATCAATGTCAATGGCTGGGACTGCTCCCCACTTGAGGAACCAACCTATAGAGTGAACAGACTGGCTTTGTGTTCAAGTGGTTATTTGGGGGAACTATATCATTAGAGTGGGGTCTCAGCACATTTACCACCACATACTAAAACGGTTGTTGATATTTGGCATAGAGCAACAAGGATGACAGGGTGGGCACGGAAGTTCATTGAACAGACCCCGCTATGGGAGGGAAATTTCCTGAAAAAAGTGCACAGACTGCAGGGGTTCCGGAGGTGGAGCCTCAAAAGCATTGACGTGCTTGTGTACGTCTGAAGAGGTGTAAAAATGGTGACCTTCAATAGTCTGCGAGAGGGCTTCCAAATGGGTGAAGGTGAATTCCTTCGATACCGACAGTTGCGCTCGTCGCTGCACTGCCACGTGAAGGAAGGGACTGTATTTCCAGAATACTCCCCATTAGAGGATAGGCTTCTCTTGGACCCCATGATCCAGAAGGCAGTATTGCTAACATATAAGAAACTGGTCAATAATACTGCGGATCATCTGCCTCCTTTGCGGGAGGCCTGGGAAACAGATGTGGGTCTGCTAGAAGACAATGACTGGGCCGAGGCCCTCATGTGTCCTAGGGAAATAACCATCAGAGCGCGTTTTTGGCTTGTCCAACTTCGCATCCTTCACAGATCATATGCCTCAAGAATGGTGCAGTTGCATGTTAGGGGGGCTCTGAAGACTGCGCCAGGGGATGTAGTGAGAGGGGGTAGTTCATTCATATTTTGTGGTTTTGCCCCAAAATTCAGAAATACGGGCAAGGCGACACCCATGTGATGGAGGCTGTAACAGGTGCACAGGTCCCGCTGGAGTCCAGATGGCACATCCTCGGGGTCAAGGGAGAGATCAAGTGGCCGAAATGGTCCAAATTATTGCTAGCTCTGGCAGGAGGGGTTGCTAAGAGAAACATTGCACGAGCATGGGGGCGTCTGAATATCCGACAGTGGCTGCATGGCTCTGTGATATGGACTGGTGTCATAGTGCAGAGCAGGTGGTGTACCGGAGCTGGGGTTGCCCGCGCAAGTGGGAGAAAATATGGGGGCCGTGGACATTATATAGGGGTCTGTGATGGGATTTGTGGGGAATACTAACTGGCTTCAACGGGTGGGTTACAAGACGTACTCCGAAGGGTGTTGAGTGGCTCCCCGCATAATTCAACGCAAATGATGTGATACAATGCCTGAGAATTGACATGTCTGATGAATGCCTTTTATATGTACACTGTACAGTGCTTCTACCTGAAGCTTGTTTTATTTAATAAAACGACGTTTAAAAAACAAAAAAATCCAGTTTATGACTTCATGAGTTTCAAGCTCAATGTGTTGTGACTCAAGGAAAGGGCACCGTTTATTATTCTACTCACAAATTGCTCATTTCGTCTCCACTCTCATACCATTGCCATTGACCAATTTTTTTTTCTTCTAAATTCAGTGGAATTATTGTAGTTCAGAAATTCCAGGTGCATCTCAGATCGGATTCAGTATTCATGGGATGGAGATGGCTCTGGCCCTTGTGGGTCAGCATGGAACTATCTAGATTGTTCTTTCAGGCGCACTTCTTCCTTGATATTATGAACCACCCTACACAGTTTGAGAGAGTGAAGGTCATGTCCTTTTTGCTCTGCATTTGATCAAAGCATGTTTAGGTTTAAATACAAAATGCATCAAGTTCGGCCTACTTCTATCTGAATGTGAAGCTGAGCAGTGCAGTACAAGGATCCTCCTTTCTTCACTTTCTTTTACATTACTCCTTGATACCTCCACTACACATTATTCCTAACTTTGAGCCATGATCTCATAGTGCATGTTTGAATATTGTCTCAATAAATATTGTGTTGTCATAATATCATGGGCAAAGTACTGAGGACCAAAATATTGAGAAGGACACTTACCAGCTCAATATTTTGACCGCCAGTATTTTGCACACACAATTATGGCAGTATGATATTTAGATGATAGTCTGGTGGTACTGCCTTATTAAAATACTCATTTGTGGGGAGCACATCACAAGGATGAATCTCTGCCTTGGCTGTAGTAGGAACTGAATATACACCATGCACCATGTAATACAGTCATGCTAAATGTCTGATGTGTAGTGGAAAGACCCATATTTCGAACATTTCTTTCTCAGAATTTTCACCCCTTCTGACAAACATATAACAAGACCGACAAAAGTGGAAACAATCGAAAGCTTGGGCTTCAACTTAAATGACACCATACCCTTATAACTTCCAAAACCAGAGGGTTAAACCTTGGTTTTGACAGATACATTCAGCTGTATGCTCTACAATGTATTAAAAAAAGTAGGGATATACAATCACATTCACTTGGTCTTACAAGGACTCCTGAGTACTTCACGTGCAATGGACAGTAGTCTACCTCGTCATTGTTTTTTAAACTAAACCCATATTTCATCATGTATTTGGTATAAGATTGCATACATGTTGAAGGTATCTGGGTTGAGTGTAAATCTATCTTCTGCGACTTTGCCCCTCCAATACTTTCTGGACAACATTTTTAACTAAATACTTAGTAGGACTCCTGTTTGCTGATCAATTTCTATTAAAAATTCTTATACACTCATTTGCTTCTAAAATACAAATGACTCTCATATTAGATATCAAGTATGTAGAATTATCATCCCTGAAATCCTAGATAATGTATGTGTTAGAGATGCCATCATTGGTGTAGTCTTCCCCCAAACTGTTTTCAGAATTTCATTTTTGTTGGCATTAGGATTCTGTGTACTTTACTACTTCTCACCAGTGCTAAACTGCTTATTCTTTCTCCCTAACATATGGTAAGATTGGCCTACCCCTGATTGGTACATTTCATTTACTTGTAAGTAAGTTCATAGTATATGGTACTACATGGTACCTGGGGTAAGTAAACTAAATGCAACTAGTGAGCCTGCAGCACTCATTGTGCTACCCACTACAGTAGCCCTTTAAAACATGTCATAGGCCTGCCATTGCAGCCAGTAATGCAGCTTTAAACTGCCAATTCGATTTGGAAAAATCATCCATTTCACAGACCTAAACCTTCCTTTTTTATTCATATAAGTCACTTCTAAAGTAGGCCCTAAAAAGCCCATAGGGCATGGTGCATCGTATTTAAAAAGTATGACACATGTTTTTAGGTTTTACAAGTCCTGATAGTGAAAAGCTCGAAAATTAATTTTTCATTACTGTATGGTCTACCTTTCCCATAGGACAACATTGGCTTACCTTATTACATTTAATGTGTGATATCTATTCATTGGGACAAGTAGTTGGGTTATGTTTGAACTCAACTAAATTGTATTTGAAAATCCTCTTGAATGGTAGATCAGATTTTAAGTTACAATATTGAAAATGCCCTTTTTAGATAGCTGTTTTTCCTTGCCCTCCCCATTTGGTGCCTGCTGATAGTGCCCTTGGTCACATGGCTATTTATGGTTTAGCTGTTGGCTTTGTCCTTTCCTCCCCAACAGTGAGACAACGGAGACCAGACATTGGCAAGATGGACCATCCTGCCTGGTTTGTTTGGGGCAGAGCTGTTATCTGTCCCAATTATATGTCAAAGGCTGTCTCCAGCACACTCACAAAGGAATTTTTGGAGCTTGACAGAGGAAGGGAAGAACTTTCCACAACCAGATGTGGGCGTAGCCTAGAATATTCCCCACTTCAAAGGCTGTATAAATATTGGGACCTCCAACCAACTATTCAGTACCCTTCTAGACCTGAGGAAGATTTCAGAAGGAGAGCTTGGACCCCCAGAGGACTACCCTGCTGCTCGAGGATTGCCTTGTTCTTGAGAGGACTTTCCTGCTGCTACCAGAGGACTGCCCTGCTGCATGAGGCCAGCCTTGCCACCCAGAGGACTGTTCTGCTGCCAGAGGTCTGCCTTGCTTCTAGAACACAGGTCTTTCATTTCATTCAGGAGAGTTCCTCGAGTTTTTCCTTTTTGCATACTTTCAGGGGACTATAATCCACTACATTCCCAAACCTCAGGTCACAGGCTGCATTCACACCTTATTCAGGCTAGCTAGAGTCTGCAAGGTTCTAAACAGCTAATGCAAGTTAGTCTGCATGAGCTTCAAAAAGTGACTTTCCTTAATATTGATTAAAATTCCAACTTTACCAATCGATTTCTAACTATTAAAAAATACTGGTTTAATTGTTTTTCTAACCGGACCAATTTTCGAGATACAGTGTTAGTATTTTAATCTATACACTGTTTTTCTACTTAAGACAGATAGACTTGCCACAGTGAGAATTTCGTTTAAGACGATGTAACTGTGGGGACATGGCAAAACTCATTTCTGTATGTCCCACTTTTAAATACCATGCACTCCTACCTTGTAGGCTCCAAGGCTTAATCAGGGGTGACATACTAATACTTAAAATGGAGGATTTTACCTGTTAAAGGGGTTATTTTAACGAGTTGCACTGCAGATTTTACACTGCAGCAGTCAGGCTACACTTGTACTCCTGAAGCTATGTGTTCCTTTGTCACACTAGTGGACGGGACAAGAAGTGCTGCAGATCACAGGTGACATTTACTTTTTCAGGCCATATATATATTCCTGCACTATTTACTTATCGAACAGTTAAAGATGCTGTGAGGATTTGGGGTATTACATGGTATGGTCGTGCAACCTTATTGTGTAATACACTCATAAAAACTATTGTGGGTGCAGTCAGGTTCATCTGCAATACCATTTCCTCAAATCTGGGTAGCTGTGGCTTCGAGCAGCAAGGCGTAAACAAGGGCACCAGTGTAAAGGATTTAGAAGCACCAAACAATGAAATATGAAAGTCACATAACACAAAAGAAATAAGACACCAATTAAAAAAACATAGATTACATGTGTATGACATCTTAGAGCCCAAGATGCACCAAATCAACCAGAGGGTTCCGGAGATATAGATTTTTGGAGTAATTGTAAATCTCAGCACCTTGAATCACAACCGCAACAAGGATTAATGACAGTAAAGTTTGGAAACTTTTGAAAAGGCTGTAGTGGCTTCTCCAACCCAACTAGGGTGGCCAAATATGGCAGAAAGAAAGTCAGGGGGGCACTAAGCAGTATTTGGATAGTTGCCTGGTCACTAAAGTGTTCTCCAGTACAGTTCTGAACTTTACATGACAACCACCAAATACTTTAATGGAGTGATCCTAGTGCTGAGGTTGCAGGAGATAGAGGATGCCCACGCATTCTCTGCAGCCTGTGTGGTTGACGGGGTGCCCTTATGGTTTTTCATCAGTCCCCGGATCAGGTGGCATGATTTGGCCACAGCAGTTGCTGTCCCACAAAGTCCTCTTTGAGCCAGATGATCCAGCCACTCTTTGCCAGGTTCAGGAGACAGCGGAGCAGTCCTTCTTTAGTCATTTCTCCAGTTCTCTAGTGATATGAGGTTCAGGGTGCCAGAGGTGCCATATTTATACTCAGAGAGTGCCCTGGGAGGATGATATGTCACTAGCCAATAGTTTACAAGGATCCTCCACCCTGTTATGATCACTGGCAATGTGTGCCTTCTAGCAATCCCAGAGTTCACTATTATGCTCACTTTCAAGATGTATGAACACTTCTTCAGATGTTAGGAGCTTAGAAACCCAACCTAGTTATGTTGCTACCTGTTGGCTATACACCTATGGGAAATTCAGTTTGAGCACTAGTCTCCCCTCTCTTCTCCTGCTGCCAGCCTATGTACAAGAACAAAGGGGCAACCTTTCAGGAGTGTGATCACCATTTGCCCGCAAAAGACGTCTTCACCTTTGAAGCTCACATTTTGTGCCAGTACTCTGAGTGGTTGCTCCAAGGGGAAGGTAACACCTCTCTCTGTAGCAGGCTTCTATTGTTCCTGAGCTTAGGAGCTATTCACACAACTCCCCAGGAGGGCAAAAGGCTGTCTGGTGGTCAACAGCTGTGCAAGACCACTGGACAGACTGCGTAACAGAGTGACAACTTTTTTAAAGTTGCATTTCCTTAAAGGTGGCATTAAATGCAACTTGGGCATCAAGTCGTGTTTAATGTCACGATTATTTTGATACCGGGGGCCATCTTCGTTGGCGTACCCCCATTAGTAGAACGACAGAATCAGCGGCTGACTTAACAATTAAGGCTAAGTCTTGGTGTGCAGAAGCCAGTAGTGGTGGGACTCGAGTGGCTGACAGGATCATATTCGCTAACAGGGTGGGCTGGATCGGGAAACGACAAAAGTTAGTACAGGGGGACTGTGTTGTTATCAATTTTGACAGCCCTGACATGGCCGATAGACTATTCTGGGACGGCTCTGATGTTAGGGGAGGAGATCAGATGAGACAAATCCCCCTGGGGTTCTTCTATCCACCACCTATGACTCAAACTAGTCCTAACTACCCAGCGCGAGTAAGAAGGACCCCAAACAATGAAGTCGGCCGGACAGGGCAAGTGGGTTACACACATTACACACACTCCAAACTAAGGCGGTACCTCACCCAGACAGTCCCAATTATACAACCTACGCACCAAAGTAAGGAGATTGATGAGCTACCCCTGAGAAACCGTTTTTCTCCCCTATCTGACATTGAGGAAATTGATTGACAGTCAACCATTCCACTGTTCGACAGTGTTAGTACCATCTCCCCTGTTGACCACGGGCTTTGCCAACTGATCAGTTGGAACATAGCTGGCTCCAGGTCAAAGAGGGCTGATGCTGCTTGGACTGGGTACATCAGCAGCCATGACATCATAGCGTGCCAAGAAACTTGGGATACCTCCCCAAACTTCTGGTTGGATAGTTTCACCACATTCGCAATCCCAGCTGTACCGAGCACAGCTGGAAGAGCAAAGGGAGGCTTATTCCTCTTATTCTCACTGAACCTCAAGGGCACCTTTAAGATGATCCCAAGTGGATCACCAAACTTACTAATCGTAGAGTGGGCAGTCTCACATAGCTGCAAAATTGTATTATTAAATTTTTATAATTCTTGGGATAGGGCCAATGGAAACGACCACATAGGTGCTCTGGACCACGCTCTTACTAAACTCAGTCAAAATAAAAGTTACACTAATTTCGATTTTATTTTATTAGGTGATTTTAACGTTCATCCATGCAGTGACCCATGTTTTCTAGGTGAACAGGAGGGTCTGCTAGGCACAGGGACACCCCATTTTGAGCACACTAAGTCGGGGGAGGCCCTTGAGGAGTTGCTTGCCATTCATAACCTGTATGAAGCCTGCATCTCAGGGGGAGGGATAAGAACTGTCACGTTTAAAGGTTCTGACCCCGGTACCATTCTGGATTATGTCTTTATGACCCCGGGCATATTACATAGGGCTGTGTTCTACAACGCTATAGCTTCAACCTATAGTGACCACAACCCGGTCTTGCTTAAGTTACTCTGGGAAGACCACATGAGATATAAACCTCGTCCTGAAATTCCGGGGCCTGTCCTATGCCCTGTAGATCAAGGGAGAAGACTCAAATGGGCCAACGTAGTACCAGGGAACTTTATGGAAGACTTACTTCCCACCATTGAGGGGTATATAACAACTTGCCAGGACCATTGCGCTTCTGCCCTAGAGATTATGGGGGTATTCGAGTGTATTTGTGTCCAAATCTCGGGAGCATTGATGGCCAAGCCATCTCAGATGGTGAATAAGAAACACAGATGGTTTGACACAAAATGCTCTAAAGCCCATAAGGCGTTAATGGCAGCCCTAAAAACCTCCCCGAGAGACAGGTTAGCGGTGGCCTCGTTGAAAAAGGAATATAAGGCAACAATCAACGAGAGGAAAAAGGACATAAAAAATTTGGCCTGGGAAAAATTAATGTCTATTGACATACTTCGCGACAGCTCTCAGTTTTGGGCCATAGTTAACCAACCCCTCTTTTTAGATGTGGACAACACGGTCCTGGATTGTGTTGTTCCAGACGAAAAGTCGCTTAGCCACTTTAGAGAGGTATATGGTGACAACGAGCTTGTTGCCCCCAAAAACCCGTGGACGGCCTTGGAGTGCGCTCCCCTAACTTTTAGCCCAGCCGAGGTAGAGAGAGCTATCTTGGAGACCTCTAAGAAGAAAGCTCCGGGGCCGGACGGGGTCCCGGCTGACTTCTACAGGTACTCCCCTAAATTTTGGGCAGGGTTTTTAACCCACATTTTCACAGCTGCAAACGGAAATGTTTTCCCTAGTAGTTGGTCCACCACAATCATCGTGCCCATTTTTAAAAAGGGCCAACGCAATGACCCAGGGTGTTGTAGGCCCATTTCCCTCCTAGACTCTGCAATTAAGATCTTAGGCAGAGTCTTGTTATTCAAACTTAGAGGCAACATCGAGGGGTGTGGGGGCTTATCAAATATCCAGTACGGTTTCAGGGCAAAAAGAGGTACCCTGGACCAGTGTTCCAACCTTCACCTGTTAATATCCAAGTATACGGTTGCCAAAGAGGGGTCCTTGTTCTTGACCTTCATGGACCTCTCCTCGGCATTCGACCTGGTGAATAGGTCAAAATTATGGGAAATCTTATTGGCGTCTGGGATTGACAAATCACGTGTGAATTTCATGGCATCACTGCACCAGGACCTGTTTGCCACAGTGCGGGTTACGAAGGAAGGCAGGTGCACCAATCGTTTTAAATCAGAGAGAGGAGTCCGTCAGGGCTGCATCCTGGCACCCCTCCTCTTTACCATCTATATAAACGGTCTGGGTAAACACCTTGAGGCACTGGAGGGGGACGTCCCACGTGTAGGAGAAGTTAACATCTCGGCTCTCCTATACGCGGACGATGCAGTCCTGATAGCTCGCACTGGGCTGGGCCTTCAGTGTTTACTGGCATCATTTGGCGCCTTCATGGACCATCTTGATTTAAAAATTAACGCGATGAAATCCCACACGATGGTGGTGGGCTGCCACAGAAATAGGGGTAAGCCTATATCCTTCTTCTGTAAGGGCGAGGCAGTGTCCAGGGTGACAGTTATTTCTTATCTCGGGGTTAGTTTTGATGAAAAGGGCTCATGGGGACCTCAAATTAAGATCAAGAGTTTATCTCTGGCGAGAGCCTCCTCAGCCCTTCTAGGATTTGCAAACAGGTTAGGGGCCGGGCCCATGGAGGCACTTTTAAAAATGTACAATTCTAAGTGTATATCTGTAGTTATGAATGGGTCTCCACTGTGGGGGTACGTTTCTCAGGACGCAATACAAACAGTGGAAAACAAGTTCCTGAGACGTCTTCTCTCTGTCCCTCAGTCTACCCCTACCTTTTCTATTCACGGGGAGGTGGGCATAGACTACGTTACCGATAAACTTAGACTGGCTCCTTTATTATTTTGGTTAAAGACCTGGCTAAATGATGAATTAACCCTCAACCATGCTATTTTACACGATGTTATGACCCTGGACTATGTAAAGAGAATAGCCTGGCTGGAGTATGTGAGACATACTTTCTTACAGCTAGGACGCCCGGAACTTTTTAATTCCCCTTCCTGTATCAAGAGGGAGGATATCAAATGGACCAAATCGATCTTTATGGATAGGGCCAGATTAGCTCGGGAGGAGCAAGAATTGAATAAACCTACCGTCAGATCACACTATTTGCTGCTGAGTTCCCCTTCCCTTGAGCCTTATCTTAAAACTGTAACTAAGCCCTTCCATAGACATTTGTTAATAAAATTTAGATTTAACTTAATCTATT
Organism: Lissotriton helveticus; assembly: GCF_964261635.1. Taxonomy (NCBI): domain Eukaryota; kingdom Metazoa; phylum Chordata; class Amphibia; order Caudata; family Salamandridae; genus Lissotriton; species Lissotriton helveticus. Next base: position 184,502,269 of record NC_136072.1, on the reverse strand, counting down.
ATTCCCTAGGCAGTTACACGTCCTGGAGTAAACCAGAAGAGGGCCCTCCGTGCAAATGTGATGATTTTTCCCACCCGGACACTATGCATTTTATCATGTTTTGCAGTTTATATTCGGAACCTAGGAAAAAATATCTGGTCCCAATTTTAAGAGAGGCCGGCTTTGTTCAAGTTAGACCGGCTCTAGATTACTTAATGTCCTTGGGCAGTACTACCATCCTATTTGGAGTAGCCAGTTTTTTGGTGGCGGCTCACAGAACGAAAACAAATTTGGTGGCTTTGGGGGACCTTACCTAGCTCTTTGAGCTGCACTTCAATTACTATTTTTTTGTATTGCCTTTGTGTCCTAGTGTTGTATATAATGCTCTTGCTTGGTCGTTGTAAATCTATGTAACCTGTAAATCTGTAAATTTGTATATAAATGTTTTAAAGTCTTTTATGATTTTTAACAAATCGAATAAAGTGAACTTGACTGACTGACTGAGTCGACAAACCAGCAGCATCAGTCCAAGATTGTAGGGGATATCATGCAAAAAGCAGCATTACCTTACGTATGCCAATTATGGATTAGCCAATTTCAACAGTGTATGGTATCTAGGTCGGAGTGCATACACTAGGCATTGGGCAGTGGAGCCCCAGTGTGCAGAGTCTAAAAACCAACAATAAAATACACATAACAAGGGGCATTTTCTCACACCCATCAAAATATATCTTGAAAAATATTCACAGTTGCATAGCTGAAGAAAATTCAAATAAGGAAGTCTTCCTCTCCAGCAGCTAATCCACCCCTAGGATTCCTCCCAGTCCCAAAATAGAATAAAAAAGTACACGTTCCTCGCAACAAAAATACCATATTGAAACATTTTCCATATCACATCCTTCAATTCCCTTAAAAGCCCTAAAAACTATTTTACATAAAGGTCTGGAAGCTGAAAAATAGACAGAAAATCTAAAACTAGTTGAACATAAGTAAATCCAAAATATTTTCTTTAAAGAAATGTTAAGAAATAGAATAGAAAGCAACTTCAACATGAATAGTAGTCAGGCATAGTCTTCTTACCAGAAAATTAAAATATTACATGTTCCCAACTCCAGCTTAAAACACATGAAGCACATCTATATTAAAAATAACCATATATGCACCATAAAATGTCTTACTTAAACCAATATATGAATTAACTAATCTCCCTCTATGGTATACAATAAAACACACACACATACACACACTAATCTAGTAATAAAACCAGGAGCAATACATCCTACAATAAACTTAAAACCTAAAAAATACACCCACTCAACTTTATGTTTACAAATAATTATTAAGCTATTTTAGCTCATTGTTGAATCAGAAAATTGCAACCACTTTTCTACTTGCCAGAGAAACTAAAGAAAGACTTTAACATGGATTGTAGGCAATGTATAAATGCTTTATTTAAATACTTTATTTTGACTAATAAAAATTAATGAAAATGTTAAACATTTTTTTCTAACTGCATTTAGTTTTTAAATGTCCTAAAACATGTTCAAATATTTTGAAATCAAATTTAAAGTGTTCATGAAATGACTGCTCATGAAACAAATTAATTATCGTCTAATACTCAATTATAATATATTTTGTCCAATAAAATGTTTCCCGATTTATAATATATTCTTTCTTTTCTTTTTATTATTTTTGAACTGTTGTGTGTTAGTTATGTTTTGTGTTACATCTGAATTATATTTAAGGTGTTTCATGTCTTTATAACTCAGTTATAGAAAATCAAATGTTTCACTATGTGTATTAAATATTGTTTTATATCTTATTTTATTCTAACTATGCACACCTTCTTTTTATATATAATATGCACACATTTTAAGTGAATTTCAGTATAGAAGTGTCCTCAAAATTTCCTATAGCCCCTGTGTTTCAATTGGGTTCCGCCCATTCAGAACACTTGGGTCTTTTGCTTTTTAGATCACCAAGTCTTGGACTTTTTTCAGTGGGTGAATCTCACCATGTGTGTCTCACCGAAAGTAATCACATGGCATATGGACTGCACACGTTTACTATCAGTGTCCACCTCTTCAGATAATGCCACTGTGATGTAGCCATGGTAAGGGGCACTTGCATGGTTACATATGAACAGGTGTGCACACATGTGTGCGGTCTGCGAATGTGAGACTGCTGTCATGCACAGCCTGGTAACCGCGCACAGGTAGCCTGGCACAGAGGGGAATCTGGAGGATTAGATATTGACCTGGGGTACGGCTCTTAGTGTTACTATACACTAATAGGGAAAGGTAGTGTGATTTACTGTTTTTGTTTGTAGTGACAGAGAAAACTGCCTTACCGTACAGTTTTGCTTCCCTTTGGCCTACAGAGACCAGTGACATATCGAACTGGTGTGTAACCTTTGTGAGAAAATAAGTTCTACAAGTTCCAAAAAGATATCTGTACAGCTATTGGGTCATCCAGAATTGTCATCTTTCTCTGGCTCAGCTCAGGAGCAGAGTCCAGGCCTTTAGTGACCCTGTTGTGCCAGGCTAATTAAGTCCTCTCTAGCAGTAGGAAAAAAGCCCTTCCCATACAAAGGGAGCAATTAACAATTCTTCACTCAGATCCTGAGGACGAATCTGCATTAATCAATCTGATGTCACTCTGTACCAGGGATGTGCCTGCCCAAGCCCTCAACAAAGGAGGGAGCCCAGACATCTGAAGTCAGCACAGCAGAGGGGATTCCCTTTGAAGATTTGATAAAAAAAGGCACTGCAGTGATGTCAGCGAGGGACAGAACTGAGGCCCCATGAGGAGTTGTGACTAGAGACTCTTAGCTGACACCATTTTGAACTGTCGCAGCCTGCTGTGTAGGAAGATTGGGGCAGGGTGGAGAGGAGATATGGCACCCTAGTACTGGCCAAGGGGGCCTGGTTTCTGGAACCTTCCACTCCCCTTTAAAAGCTCTTCACATGGTGGAGACTCACTCTTGCTTGGTGATCTGTGTGGAACCCTGGGACCGCCATGGACAGCTGGAAGGAAGAACCTCCTGATGCCCACAAAGGACTAAGGACTCTGCCCAGTTGACCCCAAGACCAGTAGGTCTCCCAATGGGCCAGTGAGGCTAGCCCCCTTGCACTCCAGATGGGCCAGTTTGGGGATAACCCAGTACTTCTGCACCCAGAGACAGAGCCCAGGAGAAGGGCTGGCAGAGGGAACCAGGCGTACCATATCTCAGTGAATTACACCACTTTGGAGGTGAGAAGGTCTGCTGCAATTGCCCCTGGAGGCTAGAGCTCACTACCAGAAGAAAAATGAATCCAAGATCTTCTAAATGAATCCAACGCGGCCTGCGTCATGGCAATTTAAAGATTGTTTTTTAATTTTCCCCTGGGGTGGACAGAGACAGGGGGTCAGTGCAAGGATCTATTTATTTATTGCACCCAAGGAGGGGGTGTGCATTAGCCACCTCCCAAGGCTAATTTTTGCCCCCAGGGGCCTCCATCTCACTAGGGGCCGACACATTACATTTTGCTTGGGAGGTGATAAGCGTGGTGCCACCTCCCCATACTCTCCCGAGGCCCCTTCTTCCAGGCCATAATTGTGATAGAGGGGGCCGGGACTCCATTACCAAGCACCAGAGGCCGGAGGAGTGCTGTTGCTCCCCTCAGTGGTGGTGTGCCTGCCCCACTCCTCATGCCGTTGTCTGCGGGAAGCGGGTGACCACCAAGAACAAAGGAGATCCTGCCAGCAGGAGCGGACATAGACAGAGAAGCTGCCGGCTCCTGCAGTCACACCCAGAGATGCGGGCCATGTAGGAGCCAGCAGGGCAGGGAGGGGTGCACTCCCTCAGCTGCCCCCAATTATTTTTCATGTGCATATCTTTCCTCACTCTTGGTGGCCCCAAAATGGCTGGGGCACTACCAACGTGATTAAGGAAGTGTGAGGGAGCTACATGAGTGCAGCAGCTCCCTGTAAGAACATTTTAAATTAATGATCCTAAGTTTGTTGAGGTCAGGAATCCTAGACCTTTCAGGAATTTTCATCAATATTTTAAATATATTGGCCAGCAGAACTGGCCCCCCCTCCCTAAGCCCTCTACCTCTGTAAAAAGCCTTGGGGTGACGATAGACAGAGACCTATCTCTGAAAACTCATGTAGGGGCAGTGGTATCCACCTGTTTCTTTCAATTGCGAAAGATCCGAAAGATCTGCCACTTGCTCACCCACGCAGCACTAATACAGGTGGTGATAGGTCTGGTATTGTCCCACCTGGACTATGCTAATTCGATCTATTTGGGGTTGCCACTCTGTCTCACTAAACGGCTTCAGTTGGTGCAGAATCAGGCTGCAAGATTGATCCTCCAGCAACCCATGCGGCAATCTGCCAGACCTCTCTTAAAAAAGCTACACTGGCTCCCACTACCTCAACGGTCTGCTTTTAAGACAGGCTGCATAATCTTTAAATCACTCAACAGCCATGGCCCCATTATTATCAACAATCTATTATCTAGGTACACTCCCACTCGTGACCTTCGCTCCAAACATCTCCACCTACTAGCCACCCCTAAATTCAAACAGAAACGACATGGAGGGTGCAGATTTGCGTATCTGGCCCCACAGCTGTGGAACTAGCTCCCCCTGGAGATCCGGTCCTGTCCAGATCTACTACGTTTCAGAAAACTGCTTAAAACATGTCTATTCAAACAAGCACATGACTAATACTGCTCATCAGCTGCGACCAGTTCAGTATAGCGCCATGAAACCTTGGTGTACGTGCGCTCTATAAATTCCTTAAACATAAACATAAACATAAACATAAAGCACCTCCAAGGCTGGAGCTTTGGCACTACAGCTGGCGGTGCGATCTCCTCTAGGGGAGTAGTTTGTGATTGCATTTACGTTAATCTGGAAAAAGTCCATGTTGTATAGCACACTCTAGGAGCTAAGTCTATGGTTGTGCATGAGGTAATCAAAATACACGGACACATGTTTTACTCATTTAAATATTGATCAAAGTGAATGTGTTTTATTAACATTAATAAATTCATTTACACCTGATGAATATAATTGATAATTGCATTTACATACAAAATTATGCTTTAATATGTGGTGTGTTGCTACTGAACCTTTGTCAAAGCCAATAGATGTGCTTTATATGCCTGTGTGACCACTTTAGAGGATCAAATGTGAGTATGCAATGTAATCTATGGTATTTTTCATCTGTCAGTGTTTTAATTTGTAAATTAATATGCAGTAACATTTCTTGACTGTTATTGGCATGTGCCAGCGAATGCTGATTACTAACCAACACTTCCTCTCCTGAGTAAACCTTGGAATGCTTTGCTTTGCTACCAGTGAGAGTAAAATGCTGCAATGGGGTGCTTGGTTCTTAGTATGGAGACATTGTAGACCATTTACTTGTGCAGGCCACACAACTAATTAGCCAATTTCCTACATTAATATATCATTACTATCACATCTTTTCAGGTGTGAACTGGTGTTTGTATTGTGCAATTTAATGTGACATTGCACTTTATTGTGTGGTGACTATTTTAAGTTTAGGAGGGGTCTTTACACTCCTTGGGGGATTCTCCTGAGTCAACCTCAAGCTGATTAGCTTGAAGGTCTGATGGTATGTAGGATAATGTTTAATTAAATGCCCCTTTTCCTTGCATTACAGACACTGACCACTGTTCCTCTAACAGTCTTTCTCCTCCCTGAACATCGGCCCTCCTAAACCCCCATGTCCATTGGTTCTGTGGTATGAAGCCAGGAATTATCATTTTCGGTGACGCTAAGCCCCCCTAAATTCATTCTTTCTTATTTCCCCTTTACCCTCTGACAACCAATGATCTAATAGTAACATCAAACTGATCAAATTGAAACAATCATCTGGTTATGGATCTATTTGGGTTAACACAGCCTTACCCTCATCTCTGTACCTTACAAGGCGGACCAATTTTATACTGGCCATCCAGACTCAGAAAACACCCTACCGAGCATTTTCAAATATGCCACAAAGTCTTTATCACCTTGTCTTAGCTCAGCAATTCATGATCCACAGACACAGTGACAGAATACCCATCAAATGCCTATTCACATTCATTCCTAAATGTATACCACTTACAGTCAGTGGCATCATCACACAAGTATGAGATTTAAAAAACACACCCTAGATTGTGCATCTAAGAGGACAGCCACCACAACCACCATATCCTATTCTCTTTAAATCAATCATTTTGGTGACCACAATTGTGGATGAAAAAGAGAAGGAGCAGGAGGATGTGGATGTGGAGCCAGAGTAGGAGGTGGAGGAGGACATTGGTGGGCCCACACATAACTCATCAGCCAAGACCACCTCATAGCTTGCCAACATCCTCTTTGGGATTGGTAGTCTGCAGCTACTACAATGCCACAGATGCTTCTCAAGGTATGCACAAATCCCCTCCACACATTTCACAACCCACATGCAACGCAGTTGACTCTACTACACAACCCTTTCATGCTCATGTATCCCTAGTCTTCATTCTGTCATGTGAGGGAAAGGATACCTTTGATAAGGAGGAAATCTCCCCATTTCAATCTTCCCTCTACAACCTCTTAGATAGCAACCTTCTCTATGATGGATAACCTGCTACCCATGGCAGATGGCCATGTAAGTGGTCAGAGGATGACATGGCCAAATCCTGTGTTCTGTAAACATCAGTTTTTCCCAAAATAATCCACTATGTGGAGGATAGTCTTGACATGGGGCAACTCTGATTGAGATTGTGAATCACTTTAAAAAGTGTTTGTGTTCCTCAGTGCCAGATTTGATGTTGTTCAAGCACATGCACCTTCTTAATATCTTTTGCCATCAGGCCACCTGCTTTTGCTGACTTCGTTTTTGGTGGCCTTTGGACCCTGGACCCTTTACTACTGCTAACCAGTTCTAACGTGCATGTGATCTCTGTTTTAACAATGGTAACATTAGCTTATCCACAATTGGCACATTAATTTACTTATAAGCCCCTAATTAAGTGCACTACATGTGCTCAGAGCATGAAAAGTACACGCTGCTATTGGACCTGCAGCACTGATTGCACCACTCACTTAGGTAGCCCTTTAAACATGTCTCAGACTGTTGTGTGGCGTTTAGAACTCCGAGTGAATTTTCCCGATTCATGCCCTTATATAGATACAATTGACATTACCCTTATATAGGCATAAAAAACAATCCCTTATTTAGACATAGCCCATGCAGCCCAAATACAGGCATGGCTACTTCCACCCGTACCAAACGTCACAAAAGTTTCTTGGAAAATCGGCTGAAGCAGTAGGGAACCTCCCCTTGCTTGAATATTGATTTGTCCAAGAACTCATGTACTTTGCAAAGAACAACTATTCCCTAGGGGTTCTTTCCTGACGTTATTATGCCCGACTTTATGTCAATCTACGGCATTCCTAAACACCTTCATGGTATAAATATACCTTCACTTGCTATAACAAACTATGGTGGATCGGAGCAGCTCAACTATCTACTCGCTACAGCAATTGCCGAAGGAAGCCGACCCTCCAACTGACGCACTGATCAAGAGACTGTCTTTCTCTCTCCAAGAATCCAGCTCTGGTGTTTCCAACCTCCCCTTGCGGGGTGTTGGGAAATCGAGTCCTGAGACAGAGATACCAGACCTCCTTCATTCTAAACCAAGGTATGGAGCTGATTAGTACCTAGAAAAACCTTTGGTAGATTCTTGGCAAAAACAACTAAATCTATGCTACACAATACTTACTTCTTCCCGCGTACTAGACTAGGTTAGGTACATTGGGGTAGGTGTATTTAGAAGCACCAGTTGAGTATTTTTAGTCAATGTTATTTATGTATGTATTTCTATATGGCTTAGAAACCATACAATGCTTTTACGGTATTATTTTATAATACTATTCTCGCTGTGCGCATTATACTTTGCAGTTTGCTTAATTAATGTAGCAGTTCACTTCTCTGATATGAGAAAGAAGACTGTTCAATAAACCTTTTTATGGAAAATACCCGTCTCTCTATTTCTCTACAAGCTCTGTTGAAACGAAGCATGCACAATTGACTGAGTGAAATACTTACCTCTTGTTTCCACAACTCTAGAGATATATTTCTTATTCTTGGGAAACAAAGTTGTCATTTATATGCGGTTGTCAGAAACTAATCCCTTCTTGTGAATTTGAGAAAGTTTCTAGTGACCTCTGAGCTAGCTGGCACTCACTATTAAGTGCAGTTTATTCGATAGAGACCTAGTCGAACTCAGTCCTACGTCTAATCTATAGGATATATTATTCCAATGAACAGAGCCTATTGGGAATGTAGGAACTACACTACATGGCGCCCAACATTTGGTAAGGCACTAATATAACGCTAGATACTAAAGTAACTCAGTCGTGCTTTTCTCAGAGATCCCTTTTTCCCGTAAAATACTCCAATAGACATCTGGAGTGGGTAAAGGGATAAAATATCCTCCATAGCTGAGTAGGTCAAAAATCCTATGTATTAGTTTTTGGTTTGTTCAACGTTGAAGGAAACAGTGTTCCAAAATATTGTACACCTTATCTTTGTTTCCTTGATACTTGCTCTGCAGTTTTCATTAAACAATGACAGTTAACGGCGACAACAACGCAACCGGTGGAGCTGAAGTAAATCCAGCAGCATTTGACATAACAGGTTTCCAAGAGACCGGCCCGGATGCTATAATCATTCCAGAAACTTTAAGGAAAGCCAACACTATGAAACTTATAAGAAATGGCCTATCAGCATGAGGCGGTAGGGTAGTTTTTGTGATAGAGGCACATGAATATCATCAGACTGAGGTATTCTATTCATGGATAATCTTCCCTGAAGCAAATCCAGTGTCAAAAGTGTTTCACTTCTACAAAGAAGATGAAGCTCCAGAGGAATGCATTCCTTTCGAGGATGTTGAAATTCTACTAACATACCAAGAGCATGCGCTCTGGTTTAAAGGCGCCCTAAAACATGCACATCACATTACCAAGCTCGGTCCACTAGGTAGACCAGTAGCAACATGGCTTTAGCCAACTATAGACCTGACCCTGACATTGAAGCAATGTCAGATGATGAATTACTAACTAATATACAGAATTTAGTAGAATTATATAGTTAGAGGTCTTTATTAAATACACTATTACTCCTAAAAAGAAGTGGGAGAATACTAAACAAACTTCTAAAGAAAAGCGTTCACGATCCCGAGGTAGGTCTCCTCAAAAGGAGCCCTCTGAAAAGAGGTATAACCTCAGGAATAGGGATAATTTGAGAAAACCTGATAGATATCAAGATACTGATACACGTTCCTCTCGTACCTTTCAGACTTCCTCACAGAAATAGGAAAGAAGAGGACGATCAGAACAGAAAGAAGAATGCATGAAGTCCAAAGACGATCAACACGTTCCAAAAAATAAGAAAACTCAATTCACCAAAAAGAAGGTAGCAGGTCTAAAAATCAGTCATGCCGAGGATCTTGAGGACACAACTCGAGAACAGGGAATGGGCTCAGACGATGTTGGACAGCATAGCAGAAGTCACCATAGCTCGCAAGAACTTGAAGGATCATCTGGAGACAGTGGACTTGAATAAGTACATCCAAGTTGACACTGCAGATACCAGGGTTAGTGTCCCCCATAAGTTATAAGAAGTAACACTCTGGATGGAGGGGGACATAATTAGAAAAATAATAGCACTCTTTTGGGAGAAGCTCTCTCAGGGTTATGACATACTTTTAGCTGAACAAGACAGGCCACCTGAATTTGTCAGGGAGTGCCCACATGGCGAAGGAATCATTATGCCAACTTACTCCAATCATATTCCAATTCATAAAAAATATACCTATGCCAGGAAATGGGCAGTAGCCCAGGCTCCTGCATTATACAAAAATCATGTAGGATGGGATGAGGATTCTCCTCAACATAAAATCCAGTTAAAAAATCAACCAACTGCACAAAGGCAGTATCCAGTTTAGCAAGAAGCTAAAAAACAGATCAGGGAGACATTAGATCAACTTGAATACCAAGGGGTGATTGAAACATGCACCTCATTCATGAACAATCCTTTGCTTCCTGTCTCCAAACCAGACAATACATATTGTCTAGTTTTGGATTACAGACATTTAAACTCTTGTTGCAAAACTTTTGCAGTACTAAATGCACACAGTGCAGCACTAATGAATAACATTGTGCGTAAAAAATATAAAACCACATTAGATATTTCTAATGGTTTCTTCTGTCAAAACATTGCACATGAAGGTAGGTATTTGATCGCTTTCTCAATGATGGGGACACAGCGTCAATTCTGTTGTCTCCTCCAGGGATTCAAGAATAGTCCAGGGTTATGTTCAGCCAGAGTAACAGAGTTACTACAAACCTATGATGATGAGGCATTATCATATTTCGATGACATCTATCTGACAGACGATGATTTGGATAGGCACTTGAACAGGGTGAACACCATAATATTGGGCTTCGCCTCTAAAGGGAAAAAATTAAATTTTAAGAAATCACAAATTGCCCACCTCAATGTCCTTCTCTAGGATATGAATTATCAAGTGAAGGCAAAAGTCTGGCAGCAAACTTTCTGGAGAAATGTAGTCTGCTCCAACCTCCAAAAAACGCTGAAAAACCTACAGTTGATTCTAGGTTTCCTAAATTTCGGAAGAACTTACATTCTAAACTACGCAGAAAGGGTTAAACCTCTCTACAAATTAATCAATCCAGATTTCAAACAAATTAATTGTACTCAAAAACACACAGAAATTTTGTGTTCAGTCTAAACGGACATGTTAGAAACAAAACATTTACAAACAAGCGTAAACGTACGCAACTTAGTGATCTGAATCATACCAGGAAGATGCAGATTCACGTACTTAACCTTTAATGAAGGAGAAAAAGTTCCAATAGCTAACAAATCACACTTGTATACACAATCAGAAATGAAATTCCCCTCTACAGATAAAATTTTGACAGCGGTTCAAACGGCAGTAGCAAAAGAGAGAGCCCTCGTACAGGGTAATCGCTTATGGTCGTTACTCCTGTACCTGCCTTAGACGCAGTGACATATGGCCGGGATGCCCGCCACCCCCTCCCAACACATATCCCCAAGGATGGGAAGTCAGACAATTGTTGAAACTTTTGGAAGACGGGAGGGAGTCACCCTCCTGGCCGTATTTATTAAAATATGAAACAAAATTTAAAACATTAAATAAAAGTTTCATCATTATGCATTATGTACAATTTGTCATTTATTACATTTCGATGCAGTCATGTACTTTTGGCTAACATCCTGAAAATGCATACACTCTAATTCAAATTGTACATCCTAGCATTAAGGGCCAACGGCAAGGTCTTAACCGGTGTCAGATCCCTACTACCAACTCCCGCCCTCACTGTGTGAGCGGCGCATGCGCAGAGGGCTCTACCCTCATTGCCAACTGTAACTTCCCTTGTCGTGGTGGGGGCCCCCTTTCTACTCGACGCCATCTTAAGGGTCGTCCGAGTTCCCGTATGAGGTCTCTGTAGGAAGGACAGCGTGGACTCTCCCCCCCAACCCCACACTCTCTATTCGCCGTCACGGATATCCGGCCCCCGGGAAATTAGTAAGGAGGGGCATATAACCGCCTCCCCCCCTGGGAGGGGCCCATGGCCATCTCCCCCTAGGCGCCCCATCCTTAGTGGGTGCCGCCTCCCCATGGAAGGGGCCAATGGCCGTCTTCCCCCGGGCGCTCCCATCCATTGTGGGTGGCGCCCCACTCTAGGGACCTTTAAATTACTGCTCACCGATCATGACCTTACCGCCACAGACCGGATAGTTGACCGACGATCCGGTCCCCCCCAACTCCTCCTACAGGTCATGCTTCCTCAAACCTCTTAGCCATGCAACAAAGTCTCCTATGAGTAAATCATTCCCCTCCCTGGATAGGTGAACCCCATCGTTCAGATACATTTGGTCACCCCGGATACACCCATGAGGAATGACATGCAACTGTGCAGAACGGAACAGTCTACCAATCTTATTATTGACCCGTTTAACTGAATGGTTCAGAGCTGACACCGAAAGGCCCCCCTGCCACCTCCTTCTAGGAATCATGTGGGACCAGGCAATCGTGCACCCCAGGACTCTTTTAGCCAACCAGCTAACAGCCGACAAGATTCGTTCAAGTAACACTCGTCTCCCCAGTGTCACCAAATCGTTGCCTCCCAGGTGTACTATGACTATAGATGGCGGTGACCTATGCCGCCCTAAAAGTCCCTCGAAAAATGACTCAAATTTGTCAAAAACGAGCCCACCTTTCCCATGGAAAGCCACTCTGAACCCGTATTCCCCAGGTGCGTGAATCGCGTCACCTTCTTTGAATACGTCACCGGCACGCCTCACGTATGAGTGGCCCACGACCCATACCATCCTCACTCCAGTCGGTGATCTCTGACCGCTGGTCTCTTGATGCAGGGTCGACCTCCAATTCCGCCCTGCATGGCAGGCTCGCGAAACTGCAAAGTAAACAAAAGACAGAAAACGTGAGTGCATGTCAATTGATCACTTACAACATGTGCAAGAGCACATACCTCTTGAAGCAATTCGAGGACCAACGGCCCAATTGTTTCACTTCCTCGGCACTCTGACCCCTGGCTGTAGCCTCAGTAGCAGCCCCTATCCTGAAAGAGTGGGTCCCAAAATCGCACGGGTCCATGCCCGCGTCAGCGATTGCCTGTGCCAGCACCCTCTGAAACTGAAATCTCGTCAGTGGGGTGCCATCCTTGTGTCGGAGCAAGCTCCCCCCCAAGCGGCCGCTCTTAGCGCCAAATAGTCTTCCACACACTTCAAAGGACAGACGGGGGACCCACGCTTGCGCTGTACGACCACACTATCTCCCGTAGCCCCCTGGTCAGTCTTGGACATGGCTATCATGATTACCATGGAATCACCCCTTATCTGGATGTGATCCCTGCACAAACCTCCCTCCATATCTCTCTTGTTCCTTGCGACAAGCTCGCTCACCCTCATGGCCCCATGGAATGCCAATGTGAACGCTGCCCGGAACAGAACTGCTTCGTAATGGGAGGAACACGTCTCATCCAGCTTTTCTAAAAGCAGAGACAGTCTGTCTAAGCCAATCGGGTGCCTCGTATCTCTCTTGCGACCCTCAAGACGCTGCCAGCCACGAAGGACTTTCTTCACCAAAAAAGAACCTGTAGGGTCTTCTATGCCGTGTACCTGGGCCATGAAGGAAATGGCCGCCCTATGCCTACCGGCCGTTGCTGCTGATCGGCCCTCTCTGTGTAGTGCAACCAGGTACCCCAGGAAGTATTCCTCCTGACCCCAATTCTGACTCCCTGCAGGACCCAAATATGTGCAATAGGAACGAAACGCTCCTTCGTATGCTTTCCTCGTCCTGGGGGCTAGACTCGCTGCCACGAGGTCCTGTAATCCGAGGCACCGATTAGCCATAATGCTTCTGGGAATGGTGCTGCCTCTAGATCTGCTGTGGGCAGATAACCCCTGAATGCCTGTATATGTGAACGGGAGAGTGCATCAGCCGCATGATTCAGTACACCTGGCACATGTTTCGCCCTGAACAGTACATTCAATCTCATGCAAAGCAGCACAATCTCTTTCAACAATCTCAAGATCATTTTGCAGCGTGCTGCCTGTTGGTTAATGCAATCAACGACAGTCATATTGTCGGACCAAAACACCACTGAGCGGCCCCTGAAGTCGTCAGCCCATGTCATCAGAGCAACCCAGATGGGGAATAACTCCAGGAACCCAATGTTACCTGTGAGACCGTTGAAGTGCCACCATGTTGGCCATGTTTGTGCCGACCATCGATCACCAAAGATGGCGCCAAAACCCACGCTCCCTGCCGAGTCGGTCCATGGACCTATTTCCTCCGAAGACTCTGGCGGGGAGCTCCAGACGACTCGACCGTTGAAGTCCGCCAGAAATGCCAACCAAATACGCATATCCTGGCGAACCTCCCCAGACAGTCTCGTACGGTGGTGAGCCTCTTTGAGACCACCCATAGCCTGCGCGATAGAGCGCGAAAACGGGCGGGCCATAGGAATCACCCTCAAGGCAAAATTAAGCTGACCCACTGTTTGTTGTAACTGGTGCAGGGTCACCTTCTCCCCACCCAGGCATTGCATCAAAGAAGCCTGGAATTTGAGCACTTTGTCCACTGGTAGTCGGAAACACCCCTCCACCGAATCGAGCTCAATTCCCAGAAACTCCAGTAAAGTAGATGGTCCGACCGTCTTACCTGGTGCCAATGGGACACCGAATTCATTCATGAGGATGCAGAAATCATACAGCGCCTGTGCGCAATTCGTATTCCCGGCTGCCCCCAAAAACAGAAAGTCATCCAGATAATGCATAACATGTCTATGCCCTGTAGCTTCGATAAATGCCCATTCCAAAAAACAGCTAAACATCTCAAAATATGCACATGAAATGGAGCAACCCATGGGCATGCATTTATCCATGTAATAACTTCCCTGAAATGCAAAACCTAGCAGGCGCGGATCCTGCGGGTGCACCGGAAGCAACCGAAACGCTGATTCGATATCACATTTCGCCATCAGCGCCCCAGGGCCTAGGTGGTTCAATATGGCCACGGCATCGTCGAACGATGCGTATCGTACCGAACAAACTTCTGGGTCAATGGCATCATTCACCGAGGAACCCCTAGGAGCAGAAAGGTTATGTATGAGTCTAAACTCCCCGGATCTTTTTTCGGGACAACCCCTAACGGGGAACAGATGAAATCGGCCACCGGCGGGCAGGAAAAGGGGCCAGCCACTCGTCCTAAACTGACCTCTTTTGCTATTCTCTTTTCTGCCACGCCTGGGTTGTGCCGTACCGATAACTGGTTTCTACAAAAGGAGTTCCCCCGAACTTCCCCCGCCGGGATGTGGAAGCCATGTAAGAATCCCTTCCTCAGCACCCCAGCGGATACATGATCAGGGTATTTGTTTAACCACGGAATCATAACCATGAGATCAACGGGTGTAGGCAATCGGTTACAAAGGTCCACCTCACTCCTGCTTAGGTCCTCCTTTTCCTCCCGTCCCGCCATTCTTTGATCTACATGCACTTTCCGGGTGTGAGGAATTCCCACAGCCGGCACACACATGCTTAAACTTGCATGTCCCCTGTGGTCTGTTACAATTGCCTCGATTGAAGCCCCAACAGACCCCTCCTTTGCCGCCATTCCCGCCAACTCTAGGCTGATAGCCCCCACCTGTGCCTGCTCGAAAGGGCACCCCGGGCTTTTGGCGGACTACTCCGGACCCGCTCCCGCCTGGCGAGGACGTACCTGTCGCCCCCGGCAGGAGTTGCTTGTGCCATGACACCGAGTCCAAACAATCCCAAGACAAAGAAGCATCATATTCTTTTGCCTTACGGAACTTCATGTCATAGCCTTTCCATTCTTCCCCCTCATACATTGAATAAAAATCCATAATGCGATTCTGATAGCAAACCAACTCAGTCATAACCTCAGGTTTACGTTCCCCCATAACTGCGGTAAATATAGAGAAGGCCTTAACCCAGTTCGTCACTGTCTCTTCAACCCTGAACTCGGCCATCTTGGCGCGTCAGACACTAGGGTGCCACAAATCTTTCTGCGTTTAAGCATACTCCATCTCACGATGGTCCGTTAACAATTAAAACATGTTGACATATTTGTCTCCCCATATTAACTCTTTCGTGGCCAAGGGAATGTGCTGTGCAACTTTTTCCCGCCTTGAGGGTATCGAGCCCTCCCCCACCATCGGCAATGCGAGCTTACCCGGATCGGCTGTTGTTGCCGCCGTCTTTTCTTGACCAGCTGCTGGTACTCCCGGCGCCACCTGTGGAGGAACAAGAGGAACACTCGCCTTCGCGACATCTCTCGATTGCCGCAACTGCTTTATTAACACTCTGGCTTCTTCGGCCGGATCTCCCGGGGTCGCTGTGCCCCCCACCTTTGTTCTGAGCCATGCCGTCAACTGTGCGGCCAATTCTGGGGGTATTTCCTCGTCCTCAACAGAGGTGATCACCACCGGGATAGGCTGGCCTACATCTGGGTTCTGAACCGGGTTATCGACCGGTACGAGGGGGGCGATGAGAGGTACCTCTGGAACTAGGACCCCCCCCGAAACCGCCCTTTCCTTGACCCGCTTCCCTCTTCCCCCGGGGACTATTCCCGGCAAAGCCGGGCCTATCACCTTTTTTGGCTGACCTGGGTCGTTCAATGCGGCCAATTGCTTCTTTACCTCCGCTAAACCTCTCCCGAGCGACTGGACTTGTCCGAGCTTTCGGTCCATACAAGCCATCCGATTCGACAACAGGCGTAACATCCTCTCTGTCTCCGAACCCTTTCCTGCTTGCTTGCTAGGCATGGTTTCGAGTCTTCCGCCCTTGGTCGATCCACGAGGTCCTGAAATCTGTGGGCCCTCGAAACTGAAAGAGAAAAAACAAGATTACCACGTTCAAAATTGCTGCTTGTTCCGTCGAGGGCTCACGAGCAATGAGTGGGTGCAGCCTTCCGATCCGAGGAACAAGAGGACGATCTTCTGGATTCCCGCTCCTTTATCCTTCTGCGGGAGGGCGTGTACCCGTCCCCGATACGCCTACTGGGGGCGTGGTCTTCCATCGAGGTGTCTAGGACAACCCCTCTCGGGCGGGGGAAGGCGCGCCCCGGCTACGCCGCTTTGGGCATACCAGCCGGGCTACGCCCACCCCACCCAAAATGGCTTCCCGGGAGGTTCGAGCACCCATCCATACGTTCGGGGGGACCGAGTGGTCGCCCCTTTCCAAAAGCGAGCTTTCCGAATGCAAAAGCTTTACATCCGAGATGGATACAATGGGTTAATTCTCTTGCTGCAAAAGACGTTGAATACGTTTTTGACCCTTATTTGAAAACACAAGAATTTCTACAATATGAACATGAATGTCCTCTGCCTACTGACATTTTGCCTCTAGAGCAGTATGAATGTATCATTTATACTGACGGATCAGCACAGCCCGCAATTGGGGATAAACAAGCTTATAGTGCTGCGTGCGCGATCGTTAAAGGTCGCAGGCGAGATGGTAAATTCCGACCAGTGGTCACTAAAACTCAATCTCTAGGAGATTGTACAGCTCAGCGAGCTGAACTACAAGCATTCAAGATGGCGCTTGATAATACTGATCATAAATTCCCCACACGTTCAATCTTACAATGAATACTTGCAGAACTGGATGGAAAATGGTTTTAAAGATGCAAAAGGTGGCACAATCAAGCATAAGTTGCTATGGGAACAAGAACTTCAGTTACGACAAGAACTACAAAAAGCTCACTTGATCCATACACTGAGCCATCAACGTGATGGCGTCCACGTTGCAGGGAATTTATTGGCTGATGAAGCTGCGAAGGCGGCTTCCGTAGCTGCAATCACTCGTTCAAAAACGAAATAATGCTAGCTGTCAATGCAACAAGCAAAGGCAGCGGTGCAGTGTTACCTCAAAACTATCCACTCAAATATTCATACATAATTGACGCAATCTCTGTTCCTTTTGATCGAATCCCTGGAGTGGTGGAGTGGGGGATAGAGTAATTCCAAACAGGAAACGTAGAGTAGCTTTGATACATGAAGCACATTTGGAAGAGGGTCTGATACATCAGGGGATCTCTAAATCTATAGTAGAATTAAAAGAGATGTACTGGTGGCCAAGGATGAATGGTCACATTCACATATTTGCAAATGATTGCAATGACTGCAACAGAGATCGCAGCAGAGAACGCTACCAGATACCTGACTACAGTGTAGCCAGCCCAGTACAGACACCATTGTTAGATAGCATTAGACTTTCTACACGCATGGACAGATGCGGTCCCATAACTATTAAGACAGGATTCATTTGGATGTGGCCTCAGTGCTCGGCTGACGCTCAAACTGTTATAAAAGATTTGCGAGTCTTTATCCGCACATACGCAGTCGGCATGCTACATTCTGACCAGGGTCCTGCGTTTAGCTCTCGAGTTTACAAAGAGGCCATGGCCAGCATGGGTGTTGCATTGCGGTAATCTAGTCCATTCCATCCTGAGGGAAATTCAGTAGTGGAGAGAAAAAACCGGGACATAAAGCAATCTATAACAGCTAGGGTACTAGGCTTGGGTGACGGGTGGGTCAAAAATCTAATAAGTGTCCAACGTAGTCTGAACAATCTGCCAAGAAGTTCTCTAGGGGGTATCACTCCATATGAAATCCTTTTTGGAGCTAGAATGTTTGTGCTGGATCTCGATTGTCACACTTCAGTGGTGGAACAAAAACCCTTTGATATCAAAGATTGTTTGGCTGTTTTGCAGGACTTAAATTAAATAAGATCCAGACAAAGTAACGTACTTCAGAAGCCAACAACCACTGAAGAGAAACCATCTGTCCCAGCAAGACCTGTCTGGATTCCAAAGATTGGGGATCTGGTCAGAGAAAAGATCACGGACAAGAAGGAATTTGGGCCTTCTTGCAGACAACCAGTACCTGTCCTAGCAATCCACAGATCAAGAACAGTGTTACTGCTGCCCCTTGCTGGAAGAAAGGAGAACAGGTTTGTGTCCATCAACCTGGTCAAACCACATCATGTGGCCGATCAAAAGTAGTAGGCCAAGTGGACTCCAAGGATGTAGCAGACGCCCGAATCTGGCTACTATCCAAGAGGTTCAAACTGAGAGACTCATCACCTTTAAAGAATCTGCAGTGCGACAAGAAGGACTATGCAACAAAGCCATGGAACTTGTACCTCTTGAGACCCAAATAACAGTTTGTCAAGAAACACCTGTCTACAATGAAATAGCAACAGACAATACAAATGTAACAAGTGATCAAGTGGTTCCAGCGATTTCAACCAATCCTGATGCAATCCCTACAATTGACAGAACTGCCTCTGGCTATTTCATTAACTTTGATACGTTTTCTGAGGATTCCAGTGAACCTGAAATGATGCCAGTAAAAAGAACATTCAAAGAACAAGCAACAGAACTTTTTCATCAACTGGAAAAGACTTATATGGTTTCACCATGGTTTGACCTTTGGATTATGTTGGGTGTACTTTTTCTTCTACTTTGGTTGACTCTTGTATTTTCTTTGGGAATGCTGATAAATGGAAGATAGGTTAAAAAGGACACAGCAAGTATGAACATCAACTTACTCCTCAAGCCACACAAATCATCTCACCGTGAACAAAGAGACTTGTCATCAGTGAACATCACAGCCGTTCCTATACCTGGACGTATAGCTTGGGACAGAACTGAATATGACATTCTTGGTCCGACGGAGCTGTTGAAGATTCTACACCAATTCAAGATTTCCTTGAGTGACTTTGTTTCATCTAGTACCTTTTCTGATGATTGGGACTTCTAGACTGTTAATAATATGATGCATAAATCTGCAAATCCCAGAAATGTATTTACTTATTACCAATGGGACCATTGTCCTACGCCACCAAAGGGTAGCTCAAAAATATTTTTGGCCAAATTTCATACTTTTCAGGGTATAATGTTTCAAATCCAGAATCATTTTACTTTAAAAATGTTAATAAGACAGGAATTAAAAGTATGTTGACAAATACAAAGCAAATGTATTCTCCTGCCTTTTATGCTCAGCTGTCTACATTAGGCTTTGACTTTTGGAAAGACACCATTGAGACAAAAACGTTCTGGGGCACAAAGGCCTGGCAGGTGCAGGGATTAGAAGCTTTATTCAGAGCGTGCATCATCCCAGAGCAAATAATGTTTTTGAATGACACTGTTCAACAGACATCTTGTCTTGAGTTATCCAAGATAAAAGATTTAAACAACCCGTCCATACCTGCACCCACACCTGATAGCAGTAACACTTCAGAGGGGGAAGTCGACATAATACTATTTTGCTTCACAACAGAACAGATCCTGAATGGAAAAAATGGTTAATCTGGCCCACAGACACAAGCTGCACCCGCCGCAATGTTAAAAGTGCATACATTGCATTTGTATACAGAAAGTGGCAGGCACCGCGCGGTGCCTGCCGATTACTGCATACAAATGCAGGGGTGTACCATAGGTACCCCCCATGTGCACCCCCCTTCACCCAGGGGGCCTGCAACGGGCCCTCGCAGTGAAGCTCCGTATGCTTTTCCACGGCGGAAAGCCCGCCGTGGAAAAGCATTTCTTTTTGGGCATCCTAATATGGCTGGCGGTGTCTGAGAGACACCGCCACCGTATTAGGGCTTTTCTGCCGCGGTTGTAAGCCAACCGCGGTGGAAAAGCTGCGGACGTACACCTGGACCCACCAGCCATCCTAATGTGGCGGTGGGTCTTTGGTGGGTCCGCTGCGGTTTTTCCGTACCCTCCGGGCCGGCGGAGGCTTCCGCCGGCCCGGAGGATACGGAAAAACTGGTATCCTAATCTGCCCCTTACTTTTGAATTGGCACACAGTGTTCTGAGAGACTCTGAATTCGGCCTTAATTTGTTCAAAACAAGGTTTCTATCTTTGGAACAGTATTTTTTCTATGATCAAGCCTTTTGTTTTTCCAAATTTGTATTTTTTTTTGGGGCACAGAGTAATCTGCTCATAGTAGAACTATTCATAAAGAACTGTAATTCTTTGAAAAGCTTCCAAGAGACAATATTTGACCTTGTCCACATTCAAACAGTTTTATAATCTGCCATGGAATGGTCTCGACTTTTTTCTTCTGTAAATAAGAGCCATTTCATAAATGTATTTTCGTGATTCATTTGGATAGCATTTCAAAATGTCAAACTATATGCTTTGAATGAAACATTGCTTTAAATGCGTATAGCACAAATGCTTTTCATGTACAACCAATTTGAATGCATTTTTTTTGTATTTTTGGGCGGGTTTTAACACATCATGTTTAGATATGTTTTAATGTGTTTATAAATTAGTAATGTCGTACATAATAAAGTGGAGTGGGTGTTGTGTGGCATTTAGAGCTCCGAATGAATTTTCCAGATTCATGCCCTTATATAGGTACAATTCACATTACCCTTATATAGGCATAGAAATCAATCCCTTATTTAGACATAGCCCATGAAGACCAAATACAGGCATGGCTACTTCCACCCGTACCAAACATCACAACGGTTTCTTGGAAAATCGGCTGAAGCAGTAGGTAACTTCCCCTTGCTTGAATATTGATTTGTCCAAGAACTCAAGTACTTTGCAAAGAACAACTATTACCTAGGGGTTCTTTCTTGATGTTATTATGCCCGACTTTACGTCAATTTAGGGCATTCCTAAACACCTTCAAGGTATAAATGTACCTTCACTTGCTATAGCAAACTATGGTGGTTCAGAGCAGCTCGACCATCTACTTGCCCGATGCAGCTCGCTACAGCAAGTGCCGACAAGAGACTGTCTTTGTCTCGCCGCAAATCCAGCTCCGGTGTTTCCAAGCTCCCCTTGCAGGGTGTTGGGAAATCGAGTCCTGAGACAGAGATACCAGACCTCCTTCATTCTAAACCAAGGTATGGAGCTGATTAGAACCTAGAGAAACCTTTGGTAGATTCTTCGCAAAAACAACTAAACCTATGCTTCACAATACTTACTTCTTCCTGCGTACTAGACTTAGGTTAGGTACATTGGGGTAGGCGTATTTAGAAGCACCAGTTGAGTATTTTTAGTCAATGTTATTTGTGTATGTATTTGTATATGGCTTAGAAACCATACAATGCTTTTACAGAATTGTTTTATAATACTATTCTCGCTGTACGCATTATACTTTGCAGTCTGCTTAACATTGTAGAAGTTCACTCATCTTGTATGAGAAAGAAGACTGTTCAATAAACCTTTTTATTGAAACTGCCCATCTCTCTATTTCTCTACAAGCTCTGTTGAAACGAAGCATGCACGATTGACTAAGTGAAATACTTATCTATTGTTTCCACGACTCTAGAGATATATTTCTTATTCTTGGGAAACAAAGTTATCATGTTTATGCGCTTGTCAGAAACAAATCCTTTCTTGTGAATTCGAGAAAGTTTCTAGTGACCTCTGAGCTAGCTGGCACTCACTAAGTTTAGTATATTCGATAGAGACCTAGTCAAACTCAGTATCCTGATGGGCCTCTGCCGGCCCAATTTATAGCTGTCCAAAATCCAGTGGCAACTCTTTACATTGAAAGGAATGGTCATCACAGTAGTTCCTTTCAATTTATTAAAAGTTTGGTGAGCATCCACCATCAGTTTTGAAGGATCTACTCAAAACTTTAGAAAAGTTGCTGTTTTCCAAAAACAACTTCCCAAAGTAGGAGTTTGTTTCTAAAATATAAAAAGCAAATTACCCCCACACCCTGGAAGTTTTCTCCCAGATCTGAAAGTATTTATCATGTTTTTTCCTGTCTGATGGATAGGAAAGAAAGACATTAAATGGTCCACCTTAAATACGGCAGATGGTGTTATGTTCTTCTTCTGACAACCAACCCTTAGTTGAGCCATCAGAAGGAGATTAATTGATTGATCTATTGTAAATGCATAAAATGCGACAGTTAACAAAAGGCATCAAGGCATTGTAGCCGGCCGTCCAGAGCACCATGCTCAGACTATGAATATTCTGGACAGAATTTTCTATAGCATATAGAGCCAGGTCTTAAGTGCTTTCCTGAAGGGCAACAACTGAGGGATGGCCCTCAGGCTTTGCGGGAGCGTGTTCCAAAGTCTGCTTGCCACAATTGAGAATACTGTGACACCTCATTTCTTCTTGGTTCTAGGCACCATGAGCTGATTTTGACATGCTGATCACAAGTTTCTCCCTGGAGAGTGCCAGCTAAATATATTTTAAATTCTTGATGTACTGGGGAGAAAAAGGTCCTTATGCACTATGCAGTGATTTAAACATGATGCGCTTTCAGATAGGGAGCCAATGTAAAGCCTCTGATGGCTGACTGACGCCTGGGAATGTCAAAAATGTATCTGGCCAGTGCATTTTGAACCACTTGGAGTCTGTGCTGGGTGTTCATAGTGGTGTCTAGATATAGCAAGTTACAGTAATCCAGTCTGGACATAACTAGGACTAGGGCAACTTCTTTACATGCTGACTGCAGAATACGCAGAAATATTTTCCTGAGCAACCTTATGAGCCAGATGACGGTTGCCGCAGTGCGATTAGCTTGGGAATTAGGATTGATTTCCATGTCTAGGAGGACTCCGAGATTGTTAGCCTTTTCCCCTGGGATATCAAGTGTGTTTGGCCACCAGCTGCTATTCCAGCTCGATAGTCCGGTGGCAAAAATCAGCACCTCATTTTGTTTCTCATTAAGTTTTAAAAAAGTTCGAGCCATGCATTATGCCACTCCAACATACATAGCAAGATGTTTCTGGGTTGTATGATGTTACAACGCATGTTATTACAATGACTGCATGTTACCACGCTGTGCTTTTACAACGCAAGTCTTTACATTGACTTGCGCTAGGTGGCTTGCTAACATTAGAAAAGTGTAATTTACTATTCCAACACTATTTTTAATGTTAGCATGCCATCTAGCGCAAGTTGATGTAAAGACTTGCGTTGTAATGGCATATCGTGGTAATATCGTGGTCGTTGTAACGACCGCGATGTAACAGCATCGCGGTGTATTGTCCGCATGTTAATGATGTTTCCCATTTTCTGCTCTTGAGTCATTCATTCTTGGGGATTGACACAATTATCTGTGTATCATCAGCATAATACAGTAACTTCATCCCAAATGCCTGGATTATGGTAGCAAGGGGAGCCACATAAAGAT
The DNA here is from genome assembly GCF_964261635.1 of Lissotriton helveticus. Taxonomy (NCBI): domain Eukaryota; kingdom Metazoa; phylum Chordata; class Amphibia; order Caudata; family Salamandridae; genus Lissotriton; species Lissotriton helveticus. Next base: position 184,478,524 of record NC_136072.1, on the reverse strand, counting down.
TAAAAAGTGTGGAGCTTAACAATGAACCCTGCGGCACTCCACATGGCAGAGAGAGAAACTCTGAGTAGAATCGATGTAGCTTCACCCTCTTTGACTAATCCGTTAGGAAGGAGGACAAAAGGACCAGGGCTTGATGCGTGATATCCAGGTCTTGTTGACATTCCCTCAACAGCAGAGGTGAGATGGTATCAAACGCTGCTAATAGATCAAGGACTATCAGTGCCATGCCCTGTCCTTCATCCACTAGGAGCCTAATGTAGTCTGTGGCTGAAATCAGTGCAGTTTCTGTTCCATGATATTTCCTGAAACTGAACTGAGAGTTCTACAGCCAGCCCTGCTATTCTGCAAATTCCCTCAAATGGTTATTTAGATGTTTCTCTAGAATCTTTGCAGGCTAGGAAAGCAGTAAAATAGGGCAATAGTTTTTAGAGTCCATACTATCCAGGTTAGTTTTTTAAGGAGGGGCCTAATAGTTCCCTCCTACCATCTCTGGGGCCAAGTTCCAGAGAGAATTACTTGGTTCATTACATTGGAGAAAGGTTGAGCTAGTGTACTAGCTGCCAGGTAAAGAACCACAGGTGGGCAGACTTCAAGGGGTGACCCTGATTTTGTGTTAAGAGGATGTTGTTCCACCATCCTAGGGGTAGGAGATGGGAAGACAGACAATAGTTTGGGCTCTTGATCTGTTTGCTCTGATGTCTTCCAAAGATGCCAGTTGAGGCTCTCTGGTTGGGGTCGGCTGTATAAGTGAGTTATAGGCTGCTTCAAATCCTTTATGAATATCTACAATCTTAGATTTGAAGACATTCTCTAATTGGTTTCAGAATATTTATGAGCCTTCAGGCTCTCCATTGACCGAGGGGTGCAGATCTTTTGCACTACCCTAAAGATTTCTCTGGCAGATGTGGGATTCTCAATTTTTTTAGTACAACATTTAGATTTTACCTCAGTCAGAGCTAGTTTATATTCCTTTATTTGTTTTCTATAGATGATTTTATCTTGCTCTTCCTATTTTTTCCTCCATAAACGCTCTTGTCGACGAAATACCTGCTTCAGCGTTCAGAGTCTATCATTGTACCAAGGGGCTGATGGAAAGAGTCTTTTTGCATGACTTTTCTAAGGGGTTCTGTCTTGTTGGCTACAACATCCACACAATCTACAAATGCCTCTGCCCCCTTATCTACGTCCTCTGAGATCTCAATTGGAATGCTAACTAAGGTGCTGGACAGTGCTCCAGTAGACATTCCCTTACATCTTCTTAACCTGGTCGGGTTTCAGCTGGGTTGATTGCTGCTGACTGAGGATGAAGATATACAGGAAAATGAAACAACGCTATGATCGGACTAGCTCAGAGGGTAACTGATTGATAAGACAGCCTGGTATCATTAGAAAAAATATAGTCTAGTGTGTGACCTACCTTTTGAGTAGGGGCAGATACTAGTTGCATCATTCCCATACTCAAAAGGACTTCCGTGAGTGATAGTGAGTCTTGGTGAGTCTTGGTGGGTGGTCTATTCCAGATGGAAAATAAATTCGCCCAAGATGGTCACACATTTGTTAGTTAAAAAAAAGTTTGATTAGGTGTTTTAGCTCCTTTGAAAAAGGGGGTCTGGGTACTGGAAGTCTGTATATCAGCGTGCCTCAAAATGAGCATGTGGCTGATAGACTAATTTTAAAATAAAGGGCTTTGCATGTTTTTAGATTAAATCCTGATTCCATCAAACATTTGAAATGTGATTTGAGCACGATAGCAAGTCCCCCACCTGGCCAAGAGGCCCTGTCCACCCTCATATTTGAGTAATTTGTCAGAATGGCATTCACTAAAACATGACCAGGTGCTTTGTTGGCCCAGGTTTCAGTAATAAAGAGCTAGTCAGGATCCCATGATGCCAAAAAGACAGCAGACCCCAATTTACGCTTTATGAGTGAATGTGAGTTTATGAATAAGCCACTGATGGAGCTGAAGGGGGCGCAATTAATTTAAATCTGACAGTCTGCCTAAACCCACATGAGGTGGTTGGACCAAGAGTTTGTCAGTCAGGGTAGTCCATCATATTTGTGATGTAGTACCCTTCTGCCGAACTCTAAACCAGGCCCTAAAATGTTTACAGGTATCTAGCCACAAAAGTCCAGACAGACTGAATAGGTGAATCTGGTGCCTAAGTAATAATTCAGATGTTTATTAGGTGAATCACTTGGATTTAGGGCTGACATCCTTAGGCTCACCAAATTTCTTCTACCCAATTCTCATCTTTTTCTGCTACATATGAATAGCATCTTGGATGTCTTCGTTTGTAATATTCTCATCCATGTGCCACAGTTAAATAAGTTGTGAAAAAGTCCTACAACCCACACACTGTTGTGTAGTTCCTATTAAAGCCTATGCAGCATCTGCGCGTTCAGACAGCATACACTGCAGGATTGGTGTCAGACTGATTCTGAACACTCCCACCAGGTATGTTGGCCTTTTGTACCAGCTAGCTCACAGTGCCACTAGAATCTCCTCTTAGCAGGGAGAGAATAGTTCTTGGCAACCATCGAACATGACAACCCTGATCCCCAGGACCGTGGAAACAATATACCGCTTTTAGCTCAGTCATTCTTGCTTACTTAATCTGTCTTAGAGAGGTACACAGAATCAACAGGCTGGGCATTTTCAATAAGTATTTATTGAACAGTTGTTATTCTGGTCTAAAATAGATGAGCTGCAACAGCCGTTAGACAGTAGCAGATATATAGGATTAAAGCACTATGAAAGTAAACAGATGGTAAAGCTCTAACATCTTGCAGTAATCATGAATACATACAAGAATATAAAATACAGGATAATAAAAAAAATGCATTCTCCTACAATGCCTCCTTAACTATATGTACCTAAGTGGACCTAGCATGTGTGTAGGTGTAACGCCAAGAATCCCTCTAGAATAAAGTCAACCCCATTTCCTGAATTGAGAGACTGTGGGACCCCGTCCTGGTCTTGGGTAGGACACCCCGCAAGGGATGTTAGACCACTGCGAGCTGGAGCATCTGCATGCAGGAACCTCAGTGTCTCTGGTCAATGTGTCGGCCGGGAAGCCCTGGTCTCCTCTATCTATCTTAGGAAAATGTGATGTATATATACCCATAGGTCTCCCCAGGGGTCCCACCTCGCTGTATTACTGTGTCGGCCTAAGGATGAAGTCGGGAGTGAACTTTGTACATAGATATTATACAGGAGATGTTAGTCCAACTGCACTTCCAAGAATCCTCATGCATAATGTATGAGATTTCGAACTAGGTGAAATCCCCTGTTCTGAATGCAGTGTCGTATCTAGGTAAAAGGTCAGTCCCTGTAAACCGTTATAAGTGTAATGTAGGGAAGAATATAGGTGAAGGGTTAAGAAGTTACCTGGGCCATTATCAGGGTACCTATATGGAATATAACACCCACTCCTCTTCCGAATGGACGACAAAGTTACATTCTAAACGTACTACTAGGCAGACTAGAAACAGGTACACAAATAACTACAAAAATATTAGTTTTCGCTGAAAATGATTAAAAGTTCTAAAAAATCTATTTAAAAAGTTTAAAAGGGAAATTTTCACTCAAGCCATAGCTTCTAATATGTCCATAGGTATAGTTCGAACTACTACAAGCATTTGAAAGCCATGCATGCTCAAAAGAATGTCAATTTTGTTTTGGAGTTCCAATTTTTAGTTTGTCTCTTTAAAAAAAGAATTGAATTTTTCCCAGCACACGACAGGTTAAATGAGTCAAATGTTTATGTGTCCTGGCTGGGAGGCGCAACAATATCGTTGCCTGCCTCCGCAGATAACAGTCCCTGTAACACCTCACAGATTATGTCAATTGAGCACAGATGATCTTCTCTACTGTCCACAGCCGATGCTGGGGCAGCCTGTGTGCCATCCAAGGCCTGGGTGTCAGAGGAGGAGCCGATGTGCATACCAACAGGAGCCAATACTACCTGTGGTGGCTCTAGGAATGATGCCATCAACATTGGAATACGCTGGGGATATTACAGAGCATGGTCCGTTATCGGGTCCAGTAAAGCATCAACGTTCGGTTGCGCACATGTTATGTTATGTTATGTTAAGGAGAGATTTATATAGCGCTCCGCTACTCCGTGGAGTGTCCCAGCGCATGAAAATCCTCGGCGGTACAGGAGACAGGGAGCAAAAGAGCATCTACTGAACAAAGAGCAGAGTTTTAAGATCCTTCCTAAAAGCCAAAAGATTGCCATTGGTCCTAAGAGACGGAGGCTGAGCATTCCATAACTGAGGCGCTAGGCATTTGAAAGAGCGTCCGCCGCACCAGGTACGCCAAATCGCTGGTACAGGGGCCAAGGCCAGAGTGGAAGACCTAAGTGCTCTAGATGGCTGGTAAAACATCACCCGCTTCCGGATGTACACGGCACCTGTGCCATGATGTGCCTTAAAAGCCATCGTCAGTACCTTGAAAACAATGCGCTTCTGATTGGGAGCCAGTGGAGGGTGTTAAGAAGATGGCTGGCACTGGCTCTCCGATTGAGGCCAAAATTAGCACGAGCAGCAGAATTCTGGACAATTTGCAAGCGCGTAAGAAGGAATTCCGGTAGGCCCAAATACAAAACATTGGCATAGTCCAGGCGAGAGCCAATTAACGCCTGCACAATGACTCTTCTGTGGTTCAACGACAGTAGGGGCAAAAATTTCCTGATCATCTTTAAGACACCAAAACATTTGCCCACAAGACCCAGAACCTGAGGTTTAAAAGAGAGGCCATTGTCAACCTGTACTCCGAGATTTTTTGCGACCGCTGAGTCGCTGGAGGGGGGAAACATCGCCGCCGGCCACCATGACTTCCACCTGGGATCCGAAGGGCAGCCAAAGAACAACACCTCTGATTTATCGGAGTTGCACTTGAGGCTGTTCCGCTGAAACCAGTCAAAAACAGCCTCCAGGCAGCCCCTAATGCTCTCACCATCAAAGTCGGAGCCTCTGTTAAACGAGAAGAGGAGCTGGGTGTCATCGGCATATGACACGATCTGAGCTCAATGGGCCTCCGCCAGTGCCGCCAAAGGGGCCAAATAGATGTTAAGGAGAGTTGGGCTCAAAATTGAGCCCATAGGAACTCCCACCTCCAGTGGCGGCATTGTGGCAGAGAAAGGGGGGCCCAGACCGTTTGTTGGCGGTCAGCTAAAAAAGACTCAAACCAACTGTACACCGACCCCCTCAGGCCAATCTCCCAGAGTCTAGAAAGGAGGCGACCATGGGGGACGGTGTCAAAGGCCGCCGAGAGATCCAGCATCACCAACATCGCTTTGCCCCCAGAGTCCAAGGTTTCTTTGACGGCCTCGGTGACTTCTAACAGAGCTGTCTCAGTGCTCATGTTAGATCGGAAACCTGACTGCGACTGGTGAAGAATATTATTAGTCTCCAGAAAATTGGCAAGCGTTAGATGGACATGCTTCTCCACAATTTTCGCAAATGCTGGCAAAAGGGAGAGAGGTCTGTAGTTTGCGTGAACCGTGGGATCTAGATTCGATTTTTTTAAAAGTGGCAGAATGAGTGCCTGTTTCCAGGGCTGTGGCACCCTCCCTGTGCTAAGGGAAAGATTAAGCACCGGATTCACTAAGGGGTTAATCACATGAGCAACTTTGGCGAGAAATTTAGCAGGGCAGGGGTGTAAAGGGGAGCCTGATTTTAATTTCATCAAAAGGTCCAAAGAGGCCTGAGAAGTAAGAGGCGGAAAGTCCAAAAGGAGAGGGCCGTCGGCGTCTAAAGCTGGTAAGGATAAAGGCGCTTCCTGTGCAGTGGCCGCCCTGGCAACTGAAAAAGAGGCCTGAATGGATTTGATTTTGTTGGCAAAAACATTGGCTAGCTCAGTAATCCAATGCTCGGAGTGCACGATTTTGGGGGCGCACCAAGAGGGAGAGGTAAAATCATTAACTATCCTAAATATTTCTTTGCAAGAGTTGGCGGCTGCCTCGATTCTTTTAGCAAAGTATGATTTTTTCTCTGCAATGATGTCATGATGGTATTCTCTGATCGAGTCTCTGTATGCCTCCTTGGATAGAGAGTCATACTGTCTGCGCCATGCTCTTTCTGCTTTTTTACATTGCCTCCGTTTTTCAGCCAGAGCAGAGGAAAACCAAGGGGCAGATGTTCGAGAAGAGTGTATACGATGTACTAGAGGAGGGACCAGATCGTCAGATTGCTGGAGGAGCCAGGTCTGCAGGTGCTCTAGATCCGTGTCCATAACGCCTGTCCGCTGGCATGGGTGGATAAATAAGGCCTGCGCCAGCATGTCAGGAGAGACACGATGGAAGGCTCTGACATTTTGAGCTTGGCGGGCCTGCCCATTGGAAGAGATTTTTTCAGAAAAAGTGATCTGAAAATCCACTAAATAGTGGTCCGACCAGAGCACTGGTACGGGAGTGAAGCTATCAATCGGGATGGTGGAAAACCTTGGTCAAGTATGTGACCTTTGCTATGAGTGGGAGCCGAAAGATAAGGGAGGAGCCCCAGTGAGGAAGTAGTATCACTCAACTTAATATTATCTGTGTCGTCCGCTGTGTCCATGTGAATATTAAAATCACCTAGGAGCAAGCAGTGTTTAGATCTAGGGCATAGCGCTGAGATTGCGGAGTAGAGCTCCTCGTGAAAGGAGCCCATCGGGCCTGGGGGCCTATAAACAAGGAGCCCTGAGCACGATTGGTGTGGGGACAGGGAGAGCGAGAATCCCAGAGTCTCGCATCCCTGAATATCATCCGTGTTTATAATTGAACAAGCAAAGCGCTTGTCCACCACCATGGCGACCCCGCCACCCCGGCCGCAGGCTCTGTCTTTCCTGAGGATGACGTAGCTGGGGGGGATTGCAGTGGCAATATCCGGACCCGAACCGTCTCCCAGCCACGTTTCAGTCAGAAAAAGACAGGTGGGCTTTATATCTGTCAACAGATTAAAAACATCCAGTGTGTGCTTCCCTAAGGATCTGGTGTTTAGTAATAGACAGTTACACTTAGTGGGTAAGGGCTTAGAAGTAGAAATGGCGCCATTGCCTGGTAGCCAGCTGCACCCAGGGCAGCGTCTATTACCTTTGGGTGGTGTAGGAAAGACCGTACGGCAGTTGTTCTTGCGGTCCCTAAGAGCTAGCAGCCCATCCTGGGTGTATGTTATCATTCTAACCTGCTCACCCGACCCTGCTCGCACCCGTCCGCCTCCGGGATGCTGATGGGCGCAGACGGGCTTTCCTTTGGCGCTCCTTAGGCACGTAGGAGGCGCGTCCGCTGCGCGGAGGGGGGGCACTCAGTTTTAAGGCGCCCCCGGCGAGATGCAGCACAACTAGTCTGCCGCCCCATGGGCCTGCCTACCCCCAAGATGGCCGCTGAGAAGTGCGCGGCCTACTGGTCCCAGAACACCCTTCAGCACCTCATCGGCTGAATGGGTGAGGGACAGCGTAAGCAGAGCAGCGCGAAGTAGGGTGAGTGATAAATGAAAAATAAAAATAGTGGAAAGAAGATCTAGAAGTCACCCGGCTATCCGCCTCAGGTAACTCTGAAGAGCAGCAAAGTGCAATGTGCAACGAATGAAGACACAGTAAAAATGCTAGTAATCAGCAGATAGAATGCACACTAGTAGTCAGCAGCAGATAGAATGCACGCTAGTAGTCAGCAAGTAAAATACAACAAATAAAAGACATCAGTTTTTAAAATTTGCTCGTATTCAGCACAATTACATCCTCTCGCCCGCACCCGGCTTCCGCCTCAGGTGTTGTGGGAGGAATGAGGATCTAACCGGGCAGCCCTCGGGAGGAGTTTTAAGGCGCCGCCGGCGAGATGCAGCACAACTAGTCTGCCGCCCCACGGGCCTGCCTACCCCCAAGATGGCCGCTGAGAAGTGCAGAAGTGCGTGGCCTACAGGTCCCAGGACACCCTTCAGCACCTCATCGGCTGAATGGGTGAGGGACAGTGTAAGCAGAGCAGCGCGAAGTAGGGTGAGTGATAAATGAAAAATAAAAATAGTGGAAAGAAGATCTAGAAGTCACTCGGCTATCTGCCTCAGGTAACTCTGAAGAGCAGCAAAGTGCAATGTGCAACGAATGAAGACACAGTAATAACGCTAGTAATCAGCAGATAGAATGCACGCTAGTAGTCAGCAGCAGATAGAATGCACGCTAGTAGTCAGCAAGTAAAATACAACAAATAAAATACATCTGTTTTTAAAATTTGCTCCTATTCAGCGCAATTACATCCACACGCCCGCACCTGGCTTCCGCCTCAGGTGTCATGGGAGGAATGAGGAATGAGGAATGATGGGATTGTCAGACAGAGATCCAACACGCATTCTTCTGTGCAAAACAGGCATCCCAGGACAGGTAAGATGTAGTCCATCCAGATTGGTCTAAATGACAAGAACCAATATGCACTTATTTCTCTCAGGCAAGGTGTCACTAGATGTTGTACCATGCGATAATGGTATTTATGCTCATGGAGTGCCTTCTCCAGCTCCTTGGTGACTGAGATGTCCATTGCGTAGCAGAAAAATAAATATCAGGATACCTGCTATGAGAAACAGGATCAGCGACAGTCCTCCAAAAATGCTTCCAAATACGGAGTGTATAAAGTTTGGTATAACTCCAAGGACTGTCTGAAAGGTGCTTAATAGTCCAGAACCTATGGTCCTAAATAGGTGAACGATGCATGTCGTATCATGCATGCTAAAGATCCGATTTACCATTTCTACTAAATGGAATGGGCAGTTCGTACATATGAGCACCTGTATCTCTGCTGAAGACCCTACGATCTGGAGATCAAAAGTCTCTCCAGCGAAGATTAAGGGCAAGGACCTCTGTAAAAGCATGGCTTTCATTTTGCTCAAAGCATCAAACTTTAATAATGAAACATTTAGTGAAGGCCATGACGGCACATCCCTGACCGTATCTGTTGGTGGAAACAATACTTACATACAGCAAGTAACCCTAGAATTGACGGTTACCAGACATGTGATGCCTGGTAGCATCCCACAGCAACCTTGATCATTCAGCATCAAGTAACTCCCATTCAAAAGTAGCCTGAACACTGGAGTGATCACGGCAGCTGGGGCACCCCTCAATTGACAGGATAAGTTTGCTACTGAACCGTTACAGGCCCCATGCAGCATTATATCCTGACATATGAGTAATTCACTTAAATTGTTCTTACAGTTTGTACAGCTCAAAAACACTTTTCTATCCCCACTCCAGCATCGAAATCTGTACGGTAATTCCCAAGATTTCTTGATAAATTCCATACCCATTTCTTCATATCTGCCTGCCTGCTTTTGTTCAAGGCAATATTGAAATTGAAAAGTAGTGACCGGTAGAGTTATGTGGCCATGGATTAACCATGTACACATCCTTGTATATTTTGCTCCCCTTTGTGCCATTTCTATCTGTTTTCTGTTAAATTGTATGAAGAAAACAGAAATGTATAGTTGATGAAACTCAAGGCACATAGCCTGCGCACAAATATTGCAGCATCCAGCTTAACAACATAATAGACCGCAATTGTGCTTGCCTGTGTTGTAATATGGACAAATCCTGTTCTAATAAATCTATTGCAGAATATACAATGTTGCCTAGTGAATATATCCTGGAAGTTAATGTAGTTAAACCATTGTCAACCACGGCTAGAACCTTCTCTAGATTTATACGATCTAATTCACGTAATCTCTCCACGGCCTCTTGTTGTGATATTTTCCAGATTTCATTATAGATATCATAATAGAAATGTTTCTGGTGTGGCTTTCAAGGACCCAATAAAAAATCTGGTAGATCCACATCCTTTGTAACTAAGGATAAGTGTTGTTTCACCTGTGATAGTGTCGAGGTTTTTAGCCAATCAAGGCATAACTTCCCAACACTGTATGATGTCACTACCCTTGGATGTTCTCTCTGTACACAGCGTGGATCTGGCCTGTGGATATTAAACCCTTTGGTGTTACCCATGAATATTTCCTGACATCTGTTGTTGTCTGTGGGCCAATCATATCTTCCAATTGGGGTCTGATCTATTGTATTGCATTAACTCTTCTAACGTAATCCCTTCTTGTGATGTTATGTTACCTTTGGTGTGTGAGGGTGTGGGCTTCTGAGGTGTATTCAAGTCTTTGTTCTTGGCTATTCCAAGACAGGACATTTGTTGCACAGTGTCATTTAAAAACATAATTTTCTGCGGAATGAGGCATGCTCTAAATAGCTCTTCTGTTCCCTGGACCTGCCAGTCTCTAGTACCCCAGAAAGATTTTAAGTGTTTGGTGTCTTTCCATAAGTCGAAACCTTGTTCAGACAACTGAGCAATAAAGGAAGCAGAATAAATCTGTTTGATGTTTGTCAACATAATTTTCTGTGCTGGTTTTTGTGCAACTTTATAATATTATGAGGCTGTGACTGTTGTGTTAAACCCTGAAATATATGGAAATTTCAGAGCAAATGTCTTTGAACTGCCTTTCAACGGTGTTGGGTAATGTTCCTATTGGTAGTATGTGAAATCATTCTGGGATTAGCTAATTTATGCAAAAGAATAAATAGAATAATAGTAATACATTGTTTCAAAATCAGATGGGTTTTCCAACATTTCACTATTAGAAAAGGCAGCAGATTTTTCTAAATAAGAAAACATATTATTTACAGTTTCGTAATCCCAATCATTGGAAAATGTACTGGAGGTAATGATATCACTAAATGATGTTTTAAATGAATGTAGAATTTTTAAAAGTTCGGTCACACCACATATATCATAATCAATCTTGTCCCATACTATACCATCAGGTATAGGAACTGCTGTAATGTTCACTGATGACAAGCCTCTTTGTTCACGATGTGATGATAGGTGAGGTTTCAGAATCAGATTCACTTTTTGATCTGCAAAAGCTTTGTCGAAAGTAAGTTCCATTGATAAGCATGCTAAAATCAGTTACTAAGCCTATCCAGAAAAGAAAGAAAAGTATCCCAGTAATTACCCAGAGTTCTATCCAAGGTGATACCAAGTAAGTTTTTTTAAGAAAGTTGAGAAAGTCTTTAATTTGGTAGTTGCGTGTTTCTAGGGCTGGCATAGTTTCTGGTTCACTTTGATCCAAATAAAACGTATCAAATCTATGAAGTAGCCAGGTGCAGTTTGATCGATTTTCGATATTTCGGCAGGTCTTGTGGAAACTGTAGCTTGCTCTTGTTGAAGCATGTTGATGTAGATATATGTTTTTGGTCAAATTGAAATTTGTCTTTCATTTTGGTTTTGATTCTGATTATGAACTTCAGTTTCAAGAGGAATGAGTTCCATGGCATTATTGCATAGTCCATCATTCTGAGCAAGGGACTCTTCAAACGTGATGAGTCTTTCTGTTTGAACTTCTTGTATAGTAGCGAGAAGGGCGTCGGCTACTCAGGAGTCCACAAGGCCTACTATTCAATATCGGCCACACAGTGTGGTTTGATTAGATCGATTGAAACAAATCTTTTCTCCTTTTTTCCAGCAAGAGGCAGCAGAAGTACAGTTTTTGTTCCTTCAATGGCCAGGACAGGTACAGGCTTTCTGTATGATGGCCCAAATTATTTTTATCCGCTATTTGCTCTCTGACCAGATCCCCAACTTTAGGGACCCATACAGGTCTTGCCGTGACTGACTTGACTTCCCCAGTGGTGGGCCTCTTTATTTGGACATTGCTTTGTAGTGATCTGGAGCCATTTCGCTCCTGTAAAACAGCCAAACGATTATGAATGTCAAAAGGTTTTTCATCCGCCACTGTACCTTCTAAATCAAGATCAGGTACCCACATTCGCGTGCCAAATAGGACCTAGCTGTTAAAGACTGCTTCAAGTCCCGGTTTTACTTTTCCACTACCAAAATTACCAAAATTACCTCAGGATGGTAGTGAGAGAAGTACAACAATGCTACACCCTAAACTCCCATGTTCCAATTGTGCATGTCCCTATAAAGACTTGCAAATCTTTTATAACAGTTGGTGCGTCAGCCGAGCACTAGGGTGAAACCCATAGGAATCTTGAGCAAGAATCCACTGCAACCATGATATACTTGTGAGCCCCATCTGTTTGTAAGGGGCCGCAGAGGTCCAAATAAACACACATGAGTGGTTTGTCTGATAATAATAATGGTGTCTGTGCTGGACATGTTACGGTGGAGCCTTTCATCTGCTGACAGATATCGCATTTCAAGACATAGTCCTTAGTCTGCTTTGCTAATCCTGGACACCAGTAGCGCTGTTTCAGTAAGGAAACAGTTGCCATAACTCCTGCATGTCCAGAACCTCTACCCTCGTGTGCTGCTAAATCCATATTTGGTATTACTCTATCCCCCACTACAGACCTCTGGGCAAATGAAACGTTATTTGCTACTTACTTGTAGGAGTACTTGAGTGGAAATCTTATCGGTAGTGCCGTTTTATTGCGTGTAGCAATAATTGTAACCATAATCTCACCGTCTATTCTCGTTTTTGAATGAGTGACTGCAACTATGGAAGCCTTGCGTACAGCCCCCTTCGCAGCTTCATCAGCCAATGAATTCCCTTCAACGTGAACGCCATCACGTTGATGACTCAGTGTGTGTATCACGTGAGCCATTGGTAGTACGTTTTTCAACTCCACTACCTGTTGCCATAGTGTTTTGTGCTTAATTGTGCCACCTTTTGCATCTTTGAACCCATTTTGTCATTATTCATTGTATGACTGTATAAAGTAAAAGGAATCACACTTGATCATTGTGGGGAATCCTCAATCTGTATTCACCAGTACCAGTAACAGAGCTTTTAATTCTGCAGCTGCGCCGTGCAGTCTCCTAGAGACTGGGTTTTTGTACAACTCAGATGAAACTTTCCATCCTGCATGCGTCCTTTAATGATTGCACATGCGGCACTGTATTGCTGTTTACTCCCAATGGCTGGCTGAGCAGATCCGTTAGTGTAAATTATATATTCATACTGATCTAGAGGCATTATTTCATTAGGGAGAGAATATTCTTGTTCGTATTGCAGGAATGCTTGTGTTTTTAGACTTGGATCATACCTGTAGGCTACATTAATTGCAGTGAGAGATTTTGCCCATTGTCTCCATCTTGGTTGTAAAGCTTTAGCATTTGGAATGCTAGCCTTTGTTGCAGCCTCTAAGGCCGGTACCGGGGTCATGACACTTATTTGTTTACCCTGAGCCAGTGCTATTTCTCTTACTACAGCCGTTTGTACTGCTGTTAGAATCTTTTCTGTTGATGCAAAACGCATCTCAGCATTCATGTACAAATGTGATTCATACACTATTGGTACTGTTTAACTATATGTTATATATGTTAGGTAGGTGTATCCTGATTGACCCGCAACTATACAGATTACCAGGTTGTGTATGTATACACATGTCTGCAAGTGCTTTGAAGCTATCATATCAGCTTGTAGGGAACGAAGTTCCTGCCTAACTGAAAAATCCAGTTTTATCAAATCGTAGAAAGGTTTAACCCTTTCTGCGTAATCCAAAATGTATGTTTCGCCAAAGTTCAGGAAACCCAGTATTGATTGTAAAAAAAATTATGATTTCAGAGGTTGTAGCAGTGCACACTTTCCTAAAAGGTTAGCTGCTAGGCTTTTCCCTTCACTTACACAGAAAAGGGACATTGAGGTGGGCTATCTTTTGATATTATATGTTACATTTAAAGCCCTCAGAGGCGAGAGAGGCAAGATGGCGGCGGTGTGCTAGACCGCTGTGAGATGTCTCCCTGACCGGTGCCGGTAGTAAGGGAAATTGCGGGACGAGAGCTACGCTATGAACCCGAAATAATGCTAGATTAAGCGGCTTGCACTTTGATCCCGGAGAAAAAAACAAAAACATAGGGGCAGATGTATCAAGATTCCAATTTGCGATTCCTAAATAGCGATTTTTAAGGAATCGCTATTTAGAAATAGCAAAATGGAATGTATGAAAAAAATCGCTATTTTTTTGCGATTCCTTAATCTTCCTTATTTGCGAATTCGCATTTTGCGAATTCGCAAATAAGGAATAATTTCCCATGCATTCCTATGGGCCAGGAGGCCCATAGGAATGATTGTGAAGTAATTCTCAAATTGCGATTTCGCAATTTGCTAATCGCAATTTGAGAATTATTTCAAGGGTGCAGGGGTGTCTGAAAGACACCCTGCTGCACCCCTGAAATGTACATGTGTGTACATATGGCGCACATACATGCCCTATGGGCATGTGTGTGCATCACATGCCACCATCAAAAATGCCAAATTGTGCATTTTTTAAAGACTTCGCAAATTACCATCAACTACAAGTTGGTGGTAATTTGCGAATTCTTAAACAAAAATCGCATTTCAAAAATGCTACATACATAGTATTTAAGGAATCGCAAAATTGCGATTCCTTAAATGCTATGGCAAAATAAGGAATCGCAAATTTTTGCTATTACTTATTTTGCGAATTTTTGATGCATGCCAAAACATGCGAATTTCGGCCTTTGCGAGTCGCAAAAGGCTTGATACATCTGCCCCATAGTGCTTGTCCAAAGAAAAGAACAGCAATAATCTAAAAAAAAAGAAAATCTCCAGAGTTGGGAAAACGGACATGGAAGCTGCATGCGCTCGAAAATTCACTGAGGCGACAAACGAGAGGAGGGCTGTGTTGCAAACTCAGCTCTCCCTTTTTACCTCTTTAATTGGTGTTGCAGTGCTGCGGCTATTTAGTGGTTTGTTGTCAGCCAGGCACTCTCTAAATAACAATCAACTAATAGTTACTTACCTGACTGGTAGGTCTGACAGCGAAGGTATGGCCCCAAAAAATCCTGCTGCAGTGGCGGCCGCGGCTGCGAAAACGAGGGCAGCAAGGCAAGCGCTTCGTGATCGAGAGCTGGTGGGGAAGCGAGGCGGTGCTGTGGTTGCTAGTGGTGCCGAAGCGGGAGCCCCTGACGCAGAGTATACGCCGAAATCAGCGAGGTCAGCAAAGCAGTCTGAAGCTACACCTAGACCCTCAGTGGTGGAGCTGCTCCGTAGAGCCCCGGGCGTATCATCAGTTAAAATGCCTCTAAAGCCTCCTGCGGCCGGTGGTGAGAAGTTACAGCCGGCGGCAGTGATTTTGTCAAGTAACCTGGAAGAGGCGGCAGCTGGAGGCGATGTTTCGGAGCGGAATGGAGAGACTGAAGGCGTCGTTACACCCAAGTCTACCTCCACGGAAGCCCCGGTAGTCGAAAATACATCAGACGGTCCAGAGGTATTTCATGCACTCGAGAAGGATACATATCCCAAAGGTATGACCCCCCCAAACGATACTAACTGACTCCCCAGGGACTCCCTTGCCACAAATTCTAGAGATGCCGCCTTTAATAAAGGACTTATTCTGTTTGTCTGCCACTTCTGCCACGTCCTCTGAGCTGGGGGTTCAGGCTTTAACACCGACGATAACATCGTCCCCGGGGTATGTGACCCCGGGGAGGCTATCCCTGTATCTCCCACACCTGGTGTTTTGGGGGTACAGGCTGTAATAGAAACAACATCGTTGCTGGTTTGTGACTCTGGTGATTCTGGGGAAGCCGTAGTAGTAGTTAATCAGGAAACAACTGAGAATGCAGAGATATGTGAGGGAAGCTTGGATGGAAAAGAGCCATGTACAAAAAGTACAGCAGTGTCTGAGATACTTGAAACTGATAAGGATCCTACAGACTTTTTTTCATTTTCTGAGGATGCTGACTGCTCGGGGGATACTGAGGAGGACCTCGGGGGTGACACTGAGTCCAACGCTACTACTGACAGTGATCAGATCTTGAAAACTAATGACCCAAGAGGGAACCGGAAAACTGTTTTAAAAAAGAAAAAGAGCCACCATGGTGCATCAGACCTGACCTGGGATTATACTCCGTTAATCCAGTCCGTAAATCAAAATCATGCACCTCACACCTCTCGCTCACTACCACTGGACCACCCAGATCAGTCAGGGGCTACCCTGACCACAGTGATGGACATGGTACTTCAGGCTATCGCCTCCCATCGTGAAGAAACATCTAAAGATGGGCGCAAGGCACAGGCAGCCATTCATAAAGTTCAGGGTGTGGCACGCAAACTAACTAAAACAGTGGGCACTTTCAACGAACGAATGACCGAAATGGAGACCCGTATATTGTCCAATGAAACAGAAGCCGCTGCAACCTAAGAACGAGTTGACTCCCATGAGGCCGAATTAGAGGACGTCAGGTGGAAGTTAGAGGATTGTGAAAATCGCCTATGCTGAAATAACTTGCGCGTCCTTGGCATTCCGGAAACAATTGAGGGCGATGATATCCGTGCCTTCATTATACAACTTTTCCGAGATACACTCCCTGAGCTTTCCACTTGGAACTGGGACCTGGAAGTCCAACGCGCCCATAGAGTACCACTGACTCTGAAACCTGCAGCAAAACAGGGGGGGTATACCTGTGCTGTTTTAGTATATTTTGTGAATTTTCTTTTAAGACAGGCTATCTCTGATAAAGCCAGGCCAGAAGCACAACGCAATAGAGATTCTATCTCATACTTCGTACGACCAGACTTCTGCCACGTAACTGTGGAAAGGAGATGGCGTTTACAACAACTAATTAAGCCATTTTTGGAGAAGAAGGCGCAGGCGTACCTCAACAATCCAGCCAAATTGAAAATAATATTCGGAGGACAAACAAGATTTTCACATCTGAGATTAAGGCGAAAGAGTATTTAGACAGCTTGAATTAACTAATTACAGAACCTGGAGAGTGGTGGGGGCAGGAGGAGGATAGCACTGTTATTTCATTTTTCCATTTCATCATTGGTTGGATAGGTATTTAGATTCATTTATACAGATTATATCTGATAAAATAACAAAGTTACCCTGACCAGTATTTAAAATGGAAAAGTCTTGTGGGTAGACTAAGGGAATAGGTACATGGGACATTATGTTATGTGATTATATGATTATGTATATATATATTATATTATATGATTATATGATTATATCATATGATATCATAGGACATGGCCTTAAAGACCGATGTATGAGGAGTATGTCCTTCTATTATCTTTTTTGTTTTTTCTCTCTTTTATCCATCCTCCTTGTCCTCTCTCTTTCTTATTTTTGCCTTCCTCTCTTTCTCCTGGATTGTTGTTCTTTGGTTCCTTCTTGTTTCCGCATTGTAATGTTGTTTTTCGGAAGTTCTCTTTTTTCATTATTTAACACTGCTGCGCACTGGTTAGGGAACATTTCTCCATCATTACAGACTCTAACAGAGTCTTATTGCCTTTTTTTGTGGGTTGAGGGGGGTTGAGTTAGGGGGGTGGGGGGAGTTCAACAAAATAAAAAGAGCAAGCTCAAATACTTAAGAGACATATTCAAGTTTGTAACAAATAATGCCCAATTAGTGGTAAGAAATTTGAAATTTAAATTTTGGGTATGTTTACTTAGGCGAATAATGTTCTATAGTGCTATTGCCGGTATGAGTGCTGAATGTGTACGATGGGGAAGTTAAAACTTTGTTGTTAGAACATCGCAGGCCTGAATTATAGGGCTAAAAGGATACAATTATATCAGACAATTCGTCAAGACTCCTATGATGTCCTGTGCTTGCAGGAGACCCACATTCCAGTGCGAGATAAAGAGCTGCTAAAGATACCTGGCTATAATATCCTTGCTGTAACAACGCAAATGTCCAAAACACGTGGGGTTGCTATTCTAGCAAAAACATTCTTGGGCCAATCTAGGCGCAGATTGGTCGATCCCCATGGTAGATGGGTTATAGTACAACTCGACCTAGGTATTACCATCTGCTCGGTCTATGGGTCGAACGTAGACGACCCCCAGATATTTTAAGACCTTGAGTTAGAATTGGCATCTTGGACAGGCTCATTATTTATTTGTGGAGATTGTAATGTAGTGTTGGGCGCTACATTGAATAGTGAATTACATCAAAATTATATAAAGGGCGTTAACCTAAGGTTTATAGGGCAGTAAGGCAACTTATGGATAGCCATAACCTAACTGATGTTTGGGATTTGAAGAACGGGAATGATCCTGTTTATACATACTTTTCTTTTCCCCACAATAAGTATGTGAGGATTGACTATATCATGGTATCTATGGAGAACGCTACCATGTCAACGATAGCTAAGTCCCCCAAAACACTATCAGACCACAATGCGCTTATTCTTACTTTTGATATTACCAGCCATAAGAGACCCTACTATCAATGGTCATTTGATCGAAAGCTCCTGGTGAACACAGAGTATATAATTCATATAACACTCTGGGCTCAGGAATTTTTTGATTATAATCAGTATAGCGCCCCCAGACTTGTGGTCTGGGACTGCTTTAAAGCAGCTTTAAGGGGAGAGACCATTGCCTTAGTCACTAAACGCAAAAAGAACCAGGATAGCGTAAATCTACAACTTAATTTGGAGTTAGCAAGTTTAGAGGCACAACACGCCACCCAGATACATCGTGGGGAAGAAAGTCAGAGTACCTTGCGGAAAATATTAGTCCTTAAGACAGAGATTAACAGTGCTCTAACACAAAAAGCAGCTGAGACTTTCCAGGTAAATTAAAGAAACATCTATGAGAGTGGGGAAAATGTTGGGAAACAACTTGCTCTTCGTACACGACAGAAACAATCTCATAATACTATACAAACTATTGAGTTTGAGGGGCAGAAATACACCTCATCTGTGGATATTGCAGGGGCCTTCCAACAATACTACCAAAAACTTTATCTAAATGAAGATCAACAGCTGGTAGCAGATACAATTTTTTTTCTAATTAACTGGCTATTACACTCGGAGTTAACTAGGACGATTGACAATTTAATTAAGGAAGATCTTGATAAGGAAATCTCAATTACCGAACTTGAACTGGCACTTCTAGAGCTAGCTAACGGAAAAGCTGCAGGCCCAGACAAAATCCCGCTGGACCTTTATAAAGTACTTGGAAAGCAGATTTTGCCCTCATAAACTCTGATTCAAAACTCTATGCCAAGATTCTCGCTAACCGGCTCAGCAGGGTTATTGAACATCTTGTCTCCCCGTGGCAGCACAGCTTTATTCCCGGTAAGGGTACGACAGATCATACCCGGAGAGCCATTTCCCTTTTTGACATCATGGGAGCTACGGGGGGCAGGATGTCAATGATCCTGCTTGATGCCAAGAAGGCCTTTGATCGAGTGTCTGTGGCAGTTCCTGTGGGGTGTTTTGGAATTAAATAACTTTGGAGAGGGTCTTATTAAATCTATTAAAGCACTCTATGTAGATCCTAAGGTCAAACTCACCATAGGCGGTATAGAATCAGAGTTTACTAATATCCAAAGGGGCACGAGACAGGGGTGCCCGTGCTCCCCAAAATTATTCTCCCTTTACATTAACCCTTTAATATTAAAACTACTTACCTCCACACTAATAGAACCGGTGAAAGTTGGTATATTTAACACTAAAATTTTAGCCTACGCCGATGACGTGGCGGTACTAACATCTAACCCCACTGAGGAAATTCAGGAGATAGAGCAAACCACCCAGACTTTTGGCTCTTATTCAGGGTACTCCCTGAATAGGGATAAAACTATGGTGCTATGCACAGGAAATACCTATTTGAGAGCCCTTATAGAGTCAATCAGGCTACATACCTAGGGGTGTGTATATCTCCTGATGTTAAGGAAATTAACCAACTTAATTATGACCCGCTGGTTAAGAAAATTAAAAAGGATCTCATTAGAGTAAATAACTTACATTTGTCAATAATAGGTATGGGGAATTATCTCAAAATGAATATTTTCCCAAAAATCCTATATTTATTTTGAGCAATCCCGCTAATAGCCGAGGACAATATTATTAAAGCTTTAGATTCCTCTATGTGTAAATTTATATGGAACTATGGGAAGATCAGGAGAGCGATGCCATTTCTCACATTACCACAGCACAGGGGAGGGTTAGCCATTCCAAATTTGACATTATATTTATGGGCAGCTCTCCTTCAGCAAATGGCCCCCTTATTTAACACTAAACCTAATATTGTTCCCATGACAGATCAATATATACCTTCCATCTATGAACTGATATTAGGGGATGAAGCCAGAGGGATGCTATTAAGGCAGGTAGAACCGTCCTATTTTAAAAAAAATCAAATTTAAGGTTATTATTGATGCATGGAAGACCTGGAAATATGCATCTAAATACCTAGCAATACCAAAATATACTAAATACACCACTCTTTGGCATAGCTCGATCCTACCAGCATACCTTAACGATAGCACCTCTCAAAAATGGGAGAAATCAGGGATTGTCACCTTGAGCGATTTCTTTGGCCATGGACTGACTCCGACATTTGAGGGCCTACAGCAAAAATTCTCGATCCCCCCCACTGATTACCTAAAATATATCCAAGTGTATACTAGTATTCGACACTGCTCACCAAAAATTAAATTAGAAAGTATTCCTTTTTTTGAAACTATTGATAGGCGGACCACTAGGATAGGGACTTTATATGAGATGCTGATTAAAAATCTTAGTGATGATCTGGAGCATGTTGAGAGAGGATGGGTAACAAAATTAGATAACCCAAATGTAGATATCGACACTTCTCTGATCTTGTCAAAATTATATACTTGGGGCCTACGGCCTAATGATGAATGCCCAAGATGTAGTCAGCCTCCAGCGAATCTAACACATATGTTTGCTGACTGCCCCAAATTAGACTTAATAAAAAAGATAATCTTCGAATATTGGGTGGAAATTTTTGGGCACAAATTGAGAGCCTCATCGAATGAATATGTTTTATGTCATGATGATTCTCTGGGGTATAGTAATGAAGAATTAATGTCTGTGTTTATAGGCCTGGCAGTGCTTCGAATCATACTGACTGCCCGCTGGAAAGAGCCTGAGGTACCTACCTTTCAAATGTGGTTAAGCCAGTTTTTGGGGATTTACAAACAGGAGCAAGCTATTTACAAAACTAGAGGAAGAAAATCTAGAACTCTCGGGGCCCAGATTTGGGCTCCTATTACTAATTGGTATGATAATAAAAAAGGCCTTTAGGCTCCTTGATTGATAGGACTATGAATTGTATATTCTGACCATGATATGATATTGTTTTTTGATTTGACCTTCCTTTTTTTGTTACCTTTTTTCTTTTTTCTTGTTTTTTTCCTATAATATAAGATTACGATTCTGTAAATTATGATGTCTTTTATGGGCAATAACTATTAATTTGATTTAATATATATGAACTGATTGCTCTGTTTTTACTGATATATGTATTTTGATCTTGCTCAATAAAAAAAAAGAAAGTCCAAATCTTTCTGCTCCACTTTTTATTACACTAATACTGAATAAAAACTGTTATTCACAATTAATGTAATAAAAATTAGCAGAAATCGAGGTTAGAGCCTGACTCTTAAAATGCGAGACAGCCCTGTGTTCTTGATACTGATTTTGCCACCTCTGAGGCCAGGGGTCGCAAAGGCAGTGCCAGAGGTAGCAAAGGGCAAGCTATGTGTTGCAACTGGCTATCCCTAAATAACATCCATGGCTACTGCATGGCTGAGGCACGGGATCAACGGTGCATTTTTTAAAAGAAATAAACGGGTCTATTTTTGGTGAATACAGAATACCTTATTGTATGATGCTTCCTGCATTAAAATAACAATAACAATCACATTATTAGCCTGGCTGTGCTCTTGAGAACTTTTCGTGGCATACTTTCAGTCATGGAAGTTCTCTCCCCAATTTTGGTCAGACAAGGATGCTTTAAACCTTTTTGAGCAAACCACAAACACTTAATTGTGAGAAGTTCTATATGAAGCCTTTCCTATTTTTGCATTATAAATGTGTCATTGTGTTCAATAATTTTTTGAGGAGCAAATCTCTTCCCATATTTAGTTATTTGTTATGCTTACGTTGTGACACTCTTAATTATGGGAGCTGGAGTATTATCTTGAAGGACTGAAAATCTTCAATCAGATGTATGTTTGAGTCCTCTTCTGCCAAGCCACCACTGACAGTCGCTCAATGCTTCATGCACCTTATATAGGTAAGCCATTGAAAAACTGTTTTTTGTTTTGTTGATAACTTTAGCAACATTCAATAAAGCTTCATGAAACATTCCCAAAAAAATAAAAAATAAAAAATAAAGCCCTCAGAGGCAAATCCCAATATTATGGTATTTACTCTCTTCAAGTGTTCCTCCAGGTCATCATCCATCAGATAAATATCATCCACGTAGGACAATGCCTCATCCGATTTTGAAGAAATTAAGTTAGTCTGGCCGAAAATAACCCCAGGCTGTACTTATACCCCTGGGGGAGTGTACAAAATTGCCGCTAGAAGCCTAACGCGGAAAATGCAGTTAAATACTTGCTTTCAAGCGCTATATTTTGGCAAAAAAATCTATTTGAGATATCTAGCGTTGATTTGTATTTTTTTCATACAGTGTTATTCATTTGTATGACAGTGTGTGCATTTTGTACTGAACATGTCCTAGTGCAAGTGTTTAAATGTCTGTAATCTAAAACCAGAGGATATGAGTTGACAGGTTTCATAACGGGAAACAAATGATTTTTCATTTGAGAGGTGCAAGTTTCAATCACCACTTTTTTTTAAAGTTGATCTATGATCACCCTGACCTGTTTTTTAGCTTCTTGCTTTATTGGATATTGCCTCTGTGGAATCAGAGTATTTTTTAATGCAATTATGTGGTGTGTTGAATCCTCATCCAATCCAACATGGTTTTTTATATAAT
This sequence comes from Lissotriton helveticus, assembly GCF_964261635.1. Taxonomy (NCBI): domain Eukaryota; kingdom Metazoa; phylum Chordata; class Amphibia; order Caudata; family Salamandridae; genus Lissotriton; species Lissotriton helveticus. The sequence goes on along the minus strand of NC_136072.1, from coordinate 184,455,792 downwards.
GGGCTAAGGCTACCGCTACCGCCCACGCCTGTGCATATGTGTATTTTACATATTTGGGAACAGGGTCAGAAAAGGCTGGTGAAATTACTGTTTCTCCCCTAGGGCAGTCCATGCAGAAGGCTGGCGGCCAATCTTGTTCAGCTAATAGAATAAGATAACCAAATGTCAGGTTCTCCCAAAAGAGACCTCTAACTTTCCTTGGCTTGTCCCCCTCCATTTGGAGTGTTATTTCATACAATTTATGTGGGACACTGTTAGACTTGGCATCTTTTGGCGTGTTCCCCAGACTTTTTGCTTTCTGACCTCCTGATTTTGATTCTGTTTTTGCTGGTGTAATGATTATGCACACTTTCCTCACTGCTGTCCAGTGGTAAAGTGCAAGTGCTCCTGTATAAAATGTGTTATGGATTAGTGTTTCCATGATTGGCCTATTTGATTTATGTGTCAGTCCCTAGTAAACTGCACAATGAGTGCCAGGGCCTATATATCAAATGCTGTTGGTGGGCTGCAGCACTGGAATGTGCCACCCACGCAAGCAGCCCGTAAAGTGTAACTCTGGCCTGCCATTGCGGAGCCTGTGCGCAGCCTGGGGCTGCCATGTTGACTTGGCAAGTGCACACACTTGCAAGTCCCTAAACTTTCCCTTTTCTACATGTGAGTCACCCCTAAGGTAGGTCCAAGGTACCCCCATGGGCAGGGTGCCTTGTATGTAAAAGGACAGACATGCCCTGGTGTGTGTGGCATGTCCTGATAGTGAACTACAGCCTACTTTGTTTTTTACTATTGCAAAGCTACCTGTTCTCCATAGGCCAGAATGGGCAGTTTGATCATTACATCCTATGATCCTAACTGACTCAGGGAACATGGTAGAAATTCGAGTTTAGTATGCCTGCACTTAGAATGATAAAATACATCTTTTAGTGAAGTTGGTTTTAACATTCTGTGTTTGAAAATACCACTTTTAGAAAGTAGTTATTTTCTGACCTAACCATCCAGCCTGCCTCTTCTAGCTTGTGTATTAGCTGTCTGGTTTGTGATTGACAGGCCCCTCTGCCTTCAGAGGACAAAGGAATTGCTGGTATAAATATTGGGACCCAGACCCCAAGATTTTAGAACTCGCTTAAATCAAGGAACCTTCCAAGATGAAGAGCTGGCAGAGCTGCCAGGAGGAGTACTTCCCCTTTGCTGTGTTGTTGCTTTGTTGGGTTGGTCTGCAGCTGCTGCTTCTGCCTTGGGCAGTGAAAGGACTGGACTGAACTTTCTCTACTTGTGCTGAGTATCTCCAAGGGCTTGAGGTAGAGCTTGCCCCCTGTTCAAGCCTGACGCCATCTACAATGCTGCTGCCGACACTGTGTCCTGAAAGCACCGCAGAGAGCCCCGCCGCAATGCTGCACCGCGACCCTGGTCCCACCGAAGACGCCTGCTGATGCCGCCACCGAGCCGCTGCTCGCACCGGGACCTGTGGGCACCGCACCCTGCACCGCCTCACTTCACAAAAACGCCATGGTATCCCTGCCACTGCCGCTCCACATCGGACTCGACACCGCTGCTTGCACCGCTGTTCGAGGGCACCGCTTGTAAAGTTATACGACGCACCGCCCTAATCCCGCACGGCAGTCTTAGCCTACTGACCCCGGTGCCATCGACTCCAGTTGTCAGATGATGACAGCGCTTCAACGACAGTGACGCCGCTGCTGCACTGTGACCTGCCACCACCGTGATGAGCACCGCCTTCATCTCACACCGCGACCCTGGTCTCACCGACGGCGCAATCTGACGCCGCCACCGAGCTGCTGCTTGCACCGTGACCTGAGGGCACGACACGCCACACTGCTGCACTTTGCACTGCAGCACCCAATGCCTTCGGAAGCCGGCGCTCCTGATTCCATCGGAAAGGAGATCGACCTGCAACGGATGTGACAATGAGAGGTCATCGACGACCTGCATCTCTGAAAGGTACTGTTGGTGGGTCTATCGTGGCAAATTGAAGACATCTTGCAATGCAAATATTTTTAAAGTACTGTACTGTGGATTTTTATCGTATTTGGTTTCGCTTAAGTATATAAAAATATTGGATATTTTCAAAACTGGTTTGGTGTCCTTTTGTAGTGCTTACACTGTATTACTATTGGTTCTGTGCAAATACTTTACACACTGCCTCTAAGATAAGCCTGAGTCTCGTGCCAAGCTACCAAAGGGGTGAGCAGGGGTTATTTTAGGAGAAACTCCCTTATCCTGACTAGAGTGGTGGTTTCTGCCTGGCTTTGGTGCAAACCTTAGCCAAACAGAAATCCCATTTCTAACAGACACTTACCCTAGTATCAGGTGTTCCCACCATGATGTAATCATTCAAGTTCGCAGTCACCAGAAATTGCATCATTTTCCGCCGCACTGTCTAGCATCTTCAGAGCCCATTCCCTTGTCATTAGTTGAGTCCTCAGAATTCTGGACATGTCTGATCTTTGGATCTGCAACCTTCTTCTTTTTGAACTGAGGTTTTGGTTTGTCTTTATCTTCTTTTTTGGAAGTATAGTCTTGAGCGTGCTGCTTGTCTCCGGACTTTGTACACTCTTCTTTTCTTTCTGACCATCCTTACCTCTCGGAGTTTTTCGTTGAACCCTGAAAGTACCGAGACGAGCGTGTATCAGTATCCTGATACCTATCAGGTTTCCTAATATTGTCCCTATTGCTAAGGTTGCACCTCCTTTCGGAGGGCTCCTGTGGAGGAGATCTACCTCTGGATTGAGATATGTTTTCTTTATTTTTCTGTTTTTTGTTATTGTCCCACTTCATCTTAGAAGTAGCAGGTGCCTGCTTAAAGGTGTCTTTCTCCGGACTACCCATCATTTGTGGTTTTAATGCTTTCCAACCCAAACTGTCTCTGCCTAACTCTGCATACGCAGGCTCAATTATTTTAGGTAATTCATGCTCCTGTTGTAAAGGAGTGAACTCCCTCAGGTGTTGATGGATTGCCACTGAAGCTGCTTCCCCTTTAATATTTGCTAATATTATAGCTGATACCTGGGCTTAATTACCTAGTAATTTCATCACTGTGTTCAAAGCAGGTTCTGCTCTGTACTCATTTTGTATTTGTCTTAATACATTGGTATTACTGCTAATGACGGGATACCATGTGTTCTGGTATATATGGCAGCAAAACCTGTACTCATAGAGGTACAATCCTATATTTGTGGTGTTCTACCCATGGGCAAGGAGATTGTCAGCATTCTGTGTTTTTCATGAGGGCTAGTATTCGGGAATACTGCTTCTAGCTGTGTTATTTTTTTAGCTATCCAGAATGGCATTTGATCACGTTTTGTGGGCATTTTACCCAATACTGCCTGTAAAGTTTGTGGTGTAATTTTCGTTGCTGTATTTTGACCTGTATTTGTGTTGTTGTAGCCCTTGCTGTCTGGACCGTAAGTGTCCTCATGACGAACTGTGCCAAATTTCTGTAAAAATGTATCAATTCTTTGTGAAGTAAAAGTAAGTCTCCTCCTGGTTTCAATGTCAGGATGTGGTGTATAGGCTGCTAATACTGGACATGTTGCTCCTTCTCTTCCGAGCTGACTGAATCTTACTCTATTTCTTGTATCTAGAAGGGCACCTTTAAACCAGTATAAATGTTCCTGGTAAGTTAGTGGAACTTCAATGTCCTCATAGGGATAATATTTGTCCGGTATTCCACTTTCTGTGTAGAAATGAAATGCTTTTGTTCTTGTATTTGCAGCCGGGAATGTAACCCATGAATAGTTCAGTTCAGTTCAGTTCTTTATTTATTTCGGTGGTTAAAAACCATCATAAAAACTACACAATGCATTACAAATCAACATATAGTCATTTACATTGTTACTCTGAACATTACACTATTAAAAACACATGTTAAAAAAGGGAGGAAGAATTCATATTTACAAACAGCCATAAAGGGGGAGCAATTTGTTCATTTCATCCTACATCAACCCCTGGTATTTCTTAGTCTGACCACAATTTTTAAAAAACTCAAAATAGAACACAGAGTACGCATCTCGGTTGCTCTTTGGAGGAATAATAAGGCAGTTTTAGCATGGTAAATTTTTGACTCCTTTAAAATGTCCACTAAAAATCTTCGTCGCGGGATTTTATAAAAAGAACATAATAATACAAAATGAAGGGTGTCCTGCGGAGACCTATTGTCGCAGCCGCAGGCACCCTTCTGCTCAATTGTTAATGTAAAACCAGACGGATAAGCAAGTAAATTATGTAACAGATTGAGCCTTAAACGAGTCATTAAAAACCTCTCATGTTGACTATACATTAAAAAGAGGTATGGTTCCATGCCCAGTTCATTACTCACAAGCGAGTGTGCTGCTACAGATGATTTATTAGAGTCAAATTGATTCCTCCTTACCTCATTTTTCCATAAGCTGCTTCTGGACTCGTTTTTACAAGAGCTGTCAATATTTAAGGGGGCAGCAAATAACATTTGCTGATCGATAGACTCTAGGGTGTCTTTGATGTACTTTAACCAAGGGATTTGCTGCCATCTGTCTCTCCGTAGACAGTCATCAATAATCTGTCTCGATAATTCAGCGTTAGGGTTTAGCCAAATTCGAAACTAGGTCAGAATTGGTCTTACTTTAATGAGGTCTGAGATATATGGGATACCGAGCTCCTTGTGTGTAATTGCAGCCGGGATGCTCTGGGGTAACTTCAGGAGTTTCTTTAAAAATATATCCTCCTCTACTTGTATCTGATGAACATCCCTAAAACCCCAAACCTCCGCCCCATAAATAGCTTTAGATGTACTGATCGCTCTATACAGTGTCATGACTTGCTCAGGGGACCAACAACCCATCCTTCTCGCAAAATTAAATAAGGCACCATTTGCTGAGACAAGTTTCCTGGACCTTTCCTCAATCAGCGGGGCAAACCCAATTTTCCCATCAATCAAGAGACCCAGATATGGGAAAGTATTTACAGTGTCCAAGACATGAGTTCCTATCTTGAATACAAAACTCTTGCAAGGTTTTTTCCCTGCCACCATGATAAAAGATTTGGTCAGGTTAACAGAGAGATCTAAATCCTTCATTAACTGCTGGAGACCCACAGCTGTTCGAGCGAGAAGGACCGCGTCATCCGCGTACAAAAGTACCGGAATGTGACGCGATCCCACCCTCGGGCAGTCAGTTCCCAGTGTCAGCAGCGCGCTCTCTAGGTCATTTATGTAAAGAGAGAAGAGGAATGGAGCCAGGATACACCCCTGCCTCACCCCGCTAGTGCACGGGAAGGGATCAGTACTCACCCCTCCCGCGCTATAGCGGACCTTGGCAGTGGTGTTCCAATGAAGTTCCTTAAGTATATTAATCAGGTCTGGATCGATTCCCAATCTGAACATAAGTGCCCAGAGTTTAATTCTATTTACATTATCGAAGGCTGCTGCAAGGTCCATGAATCCCATATACATGGTCCCTTTATCTGCTTTAGTATATTTAGCCACAAGGAGGTATAAATTGAGACATTGGTCACTAGTTGACTTGCCTGTTCGGAACCCATACTGGGTATCCACCAAGGTATTATGTGCTTCAGTCCAATCCATCAGACGGTTAAGAATCACCCTACCTAGTAGTTTAGCTGAAACATCAATCAGCGAGATAGGCCTGTAGCACTGTGGATTATCTCTACAGCCTTTCTTATATATGGGGACAATCACAGCGGTTGACCAAGAACGTGGTAGACCAGATTTAATTGCAGCATTGAGTACTCTGGTCATAATCGTAGCGCATAAGTCAGTATTACTCAAGAAAACGTCTGGGGGGGGTGCCGTCCGGGCCTGGAGCCTTGTTATGCGTCAGCCCTAGCACTGCCTTTAAGACTTCCGATAAGGAGAATTCTAACTCAGTTGCTCTGGGGCCCTCCCAACTTCCAACACCGCTAACTACCTCCAATTGATTGTATAGACTTTTGAAATGATTAGTCCATTGGTCTAGGAGTATGTTAGTGCTGGTTACTGGGGAGCTTGAATTTTGGAAGCAGGGTCTGTTTACAATTCTCCAAAATTGGGCGTAATCCCTATTTTCTCCTGCTTCTCTAAGGTCTGCCCAGACTTCCTTTTGGAGTGCATTCTTCCTTCTCTTGACCTGCATATTATAGTTCTTTCTGCAATGGGCAATTTCAATCTTATCTCTTGGGGACTTCTTTAGGCACTGTTTTAATTCTCTCAGTGCCCGTGAGCAATTTGAATCAAACCATCTTGGGGAAGATATTTCTTTAGTAGGCCTTTTAGTTTTTAGTAATCCTTCCACGATTTTGGTTAGGGCTTCAAATGCAAGAACCACCTCTCTGCCCTCTGTTGCCAGATCTAAACAAGTCTCTATGTATACTTTCCCACTGCCCACTAAGGAGCTATAGAAATCTTGGGGATCGATCATTGCCCATCTTAAGCGCCTCCCTTGGTCCGTTGGTTGGATTATAATATCCCCCCTCGGATTTTTTACTGGCGGGTCGTTATATTTAATTTCAAGACAAAGGGGTTGTGGTCGCTAAAGATGCTCCACTCCGTTCTTACATTTAAAATCTGTTCTTTAGCAAAAGCAGAGATTAATATGAAGTCTATTATAGACGCACAGCCTCTTCCCTTAAAAGTGGGTATGAGAGTCTCCCCTACTGTCGTTGGTGATAGGTCCATTGTATGGGTAAGGGCGAAGCCATCTAAAAACTTCATCAGCAAAGTGCCCTCTCTAGTATGATCAAAATGGGGTCCCTTCTCTATAGGGCAAGAAGACCAATCAGGGGAGATAGGGGATAACTTTGAGCACAAATGGCAGTTAAAATCCCCCATCAGTAAGACAGTTGGTTCAGACCCCCCCTGCCTTAGGTCTAATTCCTCATGTAACCTACTCTCAAGCTCTATTATTGTGGGGAAGTTTCCATCAGTTGGGCCTGGGTTATAGAAATTTAAAAATAAAAATCTCTGCCCTTGACTCTGGAGTGTAACTACTTGTATATTATCTGACACCCAGAGTGGTTGTGACCAAGTACCCGTAAATCTAAGTCCACATATATCACTAGCCCACCTTTCGCCCTCCCAGATCTGACTTCTTGGGCCGGCCTAAAAAAACATTTATAGTCATCTAATTGGCAGAGGTCAGAATCTCGCGCCCAAGTTTTTTGTAAGGCTATAATATGGAAGCCCCTTATGTAGTCTTTCCACTCCTTATTGTTAAATTTACCCCCCAGGCCTGCTACATTCCAAGACAGAAAGGCTAATCCTGCACTATTAGCTTTTCTTCCCTTTGTGCTGAGCACCTTTAGTCTACAGTCTCTCTTTTCTTGGCAATCTGGGGTATTATCATTCTCTTCCCTCTGAATAGGGGGTTCTTCTATCCTCACTGTTTGTTCAATCCTAGGACTAACAGATCCCACCTCTGATACAAGACAGAGAAATTCCCCTGGTACTGTGAGTGTTGCAGGCTCTTTATTTGTAGGAGGTAGTCAGTCATTATCGTCGAGCGACTGCAAAGGGGCAAATCTATTTCTCCACTGAGAATAATCTCGTGGGGGAAGAGACTGATCCGGGTAATTTGCAGGTCTGGATCTTTGGGTATATTGAGGTCTGCCTTGATTCCACATTGCATTGTCAGGATTATTATTGCTCCGTCTCCTTGGGTAAAAGTACCCAAGTGGGAGCGCACAGATTGTACTGGTATTATTTCGGTTAGAATTCTTCAGGATGTAAACCACCAGTCTAGGGTCTCTAAAATTTGCTACAATGCAATCCCCCCTTATATACTTTTGCCTACCTCCAAGCCAGTTAACTCTTCTTACATGGAGTATCTCCCCCTTTTCCCCATTATTTAATGGTCTATGTATATTCAGTCACTTAGAGATTTTCGCATGTAATTGGAAATGCGATTCTTTGTCAGAGGTCCGGAGTTCCGGAACCCCCGCAAATACTATTACAAATGGACTTGCTTCTGGGGGTAGATTTATGGGCGGGGGCGAACTATCTGTGAGGTGGAAAGGGTCAAAGTCCAGGTGTGGAGTGCTAAGGGGACCATTTCTTAAAAGGTGGTCTTCCTGGCCCCTATGCATTAACAGTTGTAGGGGTGCTTTCTCAATATTTCTAGAGCTCGTCTTAAGATTTGATCCCTCTCTCTGCTCTGGATTGGATCCCCCTCTCTGCTCTTGAGAAACTTTTGGGACATCATGTATCTGGGCAATTGCGTGTTGAATATTACTTACACAGTTGTTGTTTGTCACTGTGTTGTTATTAGTGGGCGCAATAGTAGTAGGTTGGCTGGGGCCAGAAAGTGGTTTCTTAGATACAACTTATAGTGTCTTACAGTTCGCTCGCTATTTTATCCACTCTACTTATGATGGGTTTCAACTGGGCGATTATGAAAGTTTCCAAGTGTTTTTTAAGATCTCCTATAATTTCCTCAATCCAACCCGGTGGATTTGCAGATGTAAGCACCCTCTCCTCTATCAGGATGACCTCTTGGCTATTTTTATTTTTAGCTCGAGCAACTCCTATAAGTGGCTTATTTTGTCTCTGTTGCCCCTTATACCTCCCCCGTCCATTTGGTTTTCTCTGGGGGATTGCTTCGCTATGCCCTGAAATATCGACCCCCGAAGAAAGAGGGGTTGGACACAAGGTACAGCGTCTGTTAGGTTATTTGGAGATGATGCGTTCCTCGTCATATTTGGGCTGTCTGCTAAGGTGAGATCTGGGGACAATGATGGAGTAGCTACTATAGGGTTGGGTGAAGCGGATAAGCTTCTTTCCATGCGTGCTATTTCCCCGGAAACCTTTTTCAGCATTAAATCAATAGCGGTGGGTTTTTTCACTTTATTCGGGGCTAGATCGTTTATTTCAACCAGGGTTTCTTTGGGGGTTACAACTTGGCGAACTTTGCTCATAGCTGAACGTGTTTTAGGGTGATTGGCCATAATATGTAGGATTGTGGGCTAACTCTTCTCCTCCTCTCCACCCTAGACGGCTGTCCAAATAATCCTTCTATTGGGTGACTAATTATCTCGATAGTCTTTGTATCTATTTAACTTGAACTCCTATCCCTCCTCTTGCTAAAGCAACATCAGGATAAAAAAATCAATTATAATATTATAAACAAGCGGCCTAACCCAGTCCACGATAGACAATACCTGTCACGAAAAGTTCAAACCAAGGGGGGGGGCCCGTCCCGTCCCTGGTCACCCCCGGACGGCCGCAGACGGCCCCGCCCTTGTAACGGGCTTCTCCCGGGCGAGCCCGCACGCGTCCCGCGGGACGAGGGACTGGCGTTGCCTTTATGCGCCTCCTGGCACTGGTGGGGGCGTCACTGGTGGTGGGAGGGGCCCCGGCGGAGCCAAGCCAGGCCGGGAGACAGGCAGAGCAAGGCCCGGCCCTTTGCAGGTGGTGCTGCAGCGGAGCAGAGCCCGGCCGTAAGATTGCAGGTACCGTTTGTTTCCCCCACTTGATTCTGAGTCCTGGCGCTGCCTTTATGCGCCTCCTGGCACTGGTGAGGGCGTCACTGGTGGTGGGAGGGGCCCCGGTGGAGCCAAGCCCGGCCGGGAGACAGGCAGAGCAAGGCCCGGCCCTTTGCAGGTGGTGCTGCGGCGGAGCAGAGCCCGGCCGTGAGATTGCAGGTACCGTTTGTTTCCCCCACTTGATTCTGAGTCCTGGCGCTGCCTTTATGCGCCTCCTGGCGCTGGTGAGGGCGTCACTGGTGGTGGGAGGGGCCCCGGCGGAGCCAAGCCCGGCCGGGAGACAGGCGGAGCAAGGCCCGGCCCTTTGCAGGTGGTGCTGCGGCGGAGCAAAGCCCGGCCGTGAGATTGCAGGTACCGTTTGTTTCCCTCACTTGATTCTGAGTCCTGGCGCTGCCTTTATGCGCCTCCTGGCGCTGGTGAGGGCGTCACTGGTGGTGGGAGGGGCCCCGGCAGAGCCAAGCCCGGCCGGGAGAGAGGCGGAGCAAGGCCCGGCCCTTTGCAGGTGGTGCTGCGGCGGAGCAGAGCCTGGCCGTGAGATTGCAGGTACCGTTTGATTCCCCCACTTGATTCTGAGTCCTGGCGCTGCCTTTATGCGGCTCCTGGCGCTGGTGAGGGCGTCACTGGTGGTGGGAGGGGCCCCGGTGGAGCCAAGCCCGGCCGGGAGACAGGCGGAGCAAGGCCCGGCCCTTTGCAGGTGGTGCTGCGGCAGAGCAGAGCCCGGCCGTGAGATTGCAGGTACCGTTTATTTCCCCCCACCCATGAATAGAATACCTCTGTTCTATATGATTTTTGTGCCTCAATCAAGAAAGCTACTGGTCCACACCTGGATGTTAATCCGTGTGCACCTAGTTTTATGGTAACGGCATTCCTAACACTTTCTGCCATGGGAATTGCATCTGCATCTTCTTCTTCTGCTGAGAGTTGCAGTTCTTGCACAACTCTCTCTTTCTTCAGTCATTGCTTTAGAGAAGAAGAGCTTTTCAAGGGAACTAAGATAAAGTGTTTTGACAGTTTAGGAACAATGTGTCCTTCAAGCTTGATTTACCAACAGCCAATAAATGAGATTTTTGCCTACTCAGCTGTGGCAGAGTTTGTGCTCACCCACTCCAGCCGTCTCAGGGGAATTGTGAGTAGGGGTCTTTGAGACTAGCATGATTGAACTACTCAAATTCTACTGTTATATAAGTATCCCACCAATATTGGGCACCATGTTGTGTAGTTCCTATAAAAACTTATACAGGATTTGTGCGTTCAGTCAGCATACACTGTAGGATTGGTGTCAGACTGATTCTGCACACCCCCACCGGGTATGTTGACCTTTTGTACCAGCTAGCTCACAGTGCCACTAGAATCTCTTCTTACCAAGAGAGAATAGTTCTTGGCAATCATCGAACATGACAACCCTGATCCCTCAGGACCATGAAAACAGTATACCACTTTTCCCTCAGTCACTTGTGCTTACTTAGTCTGTCTTAGAGAGTTACACAAAATAAACAGGCTGGAAGTTTTCAATAAGTATTTATTGAACAGTTGTTATTCTGGTGTACAATAGATGAGCTGCAACAACCATTAGACAGTAGCAGATACATAGGATTAGAAGCACTATGAAAGTAAATTGATGGTAAAGCTCTACCATCTTGCAGTAATCATGAATACATGCAAGTATATAAAATACATGATAATAAAAAGATGCATACTCCTAAGATGCCTCCCTGACTAAATGTACCTAAGTGTACCTAGCATGCGTGTAGATGTTACGCTAAGAATCCCTCTAGGATAACATCAACCCCATTACCTGAAGTAAGAGACTATGGGACCCCGTCCTGGTCTCGGGTTGGACACCCCGCAAGGGATGTTAAACTGCTGCGAGCTGGAGTAGGTGCATGTAGGAACCTCAGCGTCTCTGGATAGTGTGTCGGCCGGGAAGTCCTGATCTCCTCTGTCTATCTTAGCAAGATATGATGTATATATATACCCATAGGTCTCCACAGGGGTTCTACCTTGCTGTATTACTGTGTCGGCCTAAGGATGACATTGGGAATGAACTTTGTCCATAGATTTATATACGGGAGATGTTAGTCCAGCTGAGCTTCCTAGAGTCTCCATGCAAAATGCATGAGATTTCGAACTAGGGGAAACACGCATTCTAAAGACAGTATCGTATCTAGGTAAAAGGTCAGTCCCTGTAAATAGTTCTAAGTGTAATGTAGGGAAGAATATAGGTGAAGGGTTACGAAGTTACCTTGGCCTATATCTTGGTACTTATATGGAATATAACAACACCTGGTGCACAACAATAGGAAGAATGCATTAAAAGTGAAATTTAATTAACAATGGATTGCCAACCAAAAGTGTTTTCCTTCTGTTTAAAAGAAAAGCGCTGTTTCTTGATTACAGATTTGTTATGATATATCTCCAATTGAAAAGCACTACAAGCCTGAAATGCATTTGGGTATAAATATACTATTGGAAACAAAACATGATTACCAATGAATTATTTAAATAGTAAAAGGAAATGCACACACAAACAGTGTGGATATATATGTACTAAAGGCCTGCTCTGATGTTGCTTAGACAGGTCTTTGCCATGAAAAGCAATGAAGGCAAAATAAACCAAAGATAAGTGCATGTGTCTACTTCTCCATATACATTAAAAAAAATTAAGAATTGTACGACATTAAAAAAGAGAAAGGTTGATATTGTGAAGACTGAGATTACATGTTAGTGCCTAAGGTCAAACAGTGTATTAAATATATCATTGTTCAACTGCTTTTTCCTTTGAACCAAAATAACATTATAATAATCCTGCAAGAGGCAGAGGCACCTAAGAAAATCGAGTATGCAATTCCATATTCTCATAATTTATTTTAGTAGTTACAGTATATGAATCTCATTAATAGCATGCCAATATTTGGATAATCATCAACCTGAAATGAATATTAAAATCACATTACCATTATTCTTTGAGTATCATTGACAAACCGATGTTTGTCTCAACATTACCATGTAATAGATATTGCAACCACATTTATATTCTTCTTTGAATAACACTACATGTACTAATTGAATAAGAAAGAAACAATATTGTACATGAATCATGAAATGAACAAAGAGAAAATATAGAGAGCATGTGTTTTGCAACATCTGTCCCTTTTCCCTGGTAACCAAATGGAAAAATAGCACAATTTAATTACAAAATGGTCAGTCATATGCTCCACATAAGTGTTCAAAAGTTATCCAGGCAGTAGATTATCCACACTGTCCTTAAGAGTCATTGAGTTCCTGCTTTTCCATGGTATATTAAAATTACTTTCAAAGCATAAATCTTTTCATAAACAAGTAAATTGAAAACAAAATACAATCATTCAACACATTAATTTAAAAGGACAGCATATGGTGCAAGCAAAACAATAAACACATTAAACTAGTAACATGACTCTATGACACTTTCAAAATAGATAGGCATTTATGCTATTAAACATATATTTCACTAACATCTTTGCACTGCTGAAAATCTTCCAGATAAGCATGACGGGGTAGCCAAGATGTTCTCAGGACCCTCCTGTGCAGTAGTGTCTGTAGTGAATGCCTCAAATGTAGCTGGGAAGGCAAACTGAGCACATCCCTGTCCTTAATGTGTGTCCAGCACCAAAGGACCTCCCAACTCCTGTGCCTCAACTTCCTCCTGCAGATGTGGACACCGCATTGCACTGCACTGTATTGCAGGGTGTGCTAAACTCCCTTCACTACTTTCAGCTGGGCCTCTTGACCCTCTTTGAGGTGAGGCTACTTGTGGAGGACTCCCTCACAAATAATCTCCTACTCCTCATCAGTAAACTTGAGGGGACTCCCATAATGAGCCATAAACAGTTTGGAGATTTTAGTTGCCAAAGAAGCTGCAGTTTGGAGATGTGTTGTGGGGGGAGCATGGCTCAGAATGACAAGTTAATTGTTGACTTCCTCTATGTAATTTCCAGTATGTAGTGGTAGGCAGAAGTCTCTGAGCAGAGATTGGCAGTCCTAATCAGCCTCTCTCCCTAAGACTGTGCACATCAGAATGACAAGTAACACATATGAATATGAGGCTACCCCATGTGAAAAAGTGTTCAGGGGAGGAGAGAGGGACAGGCAAGATCCTGATGGTAAGGCAGCTCAGCGTTTTTCGGAAATTTTCAAACAGTCGAAAGACCTTCGAGTTTCTATATCGAACGTACATAAAACATTAGAAACAAATCTATAACAATCACCAAACTTTCCAAATCCCAGACTAAATATGGTGCTTACTGTGATCAAGTAGAGGAAGCTACATAACTAGTCCCCCAGCTACCCATATACAGCAAGAGAACCAAAAGGGTAGTTCTTCGGTCTTAGAGTTTTCAGTAATGAGCACCAAGCAATTGAGGAATACCAACTTATGAGTATCACAGGCTTCTAGGGGAAATTGCTAAACCCCTGCCTGAGTGAAAGCTAACTACTGAAGTGACTGAGGAAATTCAAAAGCACAAAAAAGTTCAGCGCACCAAACAGATGTGAACTGAGTCAGAAGCAGAGAAAGCACAAATCTGCTGATGCTAAGCTCAGTACTTCATGCTTTGTTCTTTCTACTGGCACTGCTTATCATAGCTGGGAAGTGAAACTAATAGCTGACCCCCTCAGGTCTGAGCTACACAGCCGCAGCCGTAGAGGGCATTCTCAATTTCCATCTGCACATTCTTCCGGCTTCAAGGCCTGTGTATATTAGGCCACTGATGTAACCTATTAGGACCTTCGGATAACTAATTTTTAACTACATGAGAATTTAATCTGTAATCCTGACCCCTGTAGAACCTAAAGTCTGGGACTGATTCCTGTCAGTTTGATTGTAAAATGTTGGTACTGCAACAGTAGTTTCTCGGAATTGTATATGTGGATGGTGTAATAGTACACCATTCATCATCAACAGGACATTTGTCAAACCACAACAATTCATCAATGAAATCAGTTGATCACAAACAAAATAAGGCACCTAGTTAATCAAGCACCTGTAGACCCTCTCTTCTCTTATGTGCCCCAATCCAGGAATGTGGATGGAGCTGCAGTAAAGAGGTGTAAGCCTCAAAGCATGGCAATATTGTGAAATACACAATAGGATACTGCTATCTTGCATACATCCTCTGGGTAATACAGCAGTACACCTCATGTGCAGTTAAGACATTTAAAATGTTGCACATCAATACCAAAATTGTTTTTAATGATGGTTCATGTATGTGTGTGTGCCCTATTGTACCTCTGTTGAAGCTGTGTGGTTGGATGTTGGAAAGATGTGAGGAAAGGGGAGAGAGAGCACACCAGCATCCCAAAATATTTTTCACGATGTGGTTCCAATCTCAATGGCCTACATAATCTCAATATGCAGGCACTGTTAGCGTAATGTGTGCTTTTTGTATCATGGTGACTAATGAGTGTGTGTCTTTGAGATGCCACCCCACTGATTCATAACCAGCCTCACTGTGGGATATTATAACTTGCCTATGACGAAATACTTGCCACAGACTAAATATGCAGGTCTTGTCTATGCTTCCTTTAAATACCTTGTATTCAGATCACTGACATAATATCAATGCATATTACATCGAAACACGAAAATATTGGGAAATAAATATGAATAGAAAAAATATGAATATTAGAAATATTGACTATTACCTATATTTACATAAATACACACTGGGGGCCCGATGTAGGTAATCCCAGATTACAGATTCTTAAATACCGAATCATACCGATTCGGTATTTAAGAGGAGGCAAATAGGATGTAGGTAATTTTACCGAAAAAATTACCAAACCGGTAAGTTTCGGAAATTACCGAATCGGTAAATACCGATTCGGTAATTGCCATTCATTCCTATGGGCCTGGAGGCCCATAGGAATGAATGCCAATTACTGAGTCGGTATTTACCGATTCGGTAAAAGGGGGAAACATTGAAGGGTGGCAGGGTGTCACTTTGACACCCTGTTGCACCCCTCAATTGTTTATGGGTGCACATGTTGCAGACATACATGCCCTAAGGGCATGTATGTCTGCAACATGGCATTGTTGGAAAAGCAAAAAAAATGCTTTTTCCAAGGTTTTCATTATTTACCACCAACTTGTAGTTGGTGGTAAATAACGAATCCTAAAGGGGGAAAAGCACTCATTTGAGTGCCCCTAACATAGCAAAATCGGTAATTTCCGGATTCTGTATTTGAAGGAATCTGTAATTTACCGATTCCTTAAAATACCAATTCGGTAAATTACCGAATCAGTAAAATGCCCACCTACATCTCATTTTCCAAATACCTGTCGGTAAAGGCCGAAATTACCGAATTTCGGCCGTTACCGACCGGTATTTGCCTACCTACATCTGGCCCTATATTGACAACAATAATTTTTTGAACAAAATTAATTAATCATGAATAAATACTTTAAAAAAACACCCTTTTACAAAAAACAATTACTTCAAGTAAATCTAAAACACTTCATACATTTAAATTAAAAAGAAAATATGTTATGTCAACAACAAATTTACCATACACCTCAATAAATAATAGAATTCAAATATTAACAATGCAACGCAAACGTCAGATATCCATTCATTCCTTCGGTTTATAAATCAAGGAAACAATGCTGAGCCCAACTCCTTAAGTGCGAGTGATGTTTTATTTTTCCATGTAGCAAAAAACACCTAACTTGTTTCGGAGCAGCCGCCCCTTGCTCATGAGTCAGATTGAGTTTGTATGCACCAATACCTTATAGTGCACAATATTAAACATAAAGATAGGACTACAGAGCCATCATTGCCCTCAGAGCAAAAACAGCATCCATTTTACAATAGTTGTTTTTAACCTTTAAGTCAATCATTGGAGCTTAAAGCTTGAACATAACAATTTTAACAATTCTAAATCTGATATTCAATTATTATACAGATTGGTTAAATCACAGTAAATCAATAAGCATTATTTACTAGTCCCCGCTACAGCATGTCCTTCAGTAGAGTGGGAGCACAAACGGCGGCAAACGACTGCTTTAGCTCACGGCTTGTGAAAACTACAGGAGTATAAACCCTTCAACCTCGTTGGGATTGGGGTAGGAAATTTAGAAGAAAAAAAACAATATCCCAACAGGTATAATTCATTAGACAATTAAATAAGATATGCAAAAAACATTATCAGCAAAGGAATGAAGAGACTCAATATATCTATTTGTATGTGCCATTGGCTTCATATTTATGCAAATATAATTGGGAAAGAAGATAAACAGTAATATCAACACTGTAAGTAAACAATGCTTCAACCCTAGTTGTACTTGGTGCAATAACGGTGCATGTGGTGTGCACAGAGGCGAAGCAAGTGACAAGGTGGTCATCGTGAATGGCGCATAAGTGATAGGTGTTCAATATATACAGTGATAAGGTATTACAAAGTGGCTTCGTAATGATTTGATACACAAATTTTGGATGTAAATGCACATATTCATGGAAACCGCCACATTGTAGATAGCGCCTTTGAATGGGCTGAGTAGTCAACGGCATTTCGATCCTCCTTAATTGGGATCTTCCTCAGGACAGGGTTGTATGTGGGACAGTGCAGTATAGGTGGGAAGGAAAGGAAGAGGAATTACGTAAGGAGAGGGGGGTGCCGGGGCTAGTAGCATCAAGCCCGGAGAAGGGCAATTAAAAGGAGCAGATTGGAGGCCCTAGGAAGTATGATGAAGGCTGATAGCCAGAAACCGGTCCTTGGATGCTTGATTCTGGTCCAGGAAGGACATGGCTTGGCAGTTCGGGCTGGACTGTTCCCATGAGGCACAGGGTCAAGGCTGATTTGCATATGGGCATGTCTGACCTGGGGTGGTATGGAGTGCAAAAAACGATGGATTTAGGCCCAGATCTCTGTACTGGGGTGAATGTATGACAATGTTCTGCATTCTGTCCATCACCTGTTGTTTTTGCCTTTGTCGCCCCGAGTGGGATGGGTATGCTCAGACGTGAGTCCCATGCTCTCCACACCACTGGACTCAAGCTATCCAGGCTTATGAAGGCTGATAGCCAGAAACCGGTCCTTGGATGCTTGATTCCGGTCCAGGAAAGACATGGCTTGGCAGTTCGGGCTGGACTGTTCTCATGAGGCACAGGGTCAAGGCTGATTTGCATATGGCCATGTCTGACCTGGGGTGGTGTGGAGTGCAAAAAAACGATGGATTTAGGCCCAGATCTCTGTACTGGGGTGAATGTATGACAATGTTCTGCATTCTGTCCATCACCTGTTGTTTTGCCTTTGTCGCCCCGAGTGGGATGGGTATGCTCAGACGTGAGTCCCATGCTCTCCACACCACTGGAGTCAAGCTATCCAGGCTGATGAAGGCTGATAGCCAGAAACCGGTCCTTGGATGCTTGATTCCGGTCCAGAAAAAACATGGCTTGGCAGTTCGGGCTGGAGTGTTCCCATGAGGCACAGGGTCAAGGCTGATTTGCATATGGCAATGTCTGACCTGGGGTGGTGTGGAGTGCAGCAAAACGACAGATTTAGGCCCAGATCTCTCTACTGGGGTGAATGTATGACAATGTTCTGCATTCTGTCCATCACCTGTTGTTTTTGCCTTTGTCGTCCCGAGTGGGATGGGTATGCTCAGACGTGAGTCCCATGCTCTCCACACCACTGGAGTCAAGCTATCCAGGCTGATGAAGGCTGATAGCCTGAAACCGGTCCTTGGATGCTTGATTCCGGTCCAGGAAAGACATGGCTTGGCAGTTCTGGCTGGACTGTTCCCATGAGGCACAGGGTCAAGGCTGATTTGCATATGGCCATGTCTGACCTGGGGTGGTGTGGAGTGCAAAAAAACAATGGATTTAGGCCCATGTCTCTGTACTGGGGTGAATGTATGACAATGGTCTGCATTCTGTCCATCACCTGTTGTTTTTGCCTTTGTCGCCCCGAGTGGGATGGGTATGCTCAGACGTGAGTCACATGCTCTCCACACCACTGGAGTCAAGCTATCCAGGCTGATAGCCAGAAACCGGTCCTTGGATGCTTGATTCCGGTCCAGGAAAGACATGGCTTGGCAGCTCGGGCTGGACTGTTCCCATGAGGCACAGGGTCAAGGCTGATTTGCATATGGCCATGTCTGACCTGGGGTGGGGTGGAGTGCAAAAAAACGATGGATTTAGGCCCAGATCTCTGTACTGGGGTGAATGTATGACAATGTTCTGCATTCTGTCCATCACCTGTTGTTTTTGCCTTTGTCACCCCGAGTGGGATGGGTATGCTCAGACGTGAGTCCCATGCTCTCCACACCACTGGAGTCAAGCTATCCAGGCTGATGAAGGCTGATAGCCAGAAACCGGTCCTTGGATGCTTGATTCCGGTCCAGGAAAGGCATGGCTTGGCAGTTCGGGCTGGACTGTTCCCATGAGGCACAGGGTCAAGGCTGATTTGCATATGGCCATGTCTGACCTGGGGTGGTGTGGAGTGCAAAACAACGATGGATTTAGGCCCAGATCTCTGTACTGGGGTGAATGTATGACAAAGTTCTGCATTCTGTCCATCACCTGTTGTTTTTTGCCTTTGTTGCCCGAGTGGGATGGGTATGCTCAGACGTCAGTCCCATGCTCTCCACACCACTGGAGTCAAGCTATCCAGGCTGATGAAGGCTGATAGCCAGAAACCGGTCCTTGGATGCTTGATTCCGGTCCAGGAAAGACATGGCTTGGGAGTTCGGGCTGGACTGTTCCCATGAGGCACAGGGCCAAGGCGGATTTGCATATGGCCATGTCTGACCTGGGGTGGTGTGGAGTGCAAAAAAACGATGGATTTAGGCCCAGATCTCTGTACTGAGGTGAATGTATGACAATGTTCTGCATTCTTTCCATCACCTGTTGTTTTTGCCTTTGTCGCCCCGAGTGGGATGGGTATGCTCAGACGTGAGTCCCATGCTCTCCACACCACTGGAGTCAAGCTATCCAGGCTGATGAAGGCTGATACCAGAAACCGGTCCTTGGATGCTTGATTCTGGTCCAGGAAAGACATGGCTTTGCAGTTCGGGCTGGACTGTTCCTATGAGGCACAGGGTCAGGGCTGATTTTCATATGGCCATGTCTGACCTGGGGTGGTGTGGAGTTCAAAAAACGATGGATTTAGGCCCAGATCTCTGTACTGGGGTGAATGTATGACAATGTTCTGCATTCTGTCCATCACCTGTTGTTTTTGCCTTTGTCGCCCCGAGTGGGATGGGTATGCTCAGACGTGATTCCCATGCTCTCCACTCCACTGGAGTCAAGCTATCCAGGCTGATGAAGGCTGATAGCCAGAAACCGGTCCTTGGATGCTTGATTCCGGTCCAGGAAAGACATGGCTTGGCAGTTCGGGCTGGATTGTTCCCATGAGGCACTGGGTCAAGGCTGTTTATATATGGCCATGTCTGACCTGGGGTGGTGTGGAGTGCAAAAAAACAATGGATTTAGGCCCAGATCTCTGTACTGGGGTGAATGTATGACAATGTTCTGCATTCTGTCCATCACCTGTTGTTTTTGCCTTTGTCGGCCCGAGTGGGATGGGTATGCTCAGACGTGAGTCCCATGCTCTCCACACCACTGGATTCAAGCTATCCAGGCTGATGAAGGCTGATAGCCAGAAACCGGTCCTTGAATGATTGATTCCGGTCCAGGAAAGACATGGCTTGGCAGTTCAGGCTGGACTGTTTGCATGAGGCACAGGGTCAAGGCTGATTTGCATATGGCCATGTCTGATCTGGGGTGGTGTGGAGTGCAAAAAAACGATGCATTTAGGCCCAGATCTCTGTACTGGGGTGAATGTATGACAATGTTCTGCATTCTGTCCATCACCTGTTGTTTTTGCCTTTGTCGCCCCGAGTGGGTTGGGTATGCTCAGACGTGAGTCACATGCTCTCCACACCACTGGAGTCAAGCTATCCAGGCTGATGAAGGCTGATAGCCAGAAACCGGTCCTTGGATGCTTGATTCCGGTCCAGGAAAGACATGGCTTGGCAGTTCGGGCTGGACTGTTCCCATGAGGCACAGGGTCAAGGCTGATTTGCATATGGCCATGTCTGACCTGGGGTGGTGTGGAGTGCAAAAAAACGATGGATTTAGGCCCAGATCTTTGTACTGGGGTGAATGTATGACAATGTTCTGAATTCTGTCCATCACCTGTTGTTTTGGCCCTAGGAAGTAGGCCATCCAAGTAGTGGCAGCGGGTCTATGAGACGACGGAGCTGAGGCGCGGGAATAGTAGGGGCTTGTTAGCCAGTGACCCGGGGGTGGAAGGCCAGAACAGTATAGTGGCGCAAGCCAACGAATCGGTGTAGCAGAGCAAAGGTATTGAAACCACCTATAACGCGAGCGAGGCCAATCAATCAAAGTTGGCACGGTGGGTAATAGAGGTGCCAAGTAGAGCCTGGAAGCGGTCAGCATGCGCCCATAAGGGGAGTCAAATTCTGGAGAGGTCAATATGAACGAGTAGGCTGAGAAAAATAGGTAATTAATACACGGCTGCCATGTTCTCCAATCTGTAGAGGGGACTAGTAAACAACAAACTGCGTTTTTTTTTGTTCATCTTCACCCTTCTTTTTCCCCTTGGGACTTACCAGGGGTATGTGCGTTGGTGTGTCGGGAGATCTCCCTCGCTGGTCTCTAGCAGCCATGGAGTTGGAGAGGGGACGGAGGCTAGCGGTGCCCGGTCTTCTCGGATGCGGCCTCGCTCGAAGCGATTCCGGAGAGGTCTGCTGTAGAGACAGTACAAGGAGAGCTGCCACCACTGCTTCGGTGCTGTAAAGTATTCCAATGCGGAGGAAACGGGGAGAGAGATGGAGACGAAGGGGGTGATGGCGAAGGAGGTGCTGGACTGGGGGCTGACTGCAGAGAGGTATGGAACGGTCTGTGTAACTTCTGTGGATTCGAGGCAGGAAGCAGAGGAGCGTGAGCTACTGGGGCACCACAGTGGCGGGGCCATGCGTGAGATATCAGAAGTTGGTAAGATGTTCTCCCATGCTCCCCGTGTTCCCCTTGTTCCCTTTACTTTTCCCGATTGGCGGACAAGGAAGGGGGTGCCTCGGTTACCCTGGTCACCAGCCCAGTACTGCCTAAAAAAATTAATCAGGCAATTTAACTAAAAGTAAGCAAAACCCCAAAAATTAAAACTGGAAGGAAAGGCAGGAAACAAGGCGCAGCGCAGGGGCCCATTGTGCAAGGGTCTGGAAAAGGTAAATCTTGTGAATATATTAGTAAGCGGTCCCTTGAAGATAAAAACGCCTTAGACACACCGGAGAAATAGGAGAATAAAGGTAAGGGTCCCAAGACAAACACAAAGAAGGGACATCCTGTAGACGCCAAAATAAAAATATATCCATCGTTAAGGTCTTATTTTAAGGTTCCCCAAAAGTTCTAGATATGGTTAAACTATGGAAAGCGCTTAGGGAAGATTCCGGGCTGACAACTAGACAGCCTCCTTTAGACCTGATGGAAGATACTGAGTTGGGAAATACCTCCACTTCTACACCCACCCCCACCCCTGTACCTACACCTATGCCAGCTCCCTCCCCATACTCCATCAAGCAACCGGTCAAAAGACCTGAACCGCTAAGTAGCCCAGAGACCACTGGAGAAGGCACAGTTATAAGTGCAGCATTAACTATAGAGCATGCTGGAGGAGAAAGTTTAGCGATGGAGGGCTTAGGGGCTAATGGTAGTAAAAATGGGAACACTAACGAGCAGAGTAGGAGTAGCACAGAAACAGAGAAGACTCTAGGAAGCGAAGGTCCTCCAGTAGCTCCTCTGAAGGCTTTATTCTCTCCCCTGTCTTTCGATATCAGGAAGGGGTTTGCTGTCTCTAAGTCTAATCAAGGAGAGATTAGACTCTTTTGTGAATCTCTTGAGAAGAAATGTTTTCTTTTGGACTCTAGGATGGTAGTTTTAGAAGACTCAGTAGAGGGACTTAAAGAAGACCTGGGAGCAGCTAAAGCCGATATACTAACGCTTCAGAAGGACGAGGTTATGTTTCTAGACAGGTTAGAATCAAAGGAGAATAGCTCCAGACTCAATAACTTACTTATCTTGAATGTACCAGAGGGTAAGGAAGGTGAGTACCTTAAAGCATATATTATAACGCTCATAAAAGAATCAATACAGATCGGTGACTCAGAAAAAGACTTATCGAGAGACATACAAAGGATCCATAGAGACCCCTATGCGAGGTACCCTAATTGAACCAAACCTAGGAAGATCTTAATCAATTTTATAACCTTCTCCTTGAAAGAAAGAATACTAACAGCCGCCCTTAAGCAGAAATCACTGAAACCCAGAGACTTTGCTTTTGAGATCCGATTGGATCTTTCACGTACCACCTTGGATCGCCAATGGGAGTTGGGCAGAAAAATTGAAGATTTTAAGAAACTGGGGGCTGTTGTCAAGCTAAAGTTTCCAGCACAACTAAAAATTATGTACAATAATAAAATGTACAATGTGAAAAAAGTGCAGGAGGCCGAAGAGCTTTTAACAAATTTAAAATAGCTCTTATAATAACATCTTGGCTGGGAAACTACCCCATGAATCTCAGGGAGTCTGAGAGGTGGTTAATTGTCCACGATCGGATGCGTCTCTAGATCCACATACATTGGCATACACCTGCAAATATTTAAGATCAGAATCCAAATCTACTTAAGAAAACGGAAAAGTTACAGTGTGAATTAGGAAAACAGGATATTGGAAATAGTATCAGAAATAGTGGGAGCCCTAGTGGGAGTCTCAATTATATACGGTCCCTGATAACTAGTAATAATTAACCACAGGGCAAGAGTGGGGCACATCGGCAGGCACAATCTGGTCTAAGTCTAGGTAAATGGGGGTTTGGGTCTCCAGGGAGGGGATCAGGGGTGGGGATGGAAAAGGGGATGGGGTCACGGGTGGGGAAGCATAGGGGTAAAAAAGAATAAAAGGAATATTCTCATTCACTTCATAACTCCGATGTCACTTTTTAGGCTATCATTTTTGGCTTGGTGTCGACATTTAGATAAAAGGAAGATGGTTTTGGGTCCAATTTTTTAATCCCCCATGAGAACATTACAATGTCTATCTTGGAATGTAAATGGTTTCTGGGTCAAAAGTAGGAGGGAAAAAATCCTTCAATGTCTGAAAGACTCACCTGCACAGATATTCATCTTGCAAGAAACACACCTTTTGAGGGAAGAGTTTACCGGAATCTGTGGGAAGCTTAGATGGGTGGAGCATTGTGTCAGTTCCTGTCAAAATGCAAATATTAGGGGTGGAGCTATCTTAGTTAACAAACAAGCTAATGCCTGTCTTCTAAATGCTATGGCAGATCCAAGTGGCAGGTGTGTCATTGTCAAGCTATCTGTAGGAGGTGCTCTTATAACAGTAGCAGGTTAAAATGGTCATAGCCAGGATAACCATTCCATGCTAAAAACTATTTTTTTCAAACCTCCTGGGGTTTTCTGACTCGATTATTCTTGTTGGGGATTTCAACATAGTGTTGGATCCTCAAAAGGATAAATCCCCTAGTAGTAGGGCAAACACCTTGTCTAACTCTAGGACATACCTAAAGATGATGATGAGGCAGAATGCCTTATCTGACATTTGGAGAGAAAGATCAGGTACCCAACTAGGTGTGTGCTTCTACTACAAAAAATATAGACATAAATCAAAGATCGATTACATCTTGATCAGTAATGATTTAAATAGTAAAGTCAAAGGTACAGGCTATCTGACCCCTCACCTTTCAGATCATGCAGCAGTATGGATAGACCTAAAGCTATCAGATGAAGAAAAACAGAGGGCGTGGACTTTTGATCGCACACTCCTCCTAGATGAGGCTGAGAGGGCAGGAGACAGAGTTTTTCTTAAACATAAATGTAGGCTCGGCGGAGCCTTAAGGGGTATGGGACACCTTGAAGTCATACCTGAGAGGCTTGGTAACAAATAGGACCTCCAATAAGAACAAGCAGGATAGGGAGGAAACAATATCCATTGAGCGTGAAATGAAGGAGTTCAAAAGGAAGTCTAATAATGAAGCCGATCTTGCTACTTGCCAAGCATTAGAAGAGAAAGTGAAAACTTTGAAAGATCAGCTAGAAGACATTATTCAGGCTAGAATCTCTACCAATGGGAAGCTAGCAAGCTCGCCCATTTTGAGGGGGCCGGCAAATTATTGACATGGAAGGCTAAAACTGACAAGGTTCGAAACCTTATTAAACAAATTGATGACACGCATACTAACTCATCGACAAGTAATGACAAAGAGATAGGAGAAGCCTTCTTCACTTTTTTCAAAGACCTATATAATGAAGATAACGATGTAGATAGCACAAGCGCACCTGAATGGCTAAACCAGATTAATCTCATCTCCTTAGAATCAGCTCAGCGAGAGAACTTGGGCCCAGATGTAGGTAGCCAAATACCGGTCGGTAACGGCCGATTTCGGCCGTTACCGACCGGTATTTGGCTTTTGAGATGTAGGGGGATTGCAACAGGCCATTTCGGTAATTTTACCGATTCGGTAAATATACCGGTCGGTAAATTTACCGACCGGTATTTTTACAGAATCGGTAAAATTGAGATGTAGGTGGGACTCTTCTGAGTCCCACAAGACCTACAAATTCGGTATTTTACCATCAAATTCAATTTGATGGTAAAATACCGATTCAGGTGTGCATGCACATGTGTGCATGCACACCTGTGCCATATGACAGGCAGACCTGCCCTTAGGGCAGGTATGCCTGCCACATGGCCCCCGAACCTTTTTTGGGGGTGCTAGAGGGTGTCAAAGTGACACCCCCTGCACCCTTGTCAAAATCGGTATTTACCGATTCGGTAAATACCGACCGGTAATGCCCCATTCATTCCTATGGGCTTCAAAGCCCATAGGAATGAATGGAGCATTACTGGTCGGTATTTACCGAATCGGTAAATACAGATATTTACCGATTCGGTAAATGGAACATCTGGATGTTCCTACATACCCCCCCCTTCTTATTTACCGATTCTTAATTACCGAATCGGTAAAATTCGGTAATTAAGAATCGGTAAATAAGTTCTACCTACATCTGGCCCTTAGAGCCTTAGATTTCACAAAAGGAGGTTAGGAAGGCGTTATCAACCTGTAAGATAGGTAAGGCTGCTGGACCGGATGGCCTTCCCATGGAATTATATAGAAGTTTAGGAGAGACAATAATTCCATTCATGACAACTCTCTTTAACAAAATCTTAGTAGAAGGGGTTATACCTCCCACTTCATGGAGCGAAGCCAATATAATTCTGCTCCTAAAGGCTGGTAAATCTCCAACTAAATGTGGGTCAAACAGACCTATTTCACTTTTACATAATGACTACAAGATATTTTCCAGAATATTGGCAGATAGGCTGGGTGCGGTAGCAGGAGGCCTGCTGCATGCAGACCAAAAGGGTTTCCTGAAAGGCAGAAATCTTTATGACCTCACCCATGATTTTATAGGTGCCATCGACTTTGCTTCCACTTTTTCACTCCCTTTGGCCGCCATGACCCTGGATGCCACTAAGGCATTTGACGGGCAACTGGAATTACGTAGCCGTTGTGCTCGAGAAGTTTAATTTTGGGCCAAAATTCGGCCGAACCATTAGCCTTCTGTATAGTGACCCTTCAGCGAGGCTTGTGGTCAATGGAAATCTAACCAGACCTTTTAAAATCAAAAGAGGAACCAGACAGTGCTGCCCCCTCTCCCCACTCTTATTCGATATGTACATTGAACCATTTGCGCAACGTCTCAGGGAAGAGACAGATATTGTACCATTTAAGAGTGGAGTTTGGGAGAGGAAGGTAGCCCTGTATGCAGACGATATATTAATTTTGTCATCAAACCTGGAGTCATCTTTTCCTCATATCATCCGTTTAGCGCAGGAAGTTGGTCAGGTCTCGGGGTATGAAATCAATGCAGACAAAACCGATATTATGACATGGAATTTATCGGGGTGTCGAAATGAGGTTAAAAATGAGATGCGATATCTGGGAATGAAGATTGTCCAGGAAATTAACAAGATTGCAGAGACTAATCTTTTAAACATCTCAAGAGAATGTCAAAAACTCATGAAGTCCTGGGCACACCTTCCTTTGACCATTATGGGTAGAATTAATTTAATTAAAATGTTAATTCTACCAAAAGCTACCTTTCTCTTTAATATCATCACTTTACACTTTGCGAAGCAGGTTATAGATAAATTCCAGCAACCTATTAACTCATTCGTGTGGGCCTTTAAAGCAATAAGAATAGCGTGGAAAAAGCTGAGATGCAGGAGAGAAAAAGGTGGTCTGCCACTCCGAGATAATCAGTATTACGCTTGGGCCTTTCAGTTAACACATTCTAGAATGCTACTAAAATGCCTGGATTCATCAGAAAGGGGAAAAATGTTTTGATCAATGTTACATCAAGTAGGGTTATCTCGTGAGGGCTTTCTTTTTAAATATGGTGACCAAAAGTTTTTTTAAGAAAATAAGGTTGAAGGTATTATTGAGTGCAGCTCGAATTTGGGCCAGAATTAATTAAATCAACGGGCCTAGAGTACTGCTCAAGTTTGGCTCCTTTGTGAGATAGCCCCAGGGTACCAAGTTGTTTGAAAGATAAATTGGCAGCTCCCCTTAAAACAGCTGGGTTCCTGGTATGGGAAGAATTGGTCTCTGAAGGAACATTTTTGCCCTGGGCATCTTTTGATGAGAAAATGGAGGAGGGTATAGCTTGATTTGAATATTTACAACTAAAGAGTTGGTTCCAAAGTTTTTAATAAACGTATAGGTATGGGCAACATTCTGGAAGAACATTTGGTACAGAAGCCAGTAGGAAAGAAAGAAGTATCATTCTTCTGCTGGTCCATTGAAGAGACCATTGATGGTGATTTTAGATTAGCCGAGGAATTATGGGGAGATTCTATTATGCATATGGACTGGGCAGAATTATGGCAAACTTCTTTCAACACCCTGTTAACAGTCTCGAAACCAGCCTGGCTCAGAAGAAATCTCTATTTTATCCCACATAGGGCCTACTTTTCCCCTGCGAGACTCACCAAAATATCTAAGGGCCCCCCTGCTAGTTGTAAAAAGTGCCACATGTAAAGTGCACCAGACACACATATGTTCTGGGATTGCCCAGCTATCTCTGAATTCTGGAAGAAAGTAGAAATCACGCGTATGGGTATTCTAGGGTGCCCAGTATGTATCTTCTGCAGGCTCATCATCTTTGGTATATCGAGTGAAATCACAGGCTCAAGCAGCAGTTTTTTATTCTATGCCATTCTGTTGGCCAGACATGAAATATGCAAAAGATGGGCTGAGAATATACCACCCACGCATACAGACTAGCTCTCCTCTTTGTCTAAAATCTCCAAAACTGATTTAGCCAGACAGGGAAACAGCAGTAAGAAAGTTATTTGGGATCGCCTGATAAACTGGTCTCCTGGTTAAATAGCAATTATCTACTCTGCGTAGTTAAGATCATTTACATAATCCCTTGATCCTATGATTAAGGCTCACGGGAAGCTCTAAGACAGTGTTAGGCTGTGTTGCGTCTCTTCAGTATTGGTCTCCAATGGCAAAAAGGCTCACAGCAACAGTCACCGGTTTTAGGTAATCAGAAGAGAGTATAACCTCCCTCTCCTCGACAACGAGAGGTCAGCAACAGGAAGGGGGTTTGTCTACCACTGGTAGGCGGGTGACAGAGATGCATAGTTTGCACCTCGCGGGCCTACATCTCTTAACTGAGCAACACCAGTCTACTAGTTGTCTGGGTTTAGAGGCGAATGAGGAAAAAAAAAACATTATTTACAAAATGTATGTACACCTCATATAGTTTGTTATGTACCACATTTTAAATGAACAACGTTTCTGTTTGTTCCGATTTTCAAATGACATTTCATTTAGTCCTGTAAACATGATTCAATGAAACAATTCGGCCCCAGTGGGCAATTGGTTGCGTGATAATCAACAACTTACAATTCTGCCCAAGTGTGATTATTTACAATGGTTCCAATCAATTCTACCTCAGTGGGCCATTCATTACATGGTATTTAACAGCTTACAATTCTGCCCCAGTGGGCATATTATACTTGATTGTACAATTGTTCAATTATCAGCTTTTTCATAAGAACCTCAACCATGATATTTTAGTCTTTTGCATTCCATCTTCTTCACATGCTGATGGCCCAGTCTCCTATAAAATACAAATAAAAACATATGCATGATCACTAAGGATCCCAATATACCATTAAAATCACAAACTATACAAGAAAAAGCAATGAGACTAATGATACAAAAAGTTGCTTCTAAAAATCCTTACAGAGCAAGATGCTGCTTTAGCCAAGGTGGACCGACAGTTCTTCATCTTTATTCAATCCAGTGGGACACTTAATTTCATGTTTAATAATCAATCTCAAATCCAATCGTCGCAGGTCTCTAACTCTGTTACCCCCTCTCTCTGAAATAGGAATTCTATCAATAGCACAATATTTTAGTATTTATAGCCTTTAGTGTGGAATTCCCAGGAAATGTCTCACAACCGGGTACTGTTTATCTTCTCTGGTAATAGCTATTGTATGTCTAATATACGATTCTTCACCTTGTGAATGGTGTTCCCTATATAGACCAGAGAGCATGGACAAATTAATGCATACATGCAAACGTCAGAGTTGCACGTGAGATGTTTGTTTATGACAAAAGACTGCATTTGTTTAGACAGTTCTATTTGTTTACAGCTAGTATTGTACTTGCAAGCCTTGCACTCACCATAGATATAAAATTCTTGTATTTGTTGTGGGTCTCATATGGATTGTGTAGAGCTAGAACTCAACATGTCACCCAAAGAAGTACACTTTCTGTATGTGACTTTTGAATTCTCCCCTAGGCATTTTTTCAGGGTGTCATCTGTTCCTAGAACCTGCTAATATTTCTTAAGGCATCTTTTTATTTCCCTTGCCGAATTATAGATGGTGGTAATGAATCTGAACGGCTTCTGATCTTCCTCTTCTTTAGTTTTCACAATCAGTAAACTAGTAAATCTTCTTTTTTAACTGTTTTTACCTTGGTTATTTCTTGTTCTATTGTTTTACTAAAGTACCCTCTTTCTTTACATCTGGCTTTCATAATGTTTATTTCATCATGAAATATATCATCAGAGCTACAAATTCTGCGGGCCCTGAGGAGCTCCTCATACGGTATGCTGTTAATTCAGTTCACCGGGTGACAGTTATCCGCATTCAATAAGCAATTGACTGCAGTTGTTTTGCGAAATAACAAACTTTCCAGCCTGTTGTGTGACACCCTCACTTTTACATAAAAAATTCTACCTCTTTGGGAATTTCACATTTAGTTCATTCATGTTAAGGGTATTTACAAAGTCAGTAATCTCGCTTTCTGTTCCTCTCCAAATGCATAACATGTTGTTGAAATATATCTAACACAGAGGATGACATGTCGATCAAAGGCCTCAATATTATTGACCACCTGCTCCTCCTACCAGCCTAGGTACAACCCAGCATAGCTGTGGGCGAAGCAGGTTCCCATTGCCGTTCCCTAGGTTTGTTGGTAGATTTCGTGATTGAAAATAAAGAGGTTGTTGGTACAAACAAGTGTGCATCATGGACATCAACATTTTTGTATGTAACAGCTATGATACAGATCTTGCTCTTAGGAAATGGCAACAAGCCTTTATGCCCAGTTCATGGGGTAAACATGTATACAGGCTATTAACATCCATCGTTAACAACAACAGGTCATTGTCCCATATTATGCCATTAATGAGTCATAAAATATTCCCTGTGTCTATAACATAGGATGGAAGCATCTGCACAAAAGGTCAATATATTTAGAGGTGTGCTCATATTATGTGCTACCCATGGAAGAGATAATAGGTCTCCCAGGAGGATTTTCTTTGTTCTTATGTATTTTAGGCAGCATATACATAGCTGCTAGTTTAGGATATTCGCAACTGAGAATCTTTCCTAGTAAACTGGAATAAATCAATCCTACTTTCTGTATAATTAAATCTATTGGACGGACAAAAAGATAGACCCAAAGATAAACCATCAATCTGACTTTATGAAAGTCTTAAATTGGATAAATTTACCACTGTCATGGCATTCTTCATTTTATTGCTGATTTGCCTCTAGTAGTCATACCCATGTAACCATCCAAATCCCCTTGCTTCTCTGCGCCTCGCTTGTTGACTTAAACATTAAAAACAACCATTGTAAAATGGATACCATTTTCGCTCTGAGGGCAATGATGGCTCAGTAGTCCTATCTTTATGTTTAATATTGTGAACTATAAGGTATTGGTGCAAACAAACTCACTCTGACCAGTGAGCAAGGAGCAGCTGCTCCGAAATGCGGCGGGTGTTTTTCGCTACATGGAAAAATAAAACATCACTCGCACTTAAGGAATTGGGCTCGCATTGGTTTTTTGATTCATAAACCGAAGGAATGAATGGATATATATACAGAGTCTGAAATGCGAGACCTCAGGGGTGGCTTAACTAAAAATAAACCATCCCCGGGGGAAGAAGTGAATTTTTTTTGAGAGGAGAGACTAGCAACACTCAGGCCCCGAGTTCCGCGCAAAACGGGCACAAATTGGCAAACTTCAAACAAGGCCAGAGACGAAAAGCAAACCGCAAACAACGGAAGCAACTACAAGAAAAAAAGGAACTACTGGAGGAAAAATTAAGTCAAACCTTAGAGAACTTATTCCCGGTTAAACTATCAAGAGATGAAGTGAAAACTTTGAGTTTGGGTCTTTCCTACTGCCCGCCCCACAATTTCGATTACACTAATGTCCGTATGGATATCTACAAAGGGGTGCGGAAATTAAAATGAACGAAATTCTACACGCTAAAGAGTAAGCATGATGGCGAAATCGACTTTACGCAGGTTTCAAATCAATCCAGTCAATTGCCTGACACACTTTCTGACTCAAATCTCATCAGGGAATTGGAAGGCCTATGGAATGAAACATCGAACCTGAACACTAGTATAACAACTCCACCTGCCATAGAGATCACCAGAGGGGATTCAAAAACTGTAGGGCTCTCAAACCTCAAACCCAAATCGACCTTTATGCCCATTTCTGTGCATGACTCGATCGATATGTTTCATGATGTGGTGACCAACAAAATCAAAAAATTGAATAAAAAAACCAACATAACTACAAAACACTATCGCAATCAAGATATTAAGTTCCAACAATTGATGACCAAATTGAAAAATAATAAGGACATTGTGATTAGGAACAGCGACAAAGGCGGCAACATCGTCTTGTGGGCACAACAGGATTACAAAACTGAGGCATTTAACCATCTAAACGACAGACATTGCTATGCAAGGACAAACATAACAGCACTGAAAGCAACTTACCAAGCTTACTGTACTAAACTGTCCAAATGGCGACATAGGAACCTGACCAGTGAGGAGGAATACAAGTATTTGAAGAAAGATAATCCTATGATACCATCAATCTACTTTATTCCTAAGATCCCCAAAGACTCCAAGACACCCCCAGGTTGCCCTATCATAACTGCTCGAGACAGTTTATTGGAAAATACCTCTGTATATGTTGATTTCTTTTTACAAGAGTATGTCAAAACTTTACCGTCATACGTCCGTGACACAAGTGACTTCAAGGGTAAAATCAAAGATATCACATGGCGTCCTGATTTGTTACTTATGGCACTGGACGTGTCATCACTCTACACAAGTATTGTACATGATGATGGTATTGCTGCTATTCAGTTCCACTTGGCTACAAGACCAGAAATACCCGGCGCGCATAGTGAAATGCTGATAGCCATGATAAATTTCTGTTTGCATAACAATATGTTTATGTTTAATAATCTGCTTTTCCAACAGATTCAGGCAGTCGCAATGGGGGCCAGCTTCTCCCCCAGTTATGCCTGCCTTCATATGGGCAGATGGGAGGAGCTGGTTCTCAAAGAACAACACGCAGATACGATGAAAAATAAGATCAAAGTGTGGCTTCGTTTTATTGACGACCTTTTTATTGTGTGGCAGGGAACTAAAACTGAGGCAGAACAATTTGTTATCCAGATTAACCAGAACTCTCTAAACCTACACTTTACTGCCACCATTAGTAAAACTAGTGTCAGTTTTTTGGACACCCAGGTGTACATAGAGAGAAACCAACTTGAAACTAGACTGTTCCGTAAAAAAACGGTGGGCAATTCAGTACTTCATACCACGAGTGCCCACCCACGCCACCTGATTCATAGCATTCCTTATGGTGAAATGCTTAGACTTAAACGTATCTGCAGCACCAACACTGAATTAGCGAAGGCCCAAGAAGAGAGCAAGCAGCAGTTTTTGAACCGTGGATACTCCCTTAAAACTGTGGAACAAGCCATACATAAAACTCGAACACTTGACTGTAGTCAATTAATTGTTGGCAAGACTAATCATCAAACATGTCTCCACTCAATGTAGAAGGCGAAAAAATCTATCACTCCAGTGTTTCGCCTCATTATGGGTTACAGTAGCCAACTGACAACATTTTGCAAACTAGCTGGC
The DNA here is from genome assembly GCF_964261635.1 of Lissotriton helveticus. Lineage (NCBI taxonomy): Eukaryota > Metazoa > Chordata > Amphibia > Caudata > Salamandridae > Lissotriton > Lissotriton helveticus. The sequence goes on along the minus strand of NC_136072.1, from coordinate 184,422,751 downwards.
CAATAGTTCTCAATGATCCGGTAATAGGACCCCTGCTACCGCAGAGGGTGTCCATTACCCATAGCAGGGCACCATCTATGATGGACTGGCTTGTTAGCCCAAGTCCAGAGATTATAGCTAATACATCGTGGCTACAAATACACAAAGGTTTTTTTCAGTGCAAAACATGCAAAGCTTGCACCCATGGGGTAAATACAACAACATACAATACTCCCTTTAGTTCAAAGCCCAACCAAATATCCAAACTGTTGACATGCAAGACTGACCATACCATCTACGTCCTATCTTGCACACGTGGCCTACGCTACGTAGGCAGCACAAAATCACAAGCACATGTCAGAATCCTCCAACACCTCCGAGCGATTAGCAATATAGACAACACCTACCCAGTAGCGAGGCACCTTAAAGAATGTCATCAGTCCAACAATAAGAGCCTCAGCTACTACCTAATTTACTCTGTTCCACCCAACAGAAGGGGCGGTGACCGGGAGGGTAAACTTAGAAAGCTGGAGACTAGATACATTCTCCAACTGGATACCAAGTACCCAAACAGTCTTAATACAACGGAGGATCTTTACACATGTCTTTAAATTATGTCCATGTTTTGCGTTCTGGTCCTTACTAGCACACTGCACTTTCATCTACCTTGAGACCCTATTAACTATTGACAGAACTTGTGGCATTGTCACTCCTGTCCATCAAGTGACGTTATTTGCACATATAGTTGAGGGAGAGAATCATATTTTAAACATTGGAATTTTAAATTTATAAACACAAATATATAGTTTTGATATGAATTTAAATATTTATTGTTTAATAAGGGATATTTAATATTTATATTTAATATTTATTATCAAGTATTTAGTATTCAATATCAAATTCTCAATACCCTAACGATATAGAATGAGCACAGTTGTCCACCCTAAATGATAACAACATTAACATTATTTTGAGTGAAGTTCACGTTAACTTCTCTTTATGGGACATAATATGTGTTTAATCTTAATCACATCAAGAATTTCTGGTTTAACAGTTAGAAAGGGTTCTCAATTGTAGAGATTATATCTTCAAAAAGAGGCAGTGTCGATGATTGAGCTTTTGTTTTGTGGCCCCAAAACTTCAAAGATACAACAAACTATGTTTGATGTAACAGCAGACCTCTCATTATGAGAAATCGTATACTACGGGGCTCCGTGGTTTGACAGCAGTAACCACGGCTAAACAATTATTATTATTTTTTTTCATTTAACATTTCCAGGTAGTCCTATAACTAAACACTCTTTTAGAAGGTAAATACAGTATTGCACTGCATAATATTCTAAATTGCTGCTATGTTAACAATTGGTCGCTATATGAGTGTATTTTAACACACAATAAGTATATAAGAACATATTTTTTATTCATTTCACTTACACAATATTGCACTTTTTTGCACATATGATCAGCAATCCACGTGAAAGACATTGAAGTATAAAATTATACTATAAATTTGGTTAATTTGTGGCACCTTGGTGCGTGAATGCAAGCTATGTAATATTAACCATGCAAATGTGGTATCAGTAAGCATGGGCGTAAAATCCGTTACGCTCGCGGATTTTTCGTATTTTCGGGGAATCCGCAATCCGCGAACTCTCGCGGATGCGGCGAGAATACGCAAAATCCGCGCGAAGCGGATTTTTTGTTTGTGTTCGCACTGCTCGCGCTGCTCGCGGTCCGCGGCGCGGGAAGGAACAATCTCGCACTAGCGAAAGTACAAAAATTACTTAGTAAAGGAAGTGGCCCAGTCTCCAACTTCCTGTTCCTGTCCAGCAAGCTCCTCCCATAGGGGTGGGGTGAAGGAAGTGCCCCAGTCTCCAACTTCCTGTTCCTGTCCAGCAAGCTCCTCCATTTCCTGGCCACTTTTCGATCATTCTTGACTGGGAAGGATTACTTTTTGTGGTTGCTGCTGGATATTTGGATTTGAGGCTTTTTGGATTAATTTTGGATTCGAATTTTGATTTCACAAAGAAGTAAGTTGATGTTGTTTGTTTGTGGTGATTTTTGTGTGTGTTTTTTTTTTCGACTTTTTGGGGGGAAAATCTGCAAGTTCGCGAGCTGAGGATGTTTTTGCTTGTGTTCGCACTGCTCGTGTCCCGCGCAGCAACAATCTCGCACTCGCGAAATTGTAAAAATTACAATTCTGCTGCACATGAATTGAAAACCACCAGGCTTATTTATGGGTGCATGGATGATACAACTGTTTTGTTGAAATTATTTTTGTTAACATGATTCTGTGCTCTGATGTCATCCATTATGCCCAGGGGGGCCCAGAATCGGTCTGTTCGCGGATTTTGTGGGTTTTTGCCACGTTCGCGCCGTGAAGCAACAATCTCGCACTCGCGAAATTGTAAAAAATGCAATTTTGCACCGGAAAACCACCAGCAGGCAGCATAAGCCTTCTGAAAATGGATGGATGGCATTGGATTGTGGTGATTTGATTTGTGTTGTGTGTTTTCACTTTTTGGAGTAGGGGTTGGGTGCTGGCTATGTTGGTGGTGGCCATTTTGAGGCATGGTCCTGGCCATGTGGATGGGGGGGTCAAGCGGCCATTTTGAAGGCAGGCAGTGAGCTATGAGACATAGGCCTACACCCATTGTGCCTTGCTTTCACCCATGGTGCCCAGGCGGAGTCAGGGGTACATGAAAGCACAACCCTCTGTGTGTGTGCTCTCTTGGATCATTGTTAAATTCCTGTTTCCCAAAAATTTAGCAAATCCTAATTATGAAAATTCCATATTGTGTGGTGTGCACGTGTGTATTCATAAATGCCTACTTGCTAACTGTTTATTCAAGCGCTAGATATGCAACATTTATATTTACTGATGTTCCTCTGTCTTCATTTGCGTTTAGGTGCACAAAACTACGCATCATCATTGAGCATCAGTGCCAGGAAGAAGTGCTGCTGCGGCCTGTTGTTAAGACATCTGAAGAAGATGGCTCCAAAAAGAGGTGCCCGTAGGTCCTCTTCCAAGAAAGATGTCTCTACTAAGGAGAAGAAGAAGCAAGTGGCACCACTTACCAAGGCGACTGGTTGCTCAACCAAGACATTTTTTGGGCAACAACAACCAAAAAAACAAAGGCCCACCATGAGTGCTGCACAGGTAGCCTGTTTAGTTGTTGAATCACCAACGACCAGTGATGTTGGATCATCGCAAGAAAGTAGCAGCACGCCATCAACACAGGTTTTAACTCATCTCACAAGTACTATTCAACAACCAAAGCCGCAACAACAACTGCATGGGCTACTAGTACAAGCAGAAGTACATGCGCAAGGAGCTGTCCGAGAAGGAGCTGTCCGAGAAGGAGCTGTCCGAGAAGGAGCTGTCCGAGAAGGAGAAGGCCGAGAAGGAGAAGGCCGAGAAGGAGAAGGCCGAGAAGGAGAAGGCCGAGAAGGAGAAGGCCGAGAAGGAGAAGGCCGAGAAGGAGAAGGCCGAGAAGGAGAAGGCCGAGAAGGAGAAGGCCGAGAAGGAGAGGTCCATGGAGACTTGCAAGTAGAGGTCAGTGAAGATGGCCATGGAGCGGTGCAAGTTCCCACAATGGTTGTTCTTCCAGAAGTAGGGGCACAGGAGGAAATTGACTTTGGAGCCGGGGTATCATGTCAGGAAGACGAAGCCACTCCTCCTGATGATTCATTTTCTCCCAGCTCCCCAGCAAGGAAAAGATCAAGGAGGATGTGTAGAAGTTCCTCTTCAAGCCCCGCTCCATCAGACGATGATCTGGATCTGGATTGGCAACCATCTCCGATGTCTGAGAGGGAGGCACACCATGAGCTGCGAAAGGTATCAAATGTTAAAAGGAAGGGCCCCGGAAAGCTTATACTTATGGATCCGAACGTCGGACTTGATGAAGTGGTGCATTCTGATGTTGTTGAAGAGGATGACAGCAATGACCTAGTCATCACACATGTCAGTCCAGCCACACCGGCCATGCAGCAGACAGACATTTACACCCTATCCCGACGTCATGCTGAGCGTGACCCTGGCGACGTGCCACTGGTAGCACCACCAACGCAGTCAAGTAGTACCACAAGTTCAACAAAACCTACAGCTCCCATATTTTCTCCCCGGAGGGGGACTCCATCCCGCTCGACTCCCTCAAGTAAGGTTGCTGCAATAATTGCACAACCCAGTAGATGTCTGCAAGGCTCATCCACCATTGCTTCATCTGGCATTGGCAGCAGTATCACCTCGTGCGGCAAAACCAGAAGTTTCCAGTCCCCAGTTTGGAACTTTTTTAGTGTCCATGAAAAATATGATAACATAGCCGTTTGTTGCATTTGTAAGACTAGAGTTAGCCGTGGTAAGACTGGTACCAACTATGGAACCGGAGGCCAGATAGGTCATCTTGAAAGAAAGCACGCTGTCGAATGGTTTCCGCACCTAGCAAAAGTCAAGGGAAAGCGATCCCAAAGGGCAAGTGGCCAAAATATACCCATAGTAGGTGTTTCATCTGAAGATGATGGGGAGGTAGAAGAAGCGTCAGACATGTGTCCGGTTGCACCCAGTACCCCTTGCAGCATCACACCCTCCGTAACACATAGCAGGCACACTGAGAGTCTGGGAGACACACCAATGCGGAAAATGTCAACACTGATCAGAAGTGGGTCGAAGAAGGCATCCGCATCATCCCGTAAATTTGTCCAGCGCACCATTTCAGGCATGTTCTCCTCAGATGCGCAATTTCAACGCAACCACCCAACTGTACGCCTCTATAACACTAAGCTGGCAAAAATGCTAGCGGTGGACCTTCTCCCTTTTTCGTTTGTCGAATGTGTGGGTTTCCTTGAACTCGTGGCAACATTGGCCCCTAAATGGAAGGTTCCTAGCCGGTACTATTTTGCCAGGGTTGCTGTTCCAGCACTACACAAAGAGGTGCTTGAGTTGGTGGGGGCAGCTTTGCAGAAGAGTGCTGTTCACACTATACACCTGACAACAGACATGTGGACCAGTTGCCAAGCCCTTGATTACATGTGCATCACTGCACACTGGGTCTCTTTTTCAGGGGTTATTAAACAGATAAATGCAGGTGGTGATTTGGTCGAGATTTTTAAGGGTGCTCGTAAACATGCAACATTAGCCATGTTTGGCATGGAGAAAAGTCATACTGCAGTCAACATTTTGGCTGACTTTAACAAAAAGGTCTTGAAATGGCTGCGCCCAAGAAATTGCAAGGTTGGTTATGTTTCTACAGATAATGGCAGGAATGTAGTTAAGGCCATGGAGGACGGTTTCTATATCAGAGTGCCGTGTTTGGCGCACTGTATCAACCTTGTTGTGCAAAATTTTTTGAAAAAAGAACTTGCAGTCGACAAAACACTGACCATCTGCAGAAGAATATGCACACATTTCAACCATTCTTTTAAGGCCCGGAAGGAGCTGAGGCGCAAGCAAAATGAACGTAGAATGCCAGTGAAAGCACTTATCCAGGAGGTAGCAACACGTTGGAACTCAACCTTCTACATGCTTGAGCGTCTGCATGAGCTGTTTCCAGTAGTCAATGAGTATTTCTACAACCTGGGTGGTGATACGACAGGAATGATGCTAGCGGTGGAGCAATGGCAGCTAGTTAAAAGCCTGACAGACATGCTTCGGCCTTTTGAGGTCTTCACGCGTGACGTGAGCAGGGAGGACTGTTCTTTGAGCAAAGCTATCCCACTGTTGCTGAAGCTCGAGCACCAAGTCAAGGTGGTGTCTTCACAATTAAAGGACGTTGGAAAGAACGAAGCACATGAGTTGGCGCAGAGATTATTACAACGCCTAGTTAGCAATGAACGGCTTGTAAATATCAAGAAACAACAGCACTACATTTGTGCTACTATTCTGGATCCACGTTACAAAAAGCCATTGTTTGGCAAAGTAATAATTCCTTTTGAAACATCGGATGTTACAGAGTACAAAGGTTGGCTAGCTCAGTCAGCCATTCGTTTTGAAATAGAACGGAAGGAAACTGTAGGAGAAGACAGTACTACTAGTCAATCAGCAGGCGATCAGGCGTCCCAAAAAAGCACTTCACCATCTGTGCCTGTGGCAGAAGTGAGTGACTTTCCCTCTGAGCCGTTAACCACACCAGCAACCGTATCATCTGCACCAGGCACATGCGATATGTCTGAAGCGAGTTGGCTAACTCAGCTAGGGTTTCCTGGTCCTAGAAAGGACACAGAAGTGCAAAGTACAGGAATCCGGGAGGACATTCTTTCAATGGTGCAGGCCTATCTGGATGACTCAACAGAGGTCAATATTACTGAGGACCCATTGGCGTATTGGCATGGGAAAAGAAAAATATGGCGAGAGCTCACCAACCTGGCTATCAATTACTTGTCTTGCCCACTCGCAAGCGTGTCTTCAGAACGTGTTTTTAGTTCTGCTGGTGGCATTGTGACTTCCAAAAGGTCCCGCCTCTTGCCCGCAAATGTGGAGCAGCTCACCTTGATAAAGATGAACCAGCACTTCATACCACCAGATTACAGAGTACGAGAATGCACGCAGGAAGAAGAGGACACCGCCCTACCCGAGGAAAGTTCTCCTCAGTTACCAGAAGTAACCCCGACTGATGATTTAGCAGAGTATGAGGACGAGTTCTGCTTCCCTGACAGCGAGTTCTGAAAATGACTCAATCAATCATTCATTAATTGTAAATAGTCCTCCTTATTCACTTTTATTCCTGTATGTCTGTCTTTCTTTAGCAAGTGCTTCATCACATTCCCAACAAAACTGTAATCACCCAATCAAACAACAAGCACATCAGCAGAACTGTCTTGATTTTGATGCAGCAGCATTCCACCGGTTCACAACAGTTAGTTGACAAGAACTCAGTCCTGGTCGTCTATCCTGAGTCCTCCTCCTCCAGACTCACCCTATCCATTACCCATAATGCTGATGCCTGGATTCTGCACAATGAAGAAATGAAGAAATGAAGGAGCCAGCCCTCAAACACAAATTACAGGTAAGATAAGCTTTTGGATGGGAGGTAGTATAAAGGAGTATTCGGAGAGGCGAGAGAGTGACAGTGGTACTAGCAGCAAAGTCCTAGGGCTCTTGAATTAACAAAGTCTGTGACAGGCATTTACTTAGGAAAAAATGTGGCCTATTGCACGTGAACGTGTAGGCGTTCTATTGCTCGCTTGCCTGTCTCAGGGGTGCTGTCTCTGGGGTTTCTAGGTTTTAGGGTTGTGTCAGCACCGCTACCACATTTCTAATGTTGATTGCTTTTGATTTGCAGAAAATCCACGCCGGGAAACTCCAGTTGTGGCCCTGCTGCAGAACGCGTTAGGACTCTGTGAATTCCAGGTGGAGCCAGCCCTCAAACACAAATTACAGGTAAGATAAGCTTTTGGATGGGAGGTAGTATAATGGAGTATTCGGAGAGGCGAGAGAGTGACAGTGGTACTAGCAGCAAAGTCCTAGGGCTCTTGAATTAACAAAGTCTGTGACAGGCATTTACTTAGGAAAAAATGTGGCCTATTGCACGTGAACGTGTAGGCGTTCTATTGCTCGCTTGCCTGTCTCAGGGGTGCTGTCTCTGGGGTTTCTAGGTTTTAGGGTTGTGTCAGCACCGCTACCACATTTCTAATGTTGATTGCTTTTGATTTGCAGAAAATCCACGCCGGGAAACTCCAGTTGTGGCCCTGCTGCAGAACGCGTTAGGACTCTGTGAATTCCAGGTGGAGCCAGCCCTCAAACACAAATTACAGGTAAGATAAGCTTTTGGATGGGAGGTAGTATAATGGAGTATTCGGAGAGGCGAGAGAGTGACAGTGGTACTAGCAGCAAAGTCCTAGGGCTCTTGAATTGACAAAGTCTGTGACAGGCATTTACTTAGGAAAACATTTGGCCTATTGCACGTGAACCAACACGATGACAGTGTTCTGTTAAATGAAATTACTGCAAAACCACCACCCACCCAGCTCAAAAGTAGTAAAAAAACAGGTATGCTCAGATAAAGTTTGAAAAAGTATATTTATATCCCTAACAAAATAATCTCCCGCAAGACCCTCCCTAACCCCAACAAATAGTCCTCAAAAGTCCCCAAAAAACCCAACTCCCAATTCCCACCCCCCAACAGTCTCAAAAAAAGGGGCAAGGGACACTCTATGGATGCAAGCTGGTAAGTTTGGCCTCCAGGGCATCATGCTTTAGGGCCAGGGCATCATATTTTTCCTGGAGGATGGCTTGCTCTAGGCGGAGGCCCTCCACCACATTTTGAAATTTGTGCCATTTCTGGACCTCCGCCTCTAGGTCTGACACTCTGCGGAGTGCACGGCGCAAGCGACCTTTAACAGTGCTGCGAGGTGCAGCTTTTGCTGCTCGGCGGTGGCGTCTTCCGGCACGGCTCCGGTTCGCTGGAGCACTGTGCTTACCGGCAGAACGTGGGGTAACAGAGGAGGATGTAGACGATGTTAAGTTGGATGCACTGGAGTGCGTGTCATCCCCCTCGAGTTCCACCAGTCGCCGATATTCCGCAACAGTTGCTTCCAGCCTCCGTTGCCGGGCCAGTACAGCCAGCATACTCCTCGTTGGTTTGGAGGTTTTAGTATTGCCAACTATATGAAGAAAGAAAGACATAATCTGTAAGCAATGCTCTTTAGGAATATGATTAACACAAAATGATTCAGCAGGAAGTTGTGTCACAGTACAACTAGCAACTAGCCAGGGCAGTACAAAACTATTCAGGCCAGTATCATGGGCGTCCGCAGGGAGGGGCGCTTGAATCACCATTTCCCTTCCCACAACTCTCTTGTATCCTTGGTTTGGTGCTCTTTCATATGAAAGAGATCTGGCAGAAGTGAGTGATTTTTCCTCTGAGCCGTTAACCACACCAGCAACCGTATCATCTGCACCAGGCCCAGGCGATATGTCTGTTTCCCTCCCTCTCTCTCTCTCTCTCTCTCTCTCTCTCTCTCTGTCTCACTCTTTCTGTCTCCCTTTGTCTCCCTCTACCTCGCTGTCTCTCTCTCTCTGTCTCCCTCCCTCACCCTCCCTCTGGCTCCCTCCCTCTCTATCTCTCCTTCTGTCTTCCTCTCTCTCTGTCTCTGCCTCTATCTGTCTTTCGGTCCCAGCCTGCTGTAATTACCATATTGTAATTTGTCACTGGGCCACCACTGGATACACATCATATCCTATCTAAGAGTCAGATAGTACCATGATCCAGCTTACCTGTACTCGCCACCGCCACTGTCTCCTGCCTCACAGTCTGTACTTGTTCTTGGTCCGACTCCTCCCCAGATTGACCCTCGGACTCCGAGTCAATGATGACCACATCCGAGCTGGCCCCGCCACCAGATGTTCCACCTACAAAATAGATTTAAGAATGTTAGATTACACCACTCCACTAGTATTTGGACTATGAATGAAAAAATGTGAAAACAACTGAAAAAGTAATTGACTGTCTACTGTAGTCTAAAGTAAATGTCCCTCCTTCCAGGGAAAGCTGTTGTCTTGCTTAATTTTTTTGTCACAATTGTTGAATGCTTGCTTAATTTTTTAACACACATTATTTTTCTCTGAACAGACAGAAACTGGACTTCTAATGACAAGAGAGGAACATCAACTTGAAACCAGGTGAAAGCTCGGCTCGACCACAAGAAATGTGTACCATTCCAGAACTCATCAAATCAGCACCAAGCACTTTTCCATTTCCAACTAACTTTATTTTAATATATGTGTTTACTTAAACTTTTAATAAAGCTTTTAAACTTGAATTGACTCTGTAGTTTTTCCTCTAGAGAGTCCGGACTAGAGTGACTGAGCGAAAAGTTTTGCAATTTTTGGAAGGAGGAATCTGTGCTGCTGACACTACCAGGTTTATTTATACAGTGTGCCAAACACGCCCCTCTGAAATATTATTACTCTGGTCTTTGGTGTCCATAGTTCGGTTTGTGGAGAATTGTCCCTGCAACAGTAGGATTATTGATTTTGCTCCTATCTAAACACTATTTCAAAACAATTAAATTAGGAATGCTTGGACAACAATAGGTCCTCTATATTTAAAAGAAAACTTACTGGGGCCAGCAAAGGAGCACTCGCCGCCCTGGCCTGCATCCTCCTCCTTTGGAGCCACTGCTGCAGCAGATTTGCCCCTGGGCGGACCTAACGTACAACATGAAAGAAATAACAGAAAACATTGATGATTGCTGCTTGCCGATGTCCTTGTCAACCAAATCAAACATTTAGAAAGAACAAGAACCTACTATTTCATCCAAAAAGAGGGCTACAAAGGAAGGACTGCACCTGAGCCTCTACTCTAGGGGCAGATTTACAAGCCCCTTGCAGCTCTTCTGCTCCATTCTTGCATCAATTTTGTGACGCAGCGCCACAAGAGAGGCGCCATGGTGTGGCGTATATTAACACCCACCCCCCACTCCCCCCCTGCGTGGGAACGCACCCATTGAGGCGCAGGCCCAGGCATTCACGTGGCGCATCTCCTTAGATGCATCACGTTGTGCATGACTCGCAGGGATGCGCCACGTTTACGTCGCTGTGCATCAGGTAAGGCAGTGTAAACGTGGAACAAGGGGCTTGTAAATCTGCCCCTTTGTGTCTAGCATTACGCAGTTCTGTAACATACACTCATACTCAGCCCAATTAAATGAACACAAAATAGATAACAAATAAGCAGTGGCACCGGCACAGAGAAGGAGAACAGTGCACATGAAATGCACAGAAGATTTTGAAATATTAATGAAAAAATTGCTACTACTACTCACCAAGACCGGGGACCTCCACTCCCAGCACGTCTAGCAGGTCACGCTCTCGGTCAAGGATGTCGGTCCAGCGGTGGGTGACCTGATTGTAGGTGCGCTGGACCCCCGTGATCTTAAAAAGGGCCCGGCACACCTGCGCCCACCGCTTCCGTCGCTCCTGGCTGTTGGTGTAACCAGCAGCAATCCTGCCGCCTGCCGCGATGGTCCTGGGGAGACGGCGCTGCACGTAAAAAACAAGTGCGCCCACCTCCTCAGGGCTGAAAATCTCCCGAGGCACCACCATTTCCGCCCTCAATCGACCACACGGGAGCCGGGCACGGGCTGCGGTGCCCGTCTTGGGCAGCTTCACAGCTGTCTTGACCATGTTCTTGTTCTGGGCAGGTGTGAGCAGTAAAGAAGAGACAAAATGAAAAAAAATAAGAGTAGGGAAGAAGGAAAGTAAAAGTTTAAAAAAGTAGTTCAAAAGTAAACAAAAATAGCCTAAAACACAAAAATATAGATCTAGAAAAATACAGGGATAGAAAATAAGTTAAATAGATCAAAAAAATAGTAAAACAAGCAAAGGATGGCAGAGATATAGAGAGGATAGAAACACCATACCCAGACACATAGGAATGAATGAAAAACAAGATGGCGGCCCGATCACGCGCGAGTAAGTAAGTTCGCACGCGATTTCTCTCGCGAACTCGTGCGAACTTGTATTCGCAAGGCGCGAGTCGGGCGAGATTACACTTAGCGGGCGGAAACGGAAATACGTCACGCAAACAAAATGGCGGCGCCCATACTCAACCTTGAGGTAACTCGCACGAGTTCGCGGCTTCCACGGGCGAGTTCGCACTACGACGCGCCCCGCGAATAGGGCGAAATTACCGAAAAACGAGTTTTGCAAAAGCAAAACGAACGAGCAGGTGCAAAAGTTCGAGCTATTCATTTGTAACCATTTACCTGTAGTGCTTCCTGAAGGGGCCCTCCAGAATCCGGTTGCCTACTTGCAACTATTGTGTGACCCTGCTCTATCAGTCACAGAATAGTTACAAGTATGCCATTGCATCCTGTTAAAAAAAATTATTTACTTTGCATTTGCAACAAAAAGGAAAGGGAGCAGACAAGCAGGTGCCAGCCTTCATTAATGTCAGTTGGGGCAGGGCAGGTGTTGTTGTTTGCAAAACTTAAGGCACTTAGCAGGTGTTTGTTCACTCAGTGGTCAATCAGAGGGTGTTGTGATGACACTGAGGGTGGCATGGGTGTGCCAGCCAGAGGGTGGCATGGGTGAACCAGAGTGCCAGTGTTGACAGAGGATGGCAGTGCTTTGCTTTGCCCCAATAATGTACACTGGTGAACTAGAGGGTGATGTGATGACACAGAGGGTGACATGGGTGAGCCAGAGGGTGGCATGGGTGACCAAAGAGAGTGCCAGTGGTGACAGAGAGTGGCAGTGATGAAGAAAGCTTAGCAAACAGACTGGGCACGTACAAACAACAAGTTCGCTAAACTGGCGACCCGACAAGTAAGTTCGCAATTTGCGAAATAGTACAAAACCCTCGCGAACTTGCAGAAACCCGTGCGAACACACACCCCCCCAAAAAATCCGCTAATCCGCGAGAATTCGCGGATTTCGCGTATTTTCGCAATCCGCGAATACGCAAATCCGCAAATTCGCGGATCGCGAATCCGCAAAATCCGCCCATGCTTAGGTATCAGGCATATTGGCACAATACAAGATAATCATGTATTCCACTATTTTAGTGTGATTCACATATTTCATGCAACAATGCTACTTTATAGTATTTTATATATTTAGCAAATGTATTATACATGTATTTTATCCATTACATTACTTCAACCAGTATAGTATGTCTTCTACCTCTATTATAGAGCTGGTCACGTGACTGCATGATTGTAACTAGCACTGTCACTTTAAAAGCACTCCCTGAGCATTATAACATTGTCGAGTGAGCAAGCGGCTGTTGGGCTGCGAAACGCGTCTTGACATAAGGGAAATAAAACCAGTCTGAAGCACTAACTTGCGGGTCTGTGTCCAGTTTTAAGGCGTGAGGCACTCAGCATCCACTCAGCGTGTGGTGCAAACTTGGAAAACATTCATATATATATTCACTGAAAAAAACATAGGTTTCAGGTCATATATAGTTAGGAATTAGCATTTAAAAAACCATTGAAATTTCTCCTATATAGTTAGTTGTACTAACTACATTTCGCGCACCCGCAATCCACTGCTGATGATGTCACATATTACATCATTCATGACATGGTCAGTGACATCACTGATGACATCACTGATGACATCTCAAATGACATCACTGATGACATCACTGATGACATCTCAATTGACATCACTGATCACATCACTGATAATATCATTCATGTGATAATACGATGCACTTCTTCACACTCTAATATAACCTTTGATACACCCAGTGTTAAACACAGACTACCATTCTTGAAACCATTGACACACCAATACCAGTTACTACATACGCACACACTGATTGCTAGGTCTATACACACATCCAATCATTTACCCATAGAATCACTCATACATACAGTCACTCATCAATACAACACTATCATCTGCACTCAAACACCTATACAGACACTCACACTCTGCCACTCATCCATGGAGTTACTCACACATCTAGTCAGTCATGCAAATAATCAATCACACTTTCATTTCCTTAACTATACAGTTATACACACAACACCTTACTTATTCAAACATATACTAACACATGCTTACTTTGTTATACAATTACTGATACAAGTACACAATGATCCATACAGCCACTCGCACAATCATTGGCTCTTATGTATAGTCATTTATATATGCCAGATACCCACACACACACTCAGTCTCCCATACAAATACTTGGGCAAACAATCAATAACACATATAGCCACTCATATAGCTACTGATCAACACATGCAGTTGCTTACACAACAACAGACATACTGATGCACACATTCAGACAGTTTAGTCACTAACCCATGCATTCAGTAAGACACATTTAATCACTCACTCATACATTCAGTCATGTACCTACTAAATCTTTCACCCAGACACTTATACATCCACTCATATTTCAATATGTAAAACATATTTAAACTTTACAGAAACACACACTCACTGGATGATGTCATCAGTGATGTCATCAGTGATGTCATTTGAGATGTCATCAGTGATGTCACTGACCATGTCATGAATGATGTAATATGTGACATCATCAGCAGTGGATTGCGGGTGCGCGAAATATAGTTAGTACAACTAACTATATAGGAGCAATTTCAATGGTTTTTTAAATGCTAATTCCTAACTATATATGACCTGAAATCTATGGTTTTTTCAATTTTCAATGAATTTGCAAGGTTTTTTAAATGCTAATTCCTAACTATATAAGGACTGAAACCTATGGTTTTTTCAGTGAATTTCAAAGGTTTTTTAAATGCTCATTCCTAACTATATAAGGCCTGAAACCTTTGTTTTTTTCACTGAATTTCAAAGGTTTTTTAAATGCTAATTCCTAACTAAAGAAGGCCTGAAACCTCTGGTTTTTTTCAGTGAATTTGCAAGGTTTTTAAAATGCTAATTCTATTAGCGGATAACGTTTAAATATGCTAATATCCTTGTGGGACCACCTGAGCAGCCCTAGGGATCCGATTTTTGGACCGGAGCAAGATGCTCTCTGATTGTGCCGTATTTCTTGCCTGTTGCCCCCCTGATTGTGCCGTATTTCTTGCTTCTGCCCCCCTGATTGTGCCATATTTCTTGCCTTCTGCACCCTGATTGTGCCGTATTTCTTGCCTTCTGCTCCCTGATTGTGCCGTATTTGTTGCCTTCTGCCCACTAATTGTGCCGTCTTTTCTGCCCCCTGATTGTGCCGTTTGTCGGGCCTTCTGCCCCCTGATTGTGCCGTTTTTCATGCCCCTGCCCCCCTGATTGTATTATCTTTGCCAGTGTTTGTTCGCTGCTGGTATTGCCTTTGCCTATGTTTCTTTGCTGCCGTTATTGTCTTTGCCAGTGTTTCTTTGCTGCCGTTATTGTCTTTGCCAGTGTTTGTTTGCTGCCGTCATTGTCTTTGCCAGTGCTTGTTCGCTGCTGGTATTATCTTTGCCAGAGCTGAATGGGCTGTGTAGGCTGTGAGAGCTGTGTGAGCTGTGAGAGCTGTGTGGGATGTGAGAGCTGTGTGGGCTGTGAGAGTGTGAGCTGTATGGTCTGTGAGAGCTGTGAGAGCTGTGAGAGCTGTGTGGGCTGTGAGAGCTGTGTGGGCTGTGAGAGCTGTGTGGGCTGTGTGGGCTGTGAGAGCTGTGTGGGCTGTGAGAGCTGTGCGGGCTGTGAGGGCTGTGAGGGCTGTGAGGCCTGTGAGAGCTGTGTGGGCTGTGAGAGCTGTGTGGGCTGTGAGAGCTGTATGGGATGTGAGAGCTGTGAGAGCTGTGTGGGATGTGAGCTGTGTGGGCTGTGAGGGCTGTGTGAGCTGTGAGAGCTGTGTGGGCTGTAAGAGCTGTGTGGACTGTGTGGGCTGTGAGAGCTGTGAGAGCTGTGTGGGCTGTGAGAGCTGTGTGGGCTGTGAGAGCTGTATGGGCTGTGAGAGCTGTGAGAGCTGTGTGGAATGTGAGCTGTGTGGGCTGTGAGGGCTGTGTGAGCTGTGAGAGCTGTGTGGGCTGTGAGAGCTGTGTGGGCTGTGAGAGCTTTGAGAGCTGTGTGGGCTGTGAGAGCTGTGTGGGCTGTGAGGGCTGTGTGGGCTGTGAGGGCTGCGAGGGCTGTGTGGGCTGTGAGGGCTGTGAGGCCTGTTAGAGCTGTGTGGGCTGTGAGAGCTGTGTGGGCTGTGAGAGCTGTGTGAGCTGTGAGAGCTGTGTGGGCTGTGAGAGCTGTGTGGGCTGTGAGAGCTGTGTGGGTTGTGAGAGCTGTGAGAGCTGTGTGGGCTGTGAGAGCTGTGTGGGCTGTGAGAGCTGTTTGGGCTGTGAGAGGTGTGTGGGCTCTGAAGCTGTGAGGCCTGTGAGAGCTGTGTGGGCTGTGCGAGCGGTGTGGGCTGTGAGAGCTGTGTGGGCTGTGAGAGCTGTATGGGCTGTGAGAGCTGTGTGAGCTGTGAGAGCTGTGTGGGCTGTGAGAGCTGTGAGAGCTGTGTGGGATGTGAGAGCTGTGAGAGCTGTGTGGGCTGTGAGAGCGGTGTGGGCTGTGAGAGCTGTGTGGGCTGTGTGGGCTGTGAGAGCTGTGTGGGCTGTGAGAGCTGTGTGGGCTGTGAGGGCTGTGAGGCCTGTGAGAGCTGTGTGGGCTGTGAGAGCTGTGTGGGCTGTGAGAGCTGTGAGAGCTGTGTGGGATGTGAGCTGTGTGGGCTGTGAGGGCTGTGTGAGCTGTGAGAGCTGTGTGGGCTGTGAGAGCTGTGTGGGCTGTGAGAGTGTGGGCTGTGAGAGCTGTGAGGACAAATTTAAGGAAAATTACAGGCAGATCCCTCAATCGGCACCAAAGTTATTCCCAATAGAATGTTCGGAATTTCCTATGGTAACTAGGTCCTAACTATATATACCTACTGGCGAACGCCAGTAGGTAATGTGGGATGTGAGCTGTGTGGGCTGTGAGGGCTGTGTGAGCTGTGAGGGCTGTGTGGGCTTTGAGAGCTGTGTGGGCTGTGAGAGCTGTGTGGGCTGTGAGGGCTGTGTGGGCTGTGAGGGCTGTGAGGGCTGTGAGGGCTGTGAGAGCTGTGTTGGCTGTGAGAGCTGTGTTGGCTGTGAGAGCTGTGTGGGCTGTGAGAGCTGTGTGGCTGTGAGCTCTGCTTCTTTTGTGTCTCGGTCTACCTAGCACAAGATGAATGCCAACACTTCCTGGTTAGAAGTGTTGACAGCCAATGAGCATGCTGCTTTCCTGTGAAATGCATGCTGATTGGCTGCCACTGTCTGTCAACACTCCAAACCAGGAAGTGTTGGCAGCCCTCTTGTGCCTCGGTAGAACCAAGGCACAAGAAAGCAGTGAAACAAAGGTGCAAAACATGCAAAGGGGGCTGTGTGGGCTGTGAGAGCTGTGAGAGCTGTGTGGGCTGTGAGAGCTGTGTGGGCTGTGAGAGCTGTATGGGCTGTGTGACCTGTGAGAGCTGTGTGGGATGTGAGCTGTGTGGGCTGTGAGGGCTGTGTGAGCTGTGAGAGCTGTGTGGGCTGTGAGAGCTGTGTGGGCTGTGAGAGCTGTGAGAGCTGTGTGGGCTGTGAGAGCTGTGTGGGCTGTGTGGGCTGTGAGAGCTGTGTGGGCTGTGAGAACTGTGTGGGCTGTGAGGGCTGTGTGGGCTGTGAGGGCTGTGAGGGCTGTGTGGGCTGTGAGGTCTGTGAGTCCTGTGAGAGCTGTATGGGCTGTGAGAGCTGTGTGGGCTGTGAGAGCTGTGTGAGCTGTGAGAGCTGTGTGGGCTGTGAGAGCTGTGTGGGCTGTGAGAGCTGTGTGGGCTGTGAGAGCTGTGAGAGCTGTGTGGGCTGTGAGAGCTGTGTGGGCTGTGAGAGCTGTGTGGGCTGTGAGAGCTGTGTGGGCTGTGTGGGCTGTGAGAGCTGTTTGGGCTGTGAGAGCTGTGTGGGCTGTGAGGCCTGTAAGGCCTGTGAGAGCTGTGTGGCTGTGAGAGCTGTGTGGGCTGTGAGAGCTGTGAGAGCTGTGTGGGATGTGAGCTGTGTGGGCTGTGAGGGCTGTGTGAGATGTGAGAGCTGTGTGGGCTGTGAGAGCTGCGTGGGCTGTGAGAGTGTGGGCTGTGTGGGCTGTGAGAGCTGTGAGAGCAAATTTAAGGAAAATTACAGGCAGATCCCTCAATCGGCACCAAAGTTATTCCCAATTGAATGTTCGGAATTTCCTATGGTAACTAGGTCCTAACTATATATACCTACTGGCGAACGCCAGTAGGTAATGTGGGATGTGAGCTGTGTGGGCTGTGATGGCTGTGAGGGCTGTGTGAGCTGTGAGGGCTGTGTGGGCTTTGAGAGCTGTGTGGGCTGTGAGAGCTGTCAGGGCTGTGTGGGCTGTGAGAGCTGTGTGGGCTGTGAGAGCTGTGAGGGCTGTGTGGGCTGTGAGGGCTGTGAGGGCTCTGAGGGCTGTGAGAGCTGTGTTGGCTGTGAGAGCTCTGTTGGCTGTGAGAGCTGGGTGGGCTGTGAGAGCTGTGTGGGCTGTGAGCTCTGCTTCTTTTGTGTCTCGGTCTACCTAGCACAAGATGAATGCCAACACTTCCTGGTTAGAAGTGTTGACAGCCAATGAGCATGCTGCTTTCCTGTGAAATGCATGCTGATTGGCTGCCACTGTCTGTCAACACTCCAAACCAGAAAGTGTTGGCAGCCATCTTGTGCCTTGGTAGAACCAAGGCACAAGAAAGCAGTGAAACAAAGGTGCAAAACATGCAAAGGGGGCAGGGTAGAAGCACCCTGACACCCTAGGCCTGCTCAGGGGGCCCCACAAGGCCCCCCCAGGCCAAAAAAGAAGACGTTTTTTTCCTCGAAAAATCGCGAGGGTACGCGCACCGTACAGAGTACAGTAAGCTTACGGTAAGCTTACTGTAAGCTTACTGTACTCTGTACCCCCGCGATTTTCCGAAAAAAAATATTTTTTTTGGGGCCTTGGGGGGCCTTGTGGGACCCCCTGAGCAGCCCTAGGGGGTCAGGGTGCTTTTACCTTGCCCCCTTTTTGAGTTCTACAAGTTTGTTTTTCTGCTTTCCTGTGCCTCAGTCTACCGAGACACAAGATGGCTGACAACAATTTCTGTTTTGGAATGTTCACAGACAGTAGCAGCCAATCAGCATGCAGCTCGTGCTCTGGAAGGTACAGAGTACAGTAAGCTTACAGTGTGCCACATATAGATATATAATTTGAACAAATTCGATTTTCTCAACAACTACTGGAGGGATTTTCACCAAATATACAAAAGGCACTTCTGCATACCAGGCTCTACCCTTTTGCCAAGTTTGGTGTAATTCCATTCAGCCGTTCGGGCTGTAGCCCTGTCTAAAGGTCCTATGGAAAATTGCATTGGACTCAATTTCACATTCAATTTTCTCAAAAACTACTGGAGGGATTTACACCAAACATACAAAAGGCACTGCTGCATACCAGTCCCTACAATTTTGCTAAATCTGGTGTAATTCCGTTCAGCCTTTCGAGCTGTAGCCTTGTCAGAATGTCCCTATGGAAATTAACATGGGGAAAACACATTTTGGGACCCCCCTTTTTCCTCGGCCCCGCTTGACGAAACTTTCAGGGAAGGAGCGGAGCGCAGCGAGGCAAATGTAAGGAAAATTACAGGCAGATCCCTCAATCGGCCCCAAAGTTATTCCTAATAGAATGTTCGGAATTTCCTATGGTAACTAGGTCCTAACTATATATACCTACTGGCGAACGCCAGTAGGTAATGTGGGATGTGAGCTGTGTGGGCTGTGAGGGCTGTGTGAGCTGTGAGGGCTGTGTGGGCTTTGAGAGCTGTGTGGGCTGTGAGAGCTGTGTGGGCTGTGAGGGCTGTGTGGGCTGTGAGGGCTGTGAGGGCTGTGAGGGCTGTGAGAGCTGTGTTGGCTGTGAGAGCTGTGTGGGCTGTGAGGGCTGTGTGGGCTGTGAGAGCTGTGTGGGCTGTGAGAGCTGTGTGGGCTGTGAGGGCTGTGTGAGCTGTGAGAGCTGTGTGGGCTGTGAGAGCTGTTTGGGCTGTGAGGGCTGTGTGGGCTGTGATAGCTGTGTGGGCTGTGAGAGCTGTGTGGGCTGTGAGGGCTGTGTGGGCTGTGAGAGCTGTGTGGGCTGTGAGAGCTGTGTGGGCTGTGAGGGCTGTGTGAGCTGTGAGAGCTGTGTGGGCTGTGAGAGCTGTTTGGGCTGTGTGAGCTGTGAGAGCTGTGAGAGCTGTGTGGGCTGTGAGAGCTGTGTGGGCTGAGTGAGCTGTGTGGGCTGTGAGAGCTGTGTGGGCTGTGAGAGCTGTGTGGGCTGTGAGGCTGTGAAGCCTGTGAGGGCTGTGTGGGCTGTGAGAGCTGTGTGGGCTGTGAGAGCTGTGTGGGCTGTGAGAGCTGTATGGGCTGTGAGAGCTGTGTGAGCTGTGAGAGCTGTGTGGGCTGTGAGAGCTGTGTGGGCTGTGAGAGCTGTGTGGGCTGTGAGAGCTGTGAGAGCTGGGTGGACTGTTAGAGCTGTGTGGGCTGTGAGAGCTGTGTGGGCTGTGTGGGCTGTGAGAGCTGTGTGGGCTGTGAGAGCTGTGTGGGCTGTGAGGGCTGTGAGGCCTGTGAGAGCTCAATCAATCAATCAATCATGCCATTTGTATAGCGCACTACTCACCCGGGAGGGTCTCAAGGCACTTAGGGGGAGGGGTATGCTACTGCTCGAACAGCCAGGTCTTGAGTTGCTTCCTGAAGGCGAGATGGTCCTGGGTCAGCCGAAGGTGGATGGGGAGGGAGTTCCAAGTCTTGGCAGCCAGGTAAGAGAAGGATCTTCCTCCGGCGGTGGCTCTTCGGATGCGTGGTACGGCTGCGAGGGCGAGGCTGGTGGACCGTAGCTGGCGGGTGGGCATGTAGAAGGTCAGGCGGTCGTTGAGGTACTTGGGGCCCAGGTCGTGGAGAGACTTGTGTGCGTGGGTGAGGAGCCGGAACGTGATCCTCTTGTCGACGGGGAGCCAGTGCAGGTTCCTCAGGTGGCTGGAGATGTGGCTGCGTCGGGGGACATCCCGGATGAGTCGGGCGGAGGCGTTCTGGATGCGCTGGAGTCTTTTCTGTAGCTTGGCTGTGGTTCCGGCGTAGAGGGTGTTTCCGTAGTCCAATCGGCTGGTGGCGAGTGCCTGGGTGACAGTCTTCCTGGTCTCGGTCGGGATCCAGCGGAAGATCTTGTGAAGCATACGCAGGGTGTTGAAGCACGATGAGGAGACGGCGTTGACTTGTCTGGTCATCGAGAGGGAGGGGTCCAGGATGAAGCCCAGGTTGCGTGCGTGGTCGGTTGGCTTGGGTGCGGTGCCCAGGGTTGGGGGCCACCAGGAGTCGTCCCAGGCGGAGGGCGAAGATCCCAGGATGAGGACTTCCGTCTTGTCCGAGTTCAGTTTCAGGCGGCTGTCCTTCATCCACTCGGCGACGTCTTTCATCCCTTCGTGTAGGCAGGTTCTGGCGGTGTCGGGGTCTCTGGTGAGGGAGAGGATCAGCTGGGTGTCGTTGGCGTAAGAGATGATGTTGAGGTTGTGCTGGCGTGCGATGGCTGCGAGAGGTTTCATGTAGATGTTGAAGAGGGTGGGGCTGAGTGAAGATCCTTGCGGGACGCCGCAGATGACTTCGGTGGCCTCGGAGCGAAACGGGGGGAGGCTGACTCTTTGTGTTCTTCCGGCGAGGAACGAGATGATCCACTCCAGTGCCTTCTCTTGGATACCGATGTTGCTGAGGCGCTGGACTAGGGTGCGGTGGCAGACCGTGTCGAACGCAGCGGAGAGGTCCAGGAGGATGAGGGCCACTGTTTCCCCCTTGTCGAGCAGGGTCCGGATGTCGTCGGTGGCTGCGATGAGGGCGGTCTCGATGCTGTGGTTGGCTCTGAAGCCGGACTGCGAGGGGTCCGTTCGTCTCGAGGAAGGCGGTCAGCTGTCTGTTGACGATCTTCTCGATGACTTTAGCAGGAAAAGGGAGGAGCGAGATGGGGCGGAAGTTTTTGAGATCGGTGGGGTCCGCTGTAGGTTTCTTCAGGAGGGCGCTGATCTCGGCGTGCTTCCAGCTCTCCGGGAAGGTGGCGGTGTTGAAGGAGGCGTCGATGATGTTCCGGAGTTGGGGTGCGATGGTGGAGTCGGCCTTGTTGAAGACGTGGTGTGGGCAGGGGTCGGTCGGTGATCCGGAGTGGATGGTGTTCATCGTGCGGGCTGTGTCTTCGGTGGTCACCGTGGTCCAGGTGCGAAGGGTGGCGGTGGGGGCGTTGGTTTGACGGTTGGGTGCATGGGTGGGGCGCCGAAGCTGTTGTGGATGTCGGCGATCTTGCGGTGGAAAAACGAGGCGAGGGAGTCGCAGAGGTCTTGTGACGGAGTGATGTCATTGGTGCTGGTGCTGGGGTTGGAGAACTCCTTGACGATAGTGAAGAGCTCTTTGCTGTTGTGGGCGTTGTTGTCCAGTCGTTCCTTCAGGGATTTCTTCTTGGTGGTGCAGATGAGCTGGTGGTGCTTGCGGGTAGCGTGTTTGAGGGCGGTCATGTTGTCGGTGGTCCGGTCGAGGAGCCAGGCTTTCTCGAGGGTGCGGCAGGTCTTCTTGGAGTCCTTGAGGTCGTCGGTGAACCAGGATGCCTTCTTGCTTCTGGGTCTGCTGGGAGGGTTCTTTAGTGGCGCGAGGTCGTCGGCGCAGGCGGTCAGCCACTGTGTGAAGTTGCGGGCTGCTTCGTTGGGGTCCGTTGTGTTGGCGGGTGGGCTCTGGCTGAGGGAGGTGGTGAGCTGGTCTGCGGTGATCTTGCTCCAATTCCTGTGAGGTACCTGTTGCGGGTGGTGGTGGGTCGTGGATCTTTTGAAGCTGAAGTGGACGCAGCTGTGGTCGGTCCAGTGGAGTCCGGTGGCGTGGCTGAAGGTGATGTACTTGCTGGAAGAGAAGACGGGATCAAGCGTATGGCCGGCGTAGTGGGTGGGGGTGTTGACCAGTTGCTTGAGTCCAAGGTTGGCGAGGTTTTCCAGCAGGGCGGCGGTGTTGTGGTCCTTGTTGTTCTCCAGGTGGAAGTTGAGGTCCCCTAGGAGGAGGTAGTCAGCGGAGGGGAGGGCGTGTGGGCTGATGAAGTCTGTGATGTCTTCGCTGAATTGTGTGCGTGGTCCCGGGGGTCTGTAGACGAGGGTGCCTCTGAGGGTTGTCTTAGGGTCGGTGTGAATCTGGAAGTGGAGATGTTCGGCTGCGGCGAAGGAGTCGTTGGCGTCGGTCGTGATGCGGATGGTGTTCCTGTGGACGATGACGATGCCACCTCCGGTCTGGTTGATGCGGTCCCTCCTGATGATCTTGTACCCGTCCGGGATGGCGATGGCGATGTCGGGTGCAGAGGAGGCGTTCATCCAGGTGAGGAAGGCGACGTACGGTGATGTAGCGTCGAGGAGGTTCCAGAGTTCCACGGCGTGTCTGTGGACGGAGCGGGTGTTGATCAGGATGCACTTGAGGTGGTTGCTGCTGGTGTTTGTCTTGGCGGGTGTGGGGCAGGTTCGGAGGCAGGTGGACTTGCAGGTGCAGCAGGTGAAGGGTCCGTGGGTGCGTCTCGGGGTGGCTCGGCAGCAGGTGTGGGTCCGGCCGGCATTGAGTGCGTTGAGAGTGGCGGCGTCGTAGGTCAGTCGGGTCGTCTTGCCTCGGCGGGGAGGGCCAGGGGTCCTGGCACTGAGCGCGGGCCAGGCGCGGACGGGCGCAGACGGGCTTACCTTTGGCGCACCTTTCGGCGCTCAATCGGAGCTCCCGCTGCGCGCGTCTGCTGCGCGGTCGCTCTGGGGGCGTCATAAGTAAGGAGCCGGGAGGGAGGAGCAGCTGGGTGACGGGAGCAGGGGGGCGAATGGAATCACAGGGGGGCGGGGCCGCAGGGAGGCAGCGGCGGGAAATTCCAAGAAGCAGCGGGCAGCGGGAAATTCCCAGGAGCAGCGGGAAATTCCCAGGAGCAGCGGGCAGCGAGCGAAGGAATCTGCAGGCAGGAGGCGGCAAAGGCAGGCAGGAGCGGCAGCAGTGAGTGGGGCGACCAAGCCCTGTGGAGGGCTGAGCAGTGTGGGCTATGAGAGCTGTGTAGGCTGTGAGAGCTGTGAGAGCTGTGTGGGATGTGAGCTGTGTGGGTTGTGAGGGCTGTGTGAGCTGTGTGGGCTGTGAGAGCTGTGTGAGCTGTGAGAGCTGTGTGGGCTGTGAGAGCTGTGTGGGCTGTGTGGGCTGCGAGAGCTGTGAGAGCTGTGAGAGCTGTGTGGGCTGTGAGAGCTGTGTGGGATGTGAGCTTTGTGGGCTGTGAGGGCTGTGTGAGCTGTGAGAGCTGTGTGGGCTGTGAGAGCTGTGTGGGCTGTGTGGGCCGTGAAAGCTGTGAGAGCTGTGTGGGCTGTGAGAGCTGAGCGGGCTGTGAGAGCTGTGTGGACTGTGAGAGTGTGGGCTGTCTGTGCTGTGAGGGCTGTGAGAGCTGAGTTGGCTGTGAGAGCTGTGTGGGCTGTGAGAGCTGTGTGGGCTGTGACAGCTGTGTGGGCTGTGAGAGCTGTATGGGCTGTGAGAGCTGTGAGAGCTGTGAGAGCTGTATGGGCTGTGAGAGCTGTGAGAGCTGTGTGGGATGTGAGCTGTGTGGGCTGTGAGGGCTGTGTGAGCTGTGAGAGCTGTGTGGGCTGTGAGAGCTGTGTGAGCTGTGTGGGCTGTGAGAGCTGTGAGAGCTGTGTGGGCTGTGAGGGTGTGGGCTGTGAGGGCTGTGAGGCCTGTGAGAGCTGTGTGGGCTGTGAGAGCTGCGTGGGCTGTGAGAGCTGTGTGGGCTGTGAGAGCTGTATGGGCTGGGAGAGCTGTGATAGCTGTGTGGGCTGTGAGAGTGTGGGCTGTGTGGGATGTGAGAGCTGTGAGAGCTGTGTGGGCTGTGAGAGCTGTGTGGGCTGTGAGAGCTGTGTGGGCTGTGTGAGCTGTGAGAGCTGTGTGGGCTGTGAGAGCTGTGTGGGCTGTGAGGGCTGTGAGGGCTGTGTGGGCTGCGAGGGCTGTGAGGGCTGTGAGCTGTGTGCGCTGTGAGAGCTGTGTTGGCTGTGAGAGCTGTGTGGGCTGTGAGAGCTGTGTGGGCTGTGAGAGCTGTGTGGGCTGTGAGAGCTGTGTGGGCTGTGAGCTCTGCTTATTTATTTATTTATTTATTCAGAGTTTTATATAGCGCGAACAAGATCCTTACAGATATCAGAGCGCTTCACAAAGACAGGGTAGTGGCAGTAGGAGTGAACAGAGACAATGGGAGCAATATAGTAGTCACTAACATGGTGGGGTACTAATAACATACATGAAACATATCAAAATACAGTCAGGTAAACAAATAATATCGGACGGCACAAGTCATTGAACCCATTACAGGGGTGTTCATGTGTACCTTGGGTGTGTGGATGGCTTATATCAAAGACTTAGTGTAGCGAGAACACTGAGTGGGAGCATCTGAAGAGTGAGTCAACGTGTAACATATATTGGTAGTGACAGCATCATGTTAGGAGCATAGTGCCAGAGGACAAGGTGAGCGGTGATACAAGCAATGCAGAGTCTCTGATCCAGCACCAATCATGTTCAGGATATCTTGGCCAGAAGGATGTTTTTCACCTCTTTCTTGAAGAGTGCAGTGGAGGAGATCAGCCTAGTTTCAGGCGGGAGCGCGTTCCAGATCCTGGGTGCCATTCCAGAGAAGGAGCGCTTGTATGTTTTCTCTTTCCGGAACCTACGAGGTTTCAGGAGTAGCTTTTTTGTGCTTCTATTGGACCTCGAACCTCCTGAGATAGATAACTTTTGAGCGAGGTAGTTGGGTGCATTGTGGTGCACGGCCGCGTGTGTCATAACTGCAATTTTTAGCTGTATTCTGGCTTCAAAAGGCAGCCATTTTAGAGACTTTAAATCTGGGGATATATGCGAGTGTTTTCTTGAGCCAGTAATGAGTCTCGCAGCAGCGTTCAGGGAGGCTCTTAGGGGTGCCGTTGTGGATAGCGGGAGTCCGCTGAGGGCCACAATTCCGTAGTCTATTCGAGGGATGACTAGAGCTTGTACAGCAGTTTGGAAGTCTTCGGCAGGGAGGAAAGGTTTAATTTTCCTTAATGTGTTGATTGGGAAATTCGCTGCTTTTGTGGCTTTGCTAACGTGCTGCTGCATGTTGAGCTTGGCGTCGAGAGTGATGCCTAGTGATTTCGCCGAGTCCACGATGGTAGGTTGGACATTGAGTGCTGTTAGATTATTGAGCCATGTTTGGGTGGTGGAAGTTTTCGTCGGTGGTGAGATGAGTAGGAACTCTGTTTTCAGAGCATTTAGTTTGAGGTGATTATCTGCCAGCCACGATTGAGTGTTAATAAGCGTGCAGTTCAGATGTTTGATATCTTCAGGAGATTGTAGCTTTAGGTAGAGTTGTGTGTCGTCGGCGTACATATGGAATTGGACGTTGGAAGCTTGGAGCAAGGTGGCGAGCGGTTCCATGACGAGGTTGAACAGTGTGGGGGAGAGGGAGGATCCTTGTGGGACACCTAGATCTGCAGGCACAGGAGTGGATAGCACATTGTCGATCTTGAACTTCTGTGACCGATTGTGAAGGAAGGACAAAAACCACTTGAGAACAGTTCCCGAAAGACCCATTCTAGTGCTTAGCAGCTCCAGCAGGTTCTCATGTTTGACCGTGTCAAATGCAGACGAGAGGTCAAGAAGGATGAGGAGGCAGGACTCATTGCGATCAAGAATTTGGAGGGCGTCATCAATTATGTGTGTCATAGCTGTTTCCGTGCTATGTTTCGCTCGGAAGCCTGATTGATGAGGGTTGAGGAGGTCAAATTGGTCAATGTGTTTAGTTAGTTGTAGTTGGACACATTTTTCCAGCAGTTTGGCCAGGGTGGGGATATTGGTGATGGGCCGGTAGTTGTTTAGGTCAGACGGATCAGCTGTAGGTTTCTTGAGTATAGGCGTGACTTGCCCCACCTTGAGGGAGTCCGGAATGAGGCCTTGTTGCAGGGAGCTGTGGATGATTTTGGTCCAGAGAGGGAGGAGCAAGGGGATGAAGATGCTTCTTTTGTGTCTCGGTCTACCTAGCACAAATTAATGTCAACACTTCCTGGTCAGAAGTGTTGACAGCCAATGAGCATGCTGCTTTCCTGTGAAATGCATGCTGATTGGCTGTCACTGTCTGTCAACACTCCAAACCAGGAAGTGTTGGCAGCCATCTTGTGCCTTGGTAGAACCAAGGCACAAGAAAGCAGTGAAACAAAGGTGCAAACACGCAAAGGGGGCAGGGTAGAAGCACCCTGACCCCCTAGGCCTGCTCAGGGGCCCCCACAACCCCCCCCCCCCACCCCCCCCGGCCAAAAAAAAGATTTTTTTTCTCGAAAAATCGCGAGGGTACGCGCACCGTACAGAGTACAGTAAGCTTACGGTTAGCTTACTTGTTTTTTTTTTGGGCCTGGGGGGGCCTTGTGGGACCCCCTGAGCAGGCCTAGGGGGTCAGGGTGCTTCTACCCTGCCCCCTTTTTGAGTTCTACAAGTTTGTTTTTCTGCTTTCCTGTGCCTCAGTCTACCGAGGCACAAGATGGCCAACAACAATTTCTGTTTTGGAATGTTCACAGACAGTAGCAGCCAATCAGCAGCCAATCAGCATGCAGCTCGTGCTCTGGAAGGTACAGAGTACAGTAAGCTTACAGTGTGCCACATATAGATATATAATTTGAACAAATTCGATTTTCTCAACAACTACTAGAGGGATTTTCACCAAATATACAAAAGGCACTTCTGCATACCAGGCTCTACCATTTTGCGAAGTTTGGTGTAATTCCATTCAGCCGTTCGGGCTGTAGCCGTGTCTAAAGGTCCTATGGAAAATTGCATTGGACTCAATTTCACATTCAATTTTCTCAAAAACTACTGGAGGGATTTACACCAAACATACAAAAGGCACTGCTGCATACCAGTCCCTACCATTTTGCCAAATCTGATGTAATTCCGTTCAGCCGTTCGAGCTGTAGCCTTGTCAGAATGTCCCTATGGAAATTAACATCGGGAAAATACGTTTTGGGACCCCCTTTTTTCTCAGCTCAAACTATCAAAAAAACATTTACTTGATTATACTGCTATATACACACCACTACACATACTTCTACAGAAACGGAAACATATTTACTCTCTTAAACAATCAATTATAAAAACACATACTCACTAACCCATCCATACACAAAATCATCCACCCATACAGTCTTGCACACATGCTGTCTTCAAAATACATACAAATAGTGAGTCACTCATTCATGCATCTGTGCTCTAAGTAATATCCCCCACCGAACCATACAGACACTGATACTGATACTCAAAAAAACAACTAATAACCCATATACACACTCATGTAGCTACTCACCAACCCATGCAGCCACTTATACACAAAGTGAGACACAGATACAGATATTTAAATATTTAAACATTACTCGCTAATATATGTATTCACTAAGATACAGTCAGTTAACCAATCAATTTTACACAAACAAAACATCCATTTAGACATTTATTTACCCATTTATTCTTCCATCAAACTTTAGATATACATATATAAAAAATATTTATTTTTCAGAAAGATACACATTCACTGGATGATGTCATCAGTGATGTCATTTGAGATGTCATCAGTGATGTCATGAGTGATGTCACTGACCATGTCATGAGTGATGTAATATGTGACGTTATCAGCAGTGCATTGCACGCGCAAGTTATAGTGAGTCCAACTAACTATAACGTGGGAATTTCAATGGTTTTATGCGAGTAAAATTTCTACCTAACTATAACTGGTGGGAAACCTATGGTTTTTTCAGTGAATTTAATAGGTTTTTTAAATGCTAATTCCTAACTATAACTGGTGTGAAACCTATGGGTTTTTCAGTGAATATATATATATATATTACCTACTGGCGATAGCCAGTAGGTATATATAGTTAGGATTTTTTTCCTATGGGATTTTTGAAAATTCTATGTCGAATAACTTTGGCGTTTGAGGACAGAATTGCTGAAATTTTCAGGAAAATGGAACATTTTGTTTCTGAGCAGCCCCTGAAAATTTGGGGGGGGGTCATCAAGGGGGGGCCGAGAAAAAAGGGGGGTCCCAAAACGTGTTTTTCCCATGCAATTTTCCATAGGGCGGTTGGCCTCACTTTTAGCCTGAACGGCTGAATGGATTTACACCAAACTTGGCAAAATTGTAGGGACTGGTAGCCCGATGTGCCTTTGCTATGTCTCAAGATATAGGCTCCAGTGGTTTTTACGAAAATTAACTTTGAAAAATATATATTGGGCTACATTGGGCTATATATATGTTGGAGCCCAATGTAGCCCAATGTAGCCCAATGTAGCCCAAAGATGGCCACCAAAGACAAAAAAAACAAATGTAGCCCAAATATCAGCCAGATGTAGCCCAACTATAGCCCAATGACAGAATGTCCCAGAGTGTTCTAAAGAACAACTAGAGTGCTAACAGTCCTACTTATTACAAAGGTATGGCACACCTGAAGCCATCTTGATTGGAATAAAGTGGTAACTCTTAAAACATTTAATTTAAAAAGGAACAAAATGAGGGGGTTCATTTTGCCATAGAAAGTATGATTAGCGAATATATGGCGAAATCCCGCATACCATCAGTCCGCAAAAAAAATCCCGCATGTACTATGAGGCCGCAAATTAAAATAACGAAAACTTTTAGAACGAATATGCCTTTAGCATACACTAAACAACTAAACTACCCTAAACCCTAAAACACTACCCCCAGCATGACCCTACACTACACAAACAGTACAACACTACCCTAAACCCTAAAACACTACCCCCAGCATGACCCTACACTACACAAACACTACAACACTACCCTAAACCCTAAAACACTACCCCCAGCATGACCCTACACTACGCAAACACTACAACACTACCCAAAACCCTAAAACACTACACCCCAGCATGACCCTACACTACGCAAACACTACAACACTACCCTAAACCCTAAAACACTACCCCCAGCATGACCCTACACTACACAAACACTACAACACAACCCTAAACCCTAAAACACTACCCCCAGCATGACCCTACACTACGCAAACACTACAACACAACCCTAAACCCTAAAACACTACCCCCTGCATGACCCTACACTACGCAAACACTACAACACTACCCTAAACCCTAAAACACTACCCCCAGCATGACCTTACACTACGCAAACACTACAACACTACCCAAAACCCTAAAACACTACACCCCAGCATGACCCTACACTACGCAAACACTACAACACTACCCTAAACCCTAAAACACTACCCCCAGCATCACCCTACACTACGCAAACACTACAACACTACCCAAAACCCTAAAACACTACACCCCAGCATGACCCTACACTACGCAAACACTACACTACCCTAAACCCTAAAACACTACCCCCAGCATGACCCTACACTACGCAAACACTACAACACTACCCTAAACCCTAAAACACTACCCCCAGCATGACCCTACACTACGCAAACACTACAACACTACCCTAAACCCTAAAACACTACCCCCAGCATGACCCTACACTACGCAAACACTACAACACTACCCTAAACCCTAAAACACTACCCCCAGCATGACCCTACACTACGCAAACACTACAACACTACCCTAAACCCTAAAACACTACCCCCAGCATGACCCTACACTACGCAAACACTACAACACTACCCAAAACCCTAAAACACTACCCCCAGCATGACCCTACACTACGCAAACACTACAACACTACCCAAAACCCTAAAACACTACCCCCCAGCATGACCCTACACTACGCAAACACTACAACACTACCCAAAACCCTAAAACACTACCCCCAGCATGACCCTACACTACGCAAACACTACAACACTACCCAAAACCCTAAAACACTACCCCCAGCATGACCCTACACTACGCAAACACTACAACACTACCCAAAACCCTAAAACACTACACCCCAGCATGACCCTACACTACGCAAACACTACAACCCTACCCAAAACCCTAAAACACTACCCCCAGCATGACCCTACACTACGCAAACACTACAACACTACCCAAAACCCTAAAACACTACCCCCAGCATGACCCTACACTACGCAAACACTACAACACTACCCTAAACCCTAAAATACTACACCCCAGCATGACCCTACACTACGCAAACACTACAACACTACCCAAAACCCTAAAACACTACCCCCTGCATGACCCTACACTACGCAAACACTACAACACTATCCTAAACCCTAAAACACTACGCCCAGCATGACCCTACACTACGCAAACACTACAACACTACCCTAAACCCTAAAACACTAGCCCCAGCATGACCCTACACTACGCAAACACTACAACACAACCCTAAACCCTAAAACACTACCCCCAGCATGACCCTACACTACGCAAACACTACAACACTACCCTAAACCCTAAAACACTACCCCCAGCATGACCCTACACTACGCAAACACTACAACACAACCCTAAACCCTAAAACACTACCCCCAGCATGACCCTACACTAAACAACCACCACAACTCTACACTACACTAACACAACACTACACTACACAACACTACACTACACTACACAATCACTAACCCACGAAAAAATTAACACAAACCCACTTACCTCTCTCGTCATCGTGGTTTTCACAACGCAAATGCATTTACCATACATGCCTTTAAAACGTAATTCTTTGTAAAGGCATGCGCGATAAATGCACATGCGTTTTGAAAAAATGCGGGATAATGGTATGCGAGGTCAATGACCTTGCGGGATAATGGTATGCGGACTGAAAGTCTGCGGGATAAAAATTAGGAGTCTGTAATGGGCATATTTAGGACAGAGTAAAATGTTTTGCTGTAAACTTGGGCTTCTATTGGAATTCTCACGAATTCTCAAAAGCATATTATTAAGCCCATTATGGCCCCTTTAACAGCACTTTCCTTACGCTAAAGCGACGATAATTTTAACTCCGTCCTTGTAAATATGCCCACAATATCGGGAGAAATACAGCAATAATTCATGTTTGCAAGTGAAAAGCTTGTTTATATTACACTATGGACTTAACATATCAATTCACCTCGCATATTAAACATGCTTAAGTCTACTTCAGAACAGATGTTAGGATCCGACATAAACCACAATTAGTGAGAGTTTTGCTATCAGTCCTTTAATCCAGGGCTGCCTTGTAAATACAACGCTGTTGTCATACCTCCCTCTTCCTTTTTATATTGTCATGGATCCTGGGTAAATATAACGGTTTCTGTACAGCCAGTACCTTTCAAGCCTACCCCCTAACTGCTTACTGCCTGTTACTATAGTTACCATAGTAACAATTCATGGAACACTTAAGTAAGCACACAGGTTACAAGTTCACCACACAATGTTGCTAACCCAAACAGTTACTGTGATGGAGTTTTTAAAATTTTCCATAGGAACCGTTAATTGCAGCTACAGACTCTGGTAAAGAGCTGGTTAAGAGTTGGCCTCAGTATTATACTTCTAGTTATAAACATAATTTCTACTTTAATTGTTAAATCTTCTCTAAGCATATGATTATCACACTAAATAATAGTGAAATGTTGTCGAAAAAGAAGACATATACACTTTTTAGGAACTTTTATTAAAACAACAATAAATAACTAGAAACATAACTTTAAGATAACAATATAATAAATAACTAGTAACATAACAATATAATAAACAAAATGTGAGATGGACTCCAATGAAAGGAGGGTAGGTGACCTGCAAAGCAAAAATGAAAATAGGTGTTTAAAATTAGATCGATGTGACTGAATGGGGTCAAAGATCGCTAATTAAGCTAACACTTGGCAATATTTGGTTATTTGCACGTCTGCATTGTGCCTGATACATCCCACCCCTCTTATAGGCCCGCGTTGAAGAGGTGTCTGTAGGGAAGTGCCTACTGTGTTAGATTTAGAGTATGGACCAACAGGTCTTTAAAATGATTCAGAGATGAGACAGAATTAGGTGAGAGATCACGTCATAATGCAGGACAATATCGTTTATTTCCAATGCATTTAGTTGGAGGCATTGTGTATCTAGGCCACTCTGCTTACCTTGTGTAAACACTGGCGAACAGGGTTCACAACTTGAAGTCTGCTTTGCTTCAACACTGCAGACTGTATTAAATTCAGCCTTGATCTATTTATCTGCAGAGTGGACAGCTGCGTCCATAACTTTAAAAAAGAAAGAGAAACAATGTGAGAGAGAGGGAGAGAGAGAAAGAGAAAAAAAACGACATTGAAAGTGTGAGAGAAAGTAATAAATGAAGGAGGAGATGTAGTGTTAATACTGGAGAAAATCTTCGTAGTTCACCTTTTTGCCTCCGTTGTGTGTCCAAGCATGTACCGTTTCATAGTGCACCCTCAAGTTTAGTGATCAGAAAGATAGTATAGAGTTAGTAATAGCAGAGTACATACAACTGCACAAGTATATTTCTGCTTTATGCCTTTGGACACTCATGATACTGTATTACATCAACTTTCACTGCAAGGAGGAGTTTGAGCGCTCTTTTTCTCCCAGAGTACCATTCCCCATGCACTCCCACTGCATAGCTGTGAGTTCTCATTACTGCGTACCCAGACTGTTGCACCCCATTGACTTCCAGAGTCCGGAGGTAAGTGCCTTTTCTTGCGCATTCAGGCTGTTCCAACCTATCCATTCTCACTGCCTGGAGGTAATTGTACATTCCTACGCAGTCAAGCTGCTGCACAGTACCCACTCTCTCCGCTCACAGGTGACTTCTGGTTGCTTTGGAAACAAGCTTCTTTGCTCACCTTTGGTGTGATTCAAAGAGGGTGCACCACGTGTCGAAGCAGCCTTCTCACGCGTTGTTACGATGGCCACGATTCATTGCAGAATCCTCAAACGTTGAGCTTTGGAGGTGTTGGGAGGGATTGCCAATTTGTGAAACACAACCTGTTAGATAAAAAGGAAGATAACATTGTGCGTCATTTCTTCATCAAAGGAGAGAGGAAGTGAGAGAGTGACTGAAAAAATATTCGCAGCTCATCTTTCTGTCACCGGTTTGTCTTCCACCACGTGCCGGGACATAGTGCACCCTGAAGCTCTATATCTAAAAGATAGTAAAAGAAAGATGTTATGATTGGTAATTGTCACTATCTTAATGTGGAGTAGAATAACATCGGCCTTTGACATACCTTCCCTTCCGCATTAAAAATACAACTATTTGTACAGTTCCAACTTGTTTAATAGGCTTCGATTTATGAACAATTAGTAGAGTAGTAATGTTTTCCATCCGGTTGTGAAAGCAACTGGTGCGCAGTGATACACGTGGTTTCAATCATCACGAGCGACGGACATTTGACCGACTATAAAAACTTTCCTGCTACCAGAAAAAAAATACAAATGCAATAAGATACGGTATAGAGGACTGCGTACACCTAAATCGCTGCACCGCCTTTTTATATCCCATCTGCTGCACCCTATCTACTCCCTCCACTGCGCACCCAGGCCTCACTGCTCACCTTTTCGCAGACAGGGTATGTTCTACAACATGCAGTCCGGCTCTGCCACCAAGAAGTCTCATATTTGGTGCTGAGTCTTGATATAACTATGGCAAAGGACATACTCGTGCACCCATCTTCATCGCAGGATCCTCACCCGCTCAGTCCTTGTGGTACCACTAACTTAGTGACCAAAGATGCCACGCATGTGGTAGTTGGCCCCCTTGTTAGGTAGTTCAGGCCTACATGAGGCGTCCGAACCACTAGGACGGGTTATCACAGCGCTTGCGATGGGAGCAACTCTAAAATGGCATAGACCACGTGCGCCCCTTTTTTTTATTGGTAGAGTCACGTGTGTAGTGCTGGATGGGTGTGGTGTGGGTGTATACCAGCCAGGAGGGAGTGTGTGTGTGCCGTTCTGACAACTAGACATGGAAGTAAGAAATCACTACAATGGAAATCTGGGCCATGTAGTGTTGTTGTGTTTTCCTGGAAGCATAAGCGGAGTGATCTGGACTGACGTATGGCAGTGCTTCGCGAGGCTGTGAACTATGACTCTGGAGCTATGGGAGTGGTTCCGTTGTGAGCTATATGAGCAATCAACTGATTTGGGTGTCTGTGTTGTTGTGCTGCTGTCACCCGGGTCTTACATGCAAATGTGTCATTATGTCTGTAAAGTCCCACAACATGGCCAACATGGAATGTACGGGGTATCACTGACCTTATATTCATCCATAGTTGCACACATAAAAGATGGTGGACATAATGCATTTCTGCGAATATGAATATTTGTTGTACATTCAGTGGAGGGTTGTATCTGTAGTATTCAGGGCTGTGGAAGCTTTAGGTTGCAGTTTTTGGCACATGAAGGGCAGTTAATATATATACTTATGTAGTCATTCAGGTCTACTGTGGAACTTGGTACTGGAAATCTGTATTCGAGGCGCGTCCACATCCTGTTATTGTAGAGAAATGACGTAATCTACGTGTGCCTGAAAATGTACTGTAAATACGGTGCTCATGTAAATTGCTGATATAGTTTTGGGTCGACTTCGCGCTATATAAATATGCTAAAAAACAACTAAAAATAACAAATAGCACACACTTATAAATTGACTATACACTTTCTTTGCAGTATTGTAATGATCCACTTTGTACGTTCGTATTTGTAGAATGATCGAAAGAAAGTTATATAATCAAAGTTTTTGTTACTGGCAGAGGTAAGATGGTTGAGTACGCTGTTCACAGCACAATGTAATGTGGTAGGGCTCAGGAGCACCATATTACAAACATAATAAGTACACAGACACAGATAAAAAGTTGAAGTGGGTAGGGGCAAGTGTGCTCAACTTCGTTTTATTACGTTGCTGTTGGTAACAAGTACAATAGTAATCATGATATCATACAAAGATATTCAATCATAAACGGTTTATGACTTCTGCTGTACAAAGGTAGGAGCACTATATGTGAAATCATACACAGAAGATTCTATCGTAAAGGGTTCATGAGTTGTGGTGCACTAAGGTAGGGTCGGTTTGTGTGGAACCTGCGATGATCCGTGGTTCAGGCAGAGCGCACTGGTAAGAATGTCTTTTGGCAACTGAATTTTGCCTTAATAAGGCCATGTGGCGATTATTTATGGTGCACTGAGTTAGTGCTATGTCTGGTACTCAGCTTGTGCTCACCTTGCAATGATATTTACAACAAGGGGTGGTGAGAGACAGAGTCTCTGAATTAAGCAGAATACTCTCACCCAGTCAAAAGATCAGGGCTAGATCCAACACCGTTTTTTAGCTCATTGCACCATCCCAGTTTCAGAACCTGGCTGTATGCAAATTAGTCTGTTCCTGTCCCAGTGCATAATGGGAACAGGGCAAACCAAACTACAAAAGCCAATTCTTACACTGGGAAGGAAACAAGCTTCCGTGGACCGGTTTCTGGCATTACAGCCGTCTTCGGCCCGGCTTGCTTGAATCCTGATGGTGCAATGAGCAAGGGACTCATGTCTGAGTATACCCTTCCACGCTTAGGGTGGACAAAAATATTTACAACAAGGGGTGGTGAGAGACAGAGTCTCTGAATTAAGCAGAATACTCTCACCCAGTCAAAAGATCAGGGCTAGATCCAACACCGTTTTTTAGCTCATTGCACCATCCCAGTTTCAGAACCTGGCTGTATGCAAATTAGTCTGTTCCTGTCCCAGTGCATGATGGGAACAGGGCAAACCAAACTACAAAAGCCAATTCTTACACTGGGAAGGAAACAAGCTTCCGGGGACCGGTTTCTGGCATTACAGCCGTCTTCGGCCCGGCTTGCTTGAATCCTGATGGTGCAATGAGCAAGGGACTCATGTCTGAGTATACCCTTCCACGCTTAGGGTGGACAAAAATATTTACAACAAGGGGTGGTGAGAGACAGAGTCTCTGAATTAAGCAGAATACTCTCACCCAGTCAAAAGATCAGGGCTAGATCCAACACCGTTTTTTAGCTCATTGCACCATCCCAGTTTCAGAACCTGGCTGTATGCAAATTAGTCTGTTCCTGTCCCAGTGCATGATGGGAACAGGGCAAACCAAACTACAAAAGCCAATTCTTACACTGGGAAGGAAACAAGCTTCCGGGGACCGGTTTCTGGCATTACAGCCGTCTTCGGCCCGGCTTGCTTGAATCCTGATGGTGCAATGAGCAAGGGACTCATGTCTGAGTATACCCTTCCACGCTTAGGGTGGACAAAAATATTTACAACAAGGGGTGGTGAGAGACAGAGTCTCTGAATTAAGCAGAATACTCTCACCCAGTCAAAAGATCAGGGCTAGATCCAACACCGTTTTTTAGCTCATTGCACCATCCCAGTTTCAGAACCTGGCTGTATGCAAATTAGTCTGTTCCTGTCCCAGTGCATGATGGGAACAGGGCAAACCAAACTACAAAAGCCAATTCTTACACTGGGAAGGAAACAAGCTTCCGGGGACCGGTTTCTGGCATTACAGCCGTCTTCGGCCCGGCTTGCTTGAATCCTGATGGTGCAATGAGCAAGGGACTCATGTCTGAGTATACCCTTCCACGCTTAGGGTGGACAAAAATATTTACAACAAGGGGTGGTGAGAGACAGAGTCTCTGAATTAAGCAGAATACTCTCACCCAGTCAAAAGATCAGGGCTAGATCCAACACCGTTTTTTAGCTCATTGCACCATCCCAGTTTCAGAACCTGGCTGTATGCAAATTAGTCTGTTCCTGTCCCAGTGCATGATGGGAACAGGGCAAACCAAACTACAAAAGCCAATTCTTACACTGGGAAGGAAACAAGCTTCCGGGGACCGGTTTCTGGCATTACAGCCGTCTTGTCCACCCTAAGCGTGGAAGGGTATGCTCAGATGTGAGTCCCTTGCTCATTGCACCATCAGGATTCAAGCAAGCCGGGCCGAAGACGCCTGAAATGGCAGAAACCGGTCCCCGGAAGCTTGTTTCCTTCCCAGTGTAAGAATTGGCTTTTGTAGTCTGGTCTGCCCTGTTCCCATGATGCACTGGGCCAGGGACAGACTAATTTGCATACAGCCAGGTTCTGAAACTGGGATGGTGCAATGAGCTAAAAAACGGTGTTGGATCTAGCCCTGATCTCTTGACTGGGTGAGAGTACTCTGCTTAATTCAGAGTCTCTGTCCATCATCACCCCTTGTTGTAAATAATTTTGTCCACCCTAAGCGTGGAAGGGTATGCTCAGATGTGAGTCCCTTGCTCATTGCACCATCAGGATTCAAGCAAGCCGGGCCGAAGACGCCTGAAATGGCAGAAACCGGTCCCCGGAAGCTTGTTTCCTTCCCAGTGTAAGAATTGGCTTTTGTAGTCTGGTCTGCCCTGTTCCCATGATGCACTGGGCCAGGGACAGACTAATTTGCATACAGCCAGGTTCTGAAACTGGGATGGTGCAATGAGCTAAAAAACGGTGTTGGATCTAGCCCTGATCTCTTGACTGGGTGAGAGTACTCTGCTTAATTCAGAGTCTCTGTCCATCATCACCCCTTGTTGTAAATAATTTTGTCCACCCTAAGCGTGGAAGGGTATGCTCAGATGTGAGTCCCTTGCTCATTGCACCATCAGGATTCAAGCAAGCCGGGCCGAAGACGCCTGAAATGGCAGAAACCGGTCCCCGGAAGCTTGTTTCCTTCCCAGTGTAAGAATTGGCTTTTGTAGTCTGGTCTGCCCTGTTCCCATGATGCACTG
The DNA here is from genome assembly GCF_964261635.1 of Lissotriton helveticus. NCBI lineage: Eukaryota > Metazoa > Chordata > Amphibia > Caudata > Salamandridae > Lissotriton > Lissotriton helveticus. Next base: position 184,384,663 of record NC_136072.1, on the reverse strand, counting down.
GGCCAGGGACAGACTAATTTGCATACAGCCAGGTTCTGAAACTGGGATGGTGCAATGAGCTAAAAAACGGTGTTGGATCTAGCCCTGATCTTTTGACTGGGTGAGAGTACTCTGCTTAATTCAGAGTCTCTGTCCATCATCACCCCTTGTTGTAAATAATTTTGTCCACCCTAAGCGTGGAAGGGTATGCTCAGATGTGAGTTCCTTGCTCATTGCACCATCAGGATTCAAGCAAGCCGGGCCGAAGACGCCTGAAATGGCAGAAACCGGTCCCCGGAAGCTTGTTTCCTTCCCAGTGTAAGAATTGGCTTTTGTAGTCTGGTCTGCCCTGTTCCCATGATGCACTGGGCCAGGGACAGACTAATTTGCATACAGCCAGGTTCTGAAACTGGGATGGTGCAATGAGCTAAAAAACGGTGTTGGATCTAGCCCTGATCTCTTGACTGGGTGAGAGTACTCTGCTTAATTCAGAGTCTCTGTCCATCATCACCCCTTGTTGTAAATACACCTTGCAATGATGCGTGGTTCGAGCGGTCTGTACTCAAAGCATTGACTTGCATACTGGACTGCATGAACTTTGAGGGGAAAAAAAAACTACCATCGATGGTTATCAATTGCTCTGCAAACTAGGTCTACTGATTGCTTCCCATAACAAATTAAATGATTGCATTTCACGCAGTGCATTGTAACTTTCTCAAAATTGGGACGTATGTCTGGTGGCGATTTTAAAGGTGATGTCCTATAGGCACTTGGTATTGCCGGTGGTGGAGGTACATTTTGGCGGAGTGTTCTACATTGGTTGTGAGCATAGTTCACAGGATGCAGGGATTAAAGGTACTTGTGCATACTAGCAGTGGCACAAGAGTATTTTATGCCTCTGTCGTAAATAAATCAAGGCTGAAATCCCTACAGTCTGTAGTGGAGATGCAAAGCTGAATTCAAGTTGTAAACCCTGGTGTTCGCAGTGTAGATCTTAGGCTGGACTGCATTATCTGTACTCACGATTGAAATAAAAGATGAAATATGTATGGAATACATTGTCAAAATGTGTATGTGTCAGGGACATCATAGTTCAAGTTGTGATCTGTGCTGTCAGCAGTGTAGACTGCCATTGAGTATGCCTTTGCACTTGCAGCATGAATTTTGTTTTTCAACTAAACCTAGAACTGATATAAAAGAAGTTTTTGAAGGAAGGCTACTAAAGGGTATTGTATAGGTTTGAGGGACGTTATACTTTTTTTGGTACTGCAGTCTGCAAATAATAAAGGAAGAGAGTTGAATTCTGCGTGAATACGGCCACGTGGCGATGAATTATGGTGCAGTGAGTTAGTAGTACCTTTGGGACTGAGCTTGTACTTAATCTGTAATGATGCTTGGTCCAGACAGAACGCACTGGGGGTAATGTTTTTTGACTAATGAATTTTGCATTAATAAATCCATGTGGCGATTATTTATGGTGTACTGAGTTAGTGGTACGTCTGGTGTTTAGCGTGTGCTCACCCTGCGATGATGGTTTATCTGAACGGGCTGCACTCAAAGCATTGACTGTTGCATACTGGATTGCATTTACTTTGAAGGGGGGAACTACCATCGATGGTTATCAATTGTTCTGCAAACTATGTCTACTCATTGCTCCCCTTAACAAATTAAACGATTGCACTTCACGCAATGCATTCTAAATTTCTCAAAATGGGTATGTATGTCTGGTGGCGATGTTGCAGATTGGGAGCATTTGTTTTTTTTAACTGATTGCAGTCTCTTACACAATTTGCATCGGTACTAATCTTGAATTGTGAGTCCTACTGTCCGCAGTATAGACCGGAGGCAGTCGTCAGGAAGGGCCCACAGCCATGTGGCATTGGCTTGAGCTGTATAGAGTTAGTGGTACGTGTGGCTCTCAGAGTCTACGTAGCCAGCTATGATGCGTGGTATGGGCCAGCCGCATTGGGAGCAATGTTTTTTGCCTAGTGAATTCTGTCTTAATAAGGTCACGGGGAGATGACTTGTGGTGCTGTTAGTTATTGGTACCTGAAGAACTTAGCGTGTGTGCACCCTGCGATGATTCGTGGTTTGGGCGGGTCGCACTGGTACAATGTCTCTTGCCTACTGGAATGCGTTATGTGCAATCGCCATTCCACCTGAATGGTGAGCCCTCATAATGTAGATCGAAGGCAGTAGTCAGTACAGACATTGACAAATGTTTTTTGTCACATCCTTTAACAAAATCTGAGGACATAGAGTACAATTGTCTCTGCTTTAAATAAATCAAGACTGAATTCAATGTTGTCTGAAGTGTTGATGCGCTCCTTGTATCAAGTGGTGAACTCTGTTTATCGCAGTGTACATTTGAAGGCAGTACCCCGTACAGACATTGAGGAATGTTTTTTTGTTGCATCCTTTAACAAAATTGTCTCTGCCTCACATAAATCAAGGCTAACTTCAATGCTGTCCGTAGTGTAGATGCAAAGCTGAATTCAAGTTGTGAACCCTGCTGTCCGCAGTGTAGATCGAAAGCAGTAGTGAGCAAAGATATGGACGAATAATATTTGTCACTTATTTTAACAAAATCTGAACACATACAGTACAATTGTCTCTGCATTAAATTAATGCAAGGCTGAATTTCCTACTGTCCCTTAGTGTAGATGGAAATCTGAATTCAAGTTGTGAACCCTGCTGTCCGCTAGTGTAGATCGAAGGCAGTACACAACACAAACATTGAGGAATGCTTTGTGTCGCATAATTTAACAAAATCTGAGGACACAGTACAATTGTCTCTGCCTTAAATAAATCGAGACTGAATTCAATGTTGTCTGTAGTGCTGATGCTCTCCTGGTATCAAGTGGTGAACTCTGTTGATCGCAGTGTACATTTGAAGGCAGCACTCCATACAGACATGGAGGAATGTTTTTTTGTCGCATCCTTTAACAAAATTGTCTCTGCCTTATATAAATTAAGGTTAACTTCAATGCTGTCCGTAATGTAGATGCAAAGCTGAATTCAAGTTGTGAACCCTGCTGTCTGCAGTGTAGATCGAAGGCAGTAGTGGATACAGACATAGTATATCTACACACGGAAAAGTTTTTGGTTTTGATAGTGAGTTGTGTATAGCATATCATCAGTAGTGTTAGCATTGTGTACATTATTATTGATATGCGAGTTCCTTCCCTTATACATAGTTGATTGCCACATCTCTGAACATTGAGCTAGTGTGCTGTTGAGGGGATATATTACTTTGGGAAAAAAAGTTGTAGTGTTTTGCGCTGCCTCTGAGGTAGTAGAGGGGGAGGGGCAGAAGGGGTGGTTGTAGTGTTGGTGGTGCTAGGTGTTGTGATTTTGTTGGCAGTTGGAAGTGCATAATTAGTACCTCTATTACATATTTGTCTTTATATATGGGTGTGAGTTAGATGTAATTCACGCAGTACATAGTCCACGTCCTTACACTAGTTAAATGTTGATATTAATTTGTTAGTGGTAAGTGAAACTATTGCCTGTTTTTTTAGGTAGCATTGCAGATTGGGCGTTTTGTTGAAAATATGGGGAAGTGGTGTTTTTTTGTTTTTTTACAAAGGGAACGCCTAGTTTGTATATAATTAATGTTACTTTTGGTTCTGGTTTGAGGCGATTTTCTTGGAGGAAGGAATACATTGAACAATGGTATTATTTGCAGTTTTTATGATGTTGAGAACAGGATGATAATTAAAAACTATAGAAAAAACAGATATGCTTAATGAACCTTATAAGTAGGAATTAGCATTTAAAAAAATCTTCGAAATTCACTGAAAAAACCATAGGTTTCAAGCAGATTATGGTTGGGAATTATCATTTAAAAAACATTAGAAATTCATTGAAAAAACATAGGTTTCAGGCAGGTTACAGTTAGGAATTATCATTTAAAAACCCTTAGAAATTCATTGAAAAAACCATAGGTTTCATGGGTGTTATAGTTAGCTGGGCATTTCACTCATACAAAACCATTGAAATTCCTCCATTATAGTTAGTTGTACTCACTATAACTCACGCGCCCGCAATCCACTGCTGATCATGTCACATATTACATCATTTATGACATGGTCAGTGACATCACTGATGACATCACTGATGACATCTCAAATTACATCACTGATGACATCCAATACATAGAAATCTGGCGGTCAAATTTCTATGTATTTGATTAGTTGATTTGGGGATTGAATCTGGTTTATGGTCGGTAAACGGTCCCTTAGACCCTTGTCCCTTGTGGATGTTATCACTGATGACATCACTGATGACATCATCCACGTGACAATCTGATGCATCTCATCATACACTAGTATAACCTTTCAACACTCATTATAAAATATGGAGTACCATATTTGAACCATTGTCACTAAAACAAGTTTCTAAAAACCCACTCAGTGATTACTACATCTACACACACATCTAAACACTTACCTATAGATTCACTCATACATGCTAACAAAGATCAATAGAACACTATTAAATATACTTATACACCTACATCGACATTACACAGCAGCACACATCCCATTCACTTATGCAGTCATCCTACTCACTTATGCAAACAATTGAATATATTTACATTTACTAAGCTACACATTTATACAAACACCATTTTATTTATTCACATAGATAGTAACTCATAATTAGTGTGTTATAAAATCGCTATTACAAGTATACAGTTTTCCATACAGTCACTCAGATAATCACTGAGTGATATGTATACTTATTTATATACAACAACTGTCACATATACTAACTTTTATATTTCTAGATTGTTGGACATGTATCATTGAGAAATATATTTACTCATCACCACACCCATAAAGAGATTCACTCACCCAAACTGTTTCCATATACAGTCTTAACCTCATTTAACTACTAAATCAACTATTTACACACTTTGGATAGTCATACACCTCCTACCCAACCACACACACATTCACTATCCCATACAAATACTCACTTAACTAATTAATAACTAATATAGACTTTCACCTAGCTAGTAATTAACTTATGTAGTAGTTTCCACAACAAGAGATAGAGTGTTACAGGTATTCACACAGTTTAATCACTATTCCATATATTTAGTGAGACACTTTAAATTTGTCACTTACACAGTCAATCACAGTGCTACTAACTCCTCCATCCAGACACGTATACATCCACTCAGTATTCAATGCAGATTGCTATATATATAATATTTATTTAAATATCGAACCAAACCACATTCATTGGAAGATGTCATCAGTGATGTCATCAGTGATGTCATTTGACCAGGCATGGGTCACAGCCTCCTACTACTCTAAGTCCTGCTGGTTCTCCTCAGCGACCCAACGTCTCCCTCCCTTGTTCTCTGGGTCCTTGCTAAGGAAGCTCAGTCTGGACTAAGAAAGTCAGGGAAAGCTCGGTTGGCCTTTCAGCCTGAGCACAGGAGGGTTGTACTTTCCGCCGCCCCCCTTCCCACTGCAAGCTTTAACCAATAGGTTAAAAAGGAATATCACAGTTTCTTTCAAGTGTTCAGCCAAACCCAAACAATTCTGAGTGCAGCACCTCAGCAAGGTCAGTGGCTTTTGTGTAACATTGATTTTGTTTTTGAAACAAATCACATATCGGACACCGTTATATTTGAAATGCATTCCGTTCATTGTATCAAAAGCAAATTGGTGAAACCGTTGTTATTTAGTGCTTCTAATTAATCAAGTAAAACTATGATTTATGTGACTGTTTTTCTTAGAAGGAATGTGTATTTCGTTCCAATAGTTTATGCAGTTGGCTAAAAAGAGCCTGTTGTTTCTTTTTCCTCGAGGTACTGACACCTTCACCCATATATGACATTTTACTCTGTATATGAGGCAGGGCCTTTCCCGTAGGTTTAATTTCCATTTTACTCCAATAATGGATCAACACATAGATAGGGATGGGCGAGTGGAGCAACTCCACCCGCTCTCAGAACTCCGTGGAATTCCACTGAGTTTTTATGCATCTCTTCGGAATACCACATAGTGAAACTCCACGAGGCCCACCCACCACTACTAAATACTTCAAAACTGACAAACACCGCAAGATGAGTAAACTCTGCGGATTCTTTCACCAGACCATTATAAAAGAAATATGTACATCTAGAAAACTACCGAACCAACTAAGTAAAACTTACATGTAAACTAAAATGTAAATGTTATTTTAAATGCGTTAAATAGCAATTAAGTATTAAAGCACTCTCCATTTCCTATCTGTTTACATAGATTTCCTAAGACAAAATACAACAATGTCAAAAATCCGGTAATTTGCCAAAAAATAACAAGCAACACAAACCAGCAAAAGATATTGGAAAGTAACCATATATAAATGTGAAAAAAATTATAAACTCACCTAAATAGCATGCAAATATAGACCTAACCACCTCAAACTCCAGAATCTACCACCAAATTAACATTTAAAATGAAACTTAAGTTTATAATTTCAACCAACAGAAAAGAAAACACCTGCTCCACATTAGAACACCCCAACGAAAAAGCTGTAAAACCACATGAAACATCTAAACAGAACATATAGTTAAATATACAGAATAGAAGCAGTTGCATATTTTCTAGGCCTGGGCGGTGAACTTCACTCCGTTCGCGGAGTTAGCAGAGTGCAGAAAACTCCGCTTCGCGATGTGCAGCAGAGTTTTTTTCCTGCTCGCGATCGCGAATGGTAAGTTCGCAAGCGCCAGCTGCCGCTCAGGTAGAATTTCTACCCGAGCGGCAGGAATACCAGCACAACTGCAGTTCGCACTGCACTCCGCAACTCGCGGAACTTCGACAAGGTTTTTTGTAACTTCGCGGAGTTCCATGTAGCAAAATTCCACGAACTATGCCCAGGCCTAATTTTCATTATAAATAACAAACATACAAAACTAAAATTATTATATATATTTATACTGTACTGCTTTCAGATACAATGACACCAGCCACAAATTATATAATTTCACAGACAGAAGGACACTTACTAAATTACATGGGCTACACCTACAGCCAAGAAAGAGCATCATCAGAAAATATAAAGTAGAAATTAACTAAATATTATTCTAATGCATGCTATGAGAGGACAACTACAAAATATGATGTTGTATTTCATGCAAGAGAGCACATTCACCCCCAATTTCTTGTTTTTACAGAGTTGTATATAGCGCATATTTGACCCTAATCGGGTATCAGAGCGCTGTACATAGCACCAGTTGCAATACATAACGACACAAATGTGACTGAAATAGTTGTAAGAGGGATATTGCAGGATGTAAGGGAGGCAGATACTAGCTTCGAGGAGCCCACAACTAAAGTCCTTAAATATATACTAACTAAAGTACTCAACCACTTAACAGCACAACTACACCAATCTCCACTTTAAAATGTTTCATTGTATGAAATGCAAAACCACCTGTGATACCCCACCTGCCCCCAGGAAAAACCAAGAAATATACATACCTGAACATTTAACAATTACACATAATGAGAAAACCTTTCCTTTTGCATGACAACTTTAATAATGGGAAACAAATCATAATATTCACTCCATCAGATAACTTAGTAAAACGTAGCCAATGTCAAACATGGATGAGGGATGAGGCCTTCAAAATGTGTCCCAAACCATTCACTCAGATATACACCATGCAAGGTGAATATCAAAACACAAATATCCCATTTAGGTATGCCCTTCTACCAAATAAACAAACTGGCCCTACTATGACCTCTTAAACCATATAATACATAAAACAAATAACTACTACACCCAAACAATAATCATAGACTTGTCAGCCATTCTTAAATTCTGACAATTTACCCACACAGTCATACAAAGGTGTTATCATTCGAGTCATAGTATATGAAGACAAATCCCAAAAAGTATAGAAATTTTACAAATTTGCCTTTGAAATTAAAAAAAGGTTAGCACTAGCCTGTGTATCTGTCACAGAGGTAGCCAACAACTACAATTTACTAATAGAAAAACCTTTCTACCAACAAAATGCAATGGAATCAGATGGTTTTTCCTTCCAGCTGTGCATTCTTTTGCCACCATTGGTCCTAGTTCCAAGGTCATCTCAAGCGTTTCTCACTTGTGCATGAGATTTTATGTGAGGGGGGATAGAACTAGGCCCCCCTGGCCAACCCTAGTTTTAATGACTCTCTTCACTCGGAGACACAATTTTTAGATTGTAACCCCCAGGGAGGCTTTGATATGATTTTATGTGAATAAATATGTTTTTTTAATTAAACAATCCTTTGTATTTGTGCCTGGTAGTACATTGTGATACCCTTGACTTTGTAGGATTTGGTGCAAACATTAGTTTTTTGCTATATATTGTGAGAAGTGATAAATGCGTATTTGCGGATGACCAGATTTCATACGGAGGCAAATAGGCCTTTTTTTCCTTTTTTCCTTTGCGTTCCTTTGCCTGCCAACCCTAGGGTGCCACATCACGACTCTACTCTTGTCCCAGCCTTTCTGCACTGCATTCTGGGACATTCAAACATGACAACTTCAAGTGGTTTATAAAAATACATTTCTTGGGAGCTTCAGCACCTACCTCACCTGACCTGACTCCTACATTTGGCTCCAGAAGTCTGGCCTTCCTCCTTTGTTTCTGTGGGCTTGGAGTTTCACAGCTTAGTTGCAGTGTGAAGAGGTAATTAGCAAATGAAGATTTACTCTTCATCCCTCCCTTTCCTGGGTCACGAACTGGTACTTGCTCAATTATGTAGGAAGACTTGTAATCCTCCTGCTGGCCAGCAGATTAAATACTTTGGACCAATAGGGGGAGACAAATGCCTTGAAACTGATTATGAGTTGTGCTAGTGAAATATGACTTGTTTTAAAGTGCCATAAGTAATGTAGAGGTAATGAAGGGACGGTGGCTCTACACTCAGGATGCATGTTTATCCTCACACTGATTCATCGCTGGACCCTGTAGGCCTAAATGGGGTGAAAGTGTACTCATTTTGCCTATATTGTGTAATTCAGTTAAATACCACAGACTTTCAATACGCACTACAGACCTACTCTATGATTGCCCACTCACATCATATGGCCTACCCCAAGTCAGTACAAATCCTTGAAGAGTACCTTCTACAACAGGCTATTTGTCCACTGGTACCTAGTTGAGCAACATTGTAGTCTCACACATGCACCCACAATCCCAGAGTTTCTTCCCCTAGCTGTGCAGCCACAGTCTTATCTTAAAACATCGACCCTGGATGTTAGCACTCTAAGTTTCATTTACTGTGATTTTTCCATGAATAAGACTCAGGTAGTGAGTCTCACTCATTGTAAAAGTCCAAAAAACAGCTGGTCAAAAGGAAACAATCCAGGGGGATTAAACGGTGGAATATATTTCGGCCAAATACGCTTGACATTTGTCCGGCAAGTGAACGTCAGATTGGCAAGCCATTTAAATGTCGAACCTGTTGGTTTGTCAGTACATGTTTATTCAGGTAGATATCCTGCACTAAAACAAGAGAACATATTAAGAACCCTAATTGAACAGAGTAACTAAGTGAACAGTAGATGAAAGACTTGAAATATAACAGGATAGGAGATGTCTAAAGATTTCATTGGCTCACTGCCTTGGAAATCGATATAGCCTGGCTTCCCTAATGCATACATTAAGATGGCAGGGTCCTTTGCTCTATTCAGTGCTGAGAATAATTTCTGCTGGTTGGTTTCCGTAAAGGCTGTTAGCTGCCTAATGCACACGGTTTCAACTGGTATGAATAGTTTAGGAGTTGCCTTTATAATGGTAATAGGGTTGCCTTTGATCTTTACAGAAGAAAAGTTCCACAGAATTTCCAAAAGGTAAGGCTGCACTCTTAAAGATGACAAGATCCATAAGGTAATCAAGCTGATATTCATTCTGCTGCTGCTTGCATTTCGATTTTTTTTACTAAAATGTTTTTTTGTTAAGCATCTTACATTTTGTAAAATAATATTATTGAGCTGAAGCCAAAAATAATTTGTATTAACAAGATAAATAAGTAAATGATGCATTTTTTCATGCACATGCTAAATGCTTTGTCAGTTACAAGCATTAGCAAATGTAAAGTTCCTACAAACCATACTGAAATAAAAGCAGCACACGTTTATGTTCCTTAAAATGATGACCAAAAAGCGCACCCTCCGCAATCTTTAAACAGCTGTAGGAATAATATCACTAATAAACCAGAACATCATGGACATGCGTGAGCAAGCAATGCGCTCTAAAATAGTTAATTAAATATAGCAAGATTTGCCTAATGATGGGACCATTATGACCGGAACTGAGCGTTTTCATTGCATGCAGAACCACAAGAGTCACAGCTGTTATTGGCTGCATCCACCTAACTGATAATTGGCAGCCGAATTGCTGCGTTTCACAGAGATGAACGCCATTTTGCCGCGCAGTCAACATTTCACATCTCGGACAGGCGATTAGCGACGGGACATATTCACCAGCTGACAGCTGCATTAATTGATTGTGTGTGACCGAGTTAAGTGTATCACTTCAGTCCACAGAGGGCAGATCACCGTCATAAAATATGCCGTCCCTGATACTCGATAATGTCTGTGTGGTTTGCAGTATAAACTGAGCTCAAGGGGCGTCTGGGCGTGAGTACTGTTTTACTGTCTTCTAGCTTTCAATAAAAGGTTAAGGGCCTTTGGATGAATGTTCACAGGCATTAATCCAGACAAATCATGCAGCTGTATGAGACAGCGAGCCTTACGGCTGTAACTCATATGAATTAGTCATTTTGTCAGGTGATTTGGTGCAAATAAAATAGAAACATTCTTTATATAGACTATTATATTTGATTGTATTGTAGTGTTTCAATAATGCTTTGACTAACACTCATGTGGTCCTAAAGCGATTTCACTGGAGGATAACTGAGCAGTTTCTTATGCATTGTTGACAGAGTGATGCTTTGTAGTGTAGCTTACGAGAAGTGTGTTTGGTGAAGTCAGCTCCAATCATGTTGCTACAAATGTGTGATTGCTCTTAAGTATGAAGTGTGGCAGAGATACGAGGGAGAGAGAGACACATTCGCGCAAATAAGGACTCTCACACAACTCTGAATATAGCATAAAAGGTCACCTTTATTACCAGGACAGCCAAAGACAGACCCGCAACATTAACTTTCCAATACATTTCTTTTTTCCCCAATGCTTTATTTCCAAACAAACCATAACTTGTTTTCCATACCATCAATATGTTTTCCTTCTTTCTTTTTCTTCCCCCGCCTACCCTCCCAAGCCCTCCCCCTTAGAGAAAGGATGAATCCGCTCTAGATTATCCTAACCCCTTCAAACACGCCGACAACACAACAAAAAAGGCCTGCCTGTAGTGCCCTGAGGTGACATCCTGGACATTTCTTTTAGTGTTATATTTTTATTTATTTATTTATTTATTTATTTTTTGAAACAGAACACAAGAACACCAGACTATTTGGACAAAAACCAACACCCTTGACTTTTTCAAAACCAGGGTGGGTGGGTGGGTCAAAAACGACACCACCGCTGCGATCACTCGCTCAGAGTGACGTCAAACCCTCCCTCCCCTCCCCGCGCTTATCCTAAACCCCTCCCTCCCTCCCGCCACCCAATCAGGCCGCGTGAGGTCGTCCCTCGCGCGAAATACCCCAGGGGGACATTGCTTTGCTAAGTCCCCCTGGGGGCCCATTACAGGTAGTGAAGAGATGTGTTTGTTTATGGAGAAGCCTTATGAATAATGGGGTAGCCCCTAAAGTCAAGGCGGACCTGGGCGCAATACGGGAATAAAAACAATGGTCCGTGACCAACACTTTGAAAGGTTTACCTAGTATACAACATTACAAAATTAACCTATCAGGGATATTTACGCCTGTAAATTGTCCCTAATAATAATTTATACGAGTTTCTAGACCACACATAAAACAAGCTCCAAATAGTGTCCAAAATACAAAATATTTATTTTAGAACAAATCAGAATGATTTCTGAGCAATCAGCATAGGTTGCGGGCAAAAGGAGGGGTGAAAGGATACGAGGATAGAGGTGTTGGGTAGTGAAAGTGTGAATCAAAGAGTAAAAGATAGTCAATTTGATATTTTACAACTACTGATAACAAAGACCAGTTACTGCAAGCCTGTCCAAATAGGATTTACATGTATTCTGTACATTTCAGTGTGCATTCAATGCAGTTTCCAATGGAATGACAAATTAGTATAAAGGTACAGGTCTTGATCAATTAGAGAGCGTTGACGTTTCGACTAGACTGTGCAATGAGGAATTCAAGCCTTTGCTGCGAGTCTTCATCAGGACTGTGTAAAGCAACCTATTCCTGGAGCCAAGCCTGTCTGTCCAGGTGAGAATATCCTATCCGTGCCTAAGACCCAATGTCGCCAAGGTACGTTTGTTATGGTGTGCTGTGATTACATCACCATGTAATTAATAGCCTGGAGTCCTCTTTCCTTCGTAAGAGGGCCACCGAAAAGCAGCCTGCCGACTGAGTGAGCAGCAGTCTGCTGTCTGGTGGCCCTCTTACGAAGGAAAGAGGACGGCAAGCAATTAATTACATGGTGATGTAAGCACAGCACACCAAAACAAACGTACCTTGGCGACATTGGGCCTTAGGCACGGATAGGATATTCTCACTTGGACAGCCTTTCAAATTGCTGGTAACAGACCATTGTTTTCATTCCTGTATATGGAGAAACCTGTTCTTAGACATTTTATAGTGCATGAAATGGAAATGGTATATTGTACATATAGTAGAGTGATCATTTTTCGGGAAACCGGGCGCAGGACGGATGCTTACGCCGCCACGCTTGACTTTTAAGGGCATCATCCTGCCTCTTCTCTATCTTTAGAGTGGCTGTTTGTCAGTCAGACCAATTACCAGCGTGAGAGAGCAGCTTAAAGGCACATTTACCCATTTAGTCGTCCCAGGCATTACGAAAAGCAAATCTCAGAAGGATATTGAAATCATGTCTTTCAAAATTCAACATCTGTAAAGAATGTTTGCAGGTTGGGTTAAATGTGTGAAGCAGGTGAGGTTCATTTCTGTGTGATATTTTTGGGATATTGCCTGGAGGGTAGAACGACGAAGTGTGTTATGGGGCATGTGAGTTCAGGCAGAGAAATGGGGGTTATATCTTTAGTCCCTTGCATAACAGTTAAGAGAACAACGAAAATGTTCATCATTTTAAATCCTTACGTCTTGTTCCTCTGTGTTTAGGAATCCTCATTCAGGGAGTGCTTTATTAATAAGCATTGGTAGAGCCAACTTCTCTGGCTATTATCTAAGTGAAATGATTTCTTCATTGATTATCTAATTTGTGGTTGTGGTGAGAGGTTAAGGCCAAGATGTACCAATGCTTTGCTTTCTGTACCTGCCACCTTTTTAGTACAGGCACAATGTGAAATGCTAGACAAGAATTTCATATTCCCCTAAGGGCTGATTTGTGCCGCCTTACATAGCTTTCTAGAAAATATAATGCAATGCACCACCTTGTGCTGTATTGCACTCCCTTGTGTAGGTGTTACCTGGGTGGAGCATGGGCGTTCCTATGTATCCACCCATGTATTTTGAAGCAAACCCAGATGTACTAAGGGGAGTAAGCCTGAGTTTTCACCAGAATGGTGTGCCTACCCGAGAGAGGTAACACGGAGAATAGCTTAATTTCTCCTTGTTACTTTCTCTTTCCAGGTGTGCTGTATTCCGTCGCACACCTAGAAAGAGGAAAATACCTCTAATGATTGTTTTTCTGCAGGATGGTATCCCGTCCTGCACAAAACAACCCTGCCCATAACGCAGGTGCCCTTGCACTATGGAGTTGGTGCTAGGCTGCCTGAAGTGCATCAGTTCAACGAGAGAGCAGTAGTGTGCCACTTCTTATAAGATACAACACATTTTTTATCTCTCGTTCTGCTATCTCCCTTTATTTTTTTTAAAGGAAAGTTGTTTATTCAGAAAACAATCATGAAATATAATAAACAATGCAACTTACAGAGGTATGCTATTAGAAAGTTGAGTACATCAGAGCAAGCCAGAGTGGGCTGGCTTGCGTTTGCTGAGAGCGCTATTTTTAACTTATTCCTGCATTTTGCCCCGCTGATTACGAGCGGCGGTGGTCTTATCCCTGCATTGTTTTAAAATTGTTTAACCTTGTATTTCAAAGTTATGCAGGTTACTAACCTGAGCACTTTCTTCCTAAGGTGAGAAGCCGGCTGGGAGCTGATTCCATCGCGGGTTCCCAGCGGTAACGGGCGCCATCTTTGTTTGGGCTTGTCTTCACCATAGGCTATCCCTGACACTCCACCCTTGCTCCGCCCCTATTTAAACGGCCCTCATGCGTCAGCGCAGCGGACGAGCGCAGCGGGCGCGACGTAGGCGCGCCGGAGTTGCGCCTGAGTTAAGCCCGCCTGCGCCCGTCCGCGGCCGGCCGGGGCTAGGGGTACTGGACGCTGCCCGTTCTCTCAGGTACTCACCTTCTCAGCTTTGTTCCTACTGGGTCCCCGGGGCCATTGATCCCCACACAGTTGCCCGCCTGAAGCATCTAGGTTTGTTTTTTTCCCCTCCTCGATTGCCCCCTGAGACAGCAGCCTCCTTAGCTTCGTCCCCTAATACGACCCTCCCTGCTCCCTTATCATTTTCACCCCCCCCCTGACCTGGTATTCAGCACTTCTGCCACGCTTCTAAATACTAGGTCCGCGGTCACTCATCAGTACGTACTTTTCGATTATATCGATTCCTATGAACCAGATCTCTTATTTTTGACAGAAACCTGGTTCAAGGACGACTCCCTGCCTAATGTGTTGGCCGCCTTACCATCTCCTTACTCGGCCATTCGAGCGGATCGCCTAGACGGCAGGCGGGGCGGAGGAGTGGCCCTAATAGCTCGTACCAATTTTAATTTTCAGATCCTTCCTTCCCTGCCTATTCCTGACGTAGACTACCTTTTAGCCCGTTCGATTTCACATCAGGCCCCTTTTATTTTTGTTCTAATTTACCGCCCTCCTCAGCCCACCCCTTCCTTCCTTCCTGGTATTCAGACCCTCTTGGCTACCCTGGTGATTAATAATTCATCAGTATTAGTCTTGGGGGACCTTAACTTTTGGCCCAATGATCCTGCTGAGAGTCCTCAATCTAGGGAGTTTACCAACCTCATGACTAGTCTAAATTTTTCACCTCTTGTTCATAGTCCGACTCATACACATGGCCATGCGCTAGACCAAATCTGGGTACTAAATATCCCGTCCACATCCCCCATAATAGCTCCCTGTTCCTGGTCAGATCACTCCATCATCACTTTCTCCCTCGCCTTAGCCCCCATGACTAAACCCCAACTCCCCAAGAACACTTGGGTTAGGAAATGGGGCAAAACCGACATGTCTTCCCTCTGCTCGACCTTGGCCAAAACCAGCCCTGAGCTATCTGGCCTTACAGCTACCTCACAGCTGGCCGCCATCGACAACTGGTTGACCTTGGCAGGCGACGAATTTGCTCCCCTAAGGCGACTCACAGTCAAGCGAGCCCATGCAGCCAATCGCTGGTTCACCTCAGATTTAAAAGAAATGAAATTGGCTGCACGGAGGGCCGAGCGAGCTTGGAGAAGAACCTACAGCCCCAAGCAAAAGACAGTTTACTTGTCCGTGCTACAAGTCTATAAAAAGGGCATCCTTGATGCTAAAACCGAGTTCTACACGTGTAGGGTAATGGCAGCAGAATCTCACTCGAAGGAAATATTCTCTACTGTCCACGAACTGGCCTCATCTGGCAGAGCCACGGCCACCATCCCCCCTTCCCAGTCCTTCTGTAACTCACTCAATGAGTTCTTTATTGATAAGGTCGCAAAAATTAAACTCAACATTCCCCCCCCTCCCCTACATTTGCTAACCCTTCCCCACTCCCCACGGTTCCCAAATTGACCACTTTTCCATTGTTAACCAATGACTCTCTCCCTCCGCTGTTGGTCCGAGTCAAATCAGGCTCCCCCCTGGACTTCGCCCCGGCCCATATCCTTAGGGAAATCTATTTAGTTTGTCCTACCCCGCCCCTGACCCTTCTTAATGATTCACTTACATATGGCACCGTTCCCAGCTTACATAAATCAGCGGTTGTCGTTCCAATTATAAAAAAACCTGGCGCCGACTCATCTTCCCCTTCCAACTATCGTCCTATTTCCCTCTTGCCCTACCTAGCAAAAGTCCTTGAGACTCATGTTACGACCACTCTGAGTGCCCACGTAGAGGCAAATCATTGCCTCTCCCCCTGTCAAGCTGGGTTTAGGCCCCTGCACTCTACGGAGAAGGTGGTGATCTCGGTAATGGACAGGCTACGGGAGGGTATTGATACTAATGTACCACAAGCCTTGATACTTTTAGACCTGTCCGCCGCTTTTGACATGGTGGACCACTCCATCCTCCTCAGCCGTGTCAGGGTGGCGGGCATAGAGGGCCTGGCCTTCTCGTGGCTTGAGCCCTTCCTAGCCGGGAGAACTCAAGCGGTCCATCTGGCTGGCTTTGCCGCGGCCTCCCACAAGGTAGAGTGCGGGGTCCCTCAGGGCTCGTCACTTTCCCCCCTCTTATTTAATTTATACATCTACCCCCTTATTTTTATGTTACAGCAGCTGGAGGTCACGGTGTTTAATTACGCCGATGACCTCCAGCTAATCTTCAACCTCTCCCACTCTCCCTCATCTGCCCAGAATGTCCAGTCAGTCATGACGTTTATCCACGATTGGATGAACGGCAACCCCCTCAAACTCAATCCAGACAAGACCGAGCTGGTCTTGACCGGAGGTGGTTGCAGTCCGTGGTCCCCTTCCTTTTGGCCCTCTTCACTTGGTGCCCCTCCACTCCCTGTGCCTAAAGTTAAAACCCTTGGGATTTTTTTAGACTCACAACTTTCCATCCATTCACAAATTGGTTCAGTTGTCTCCTCTTGTTTCTTTTCCCTAAGAATAATTTGGAAAGTCTCTCATTTTTTTTCCCTCCCTGCTCTAAAAATTATTGTGTTGGCCATGGTACTGTCTCGTATCGATTACGGTAACGTAATTTACAATGGGGCCCCCGCCTACGCGATCCACCGCCTGCAGCTGGTACAGAACCAGGCTGCTCGCCTGATTCATGGCCTTCCTAAATATCATCGGGCCAGTCCATTACTTAAAGCACTACACTGGCTGCCGGTGCGAGAGCGCGCCCTCTTCAAACTCGGCTGCCTCACCTTTCAGGCTAGGTCAGGCACTGCCCCTAAATTCATATGTTCTGCTGTCATGCCTTATCTCCCAGGCAGAGAGCTACGCTCCTCTCATATGGCCCTCCTAGCTACCCCCCGATTTAAAAAATAGAGGGCGGGTGGAGCGAGGTTTGCTGTCCAGGCTCCAGTATTCTGGAACTCCCTCCCTGTTGCCCTCCGCACATCGCCCTCCTACCCTCAGTTCCGGAAGGATCTTAAAACCTTCCTGTTCACACAAGCCTACTCTGTCTAACCTCCTCCTACTGCTGCTGCCCACTGCAACACAAATAGCGCCATGAAACCGCTGGGTAAAAGTGCGCTGTACAAATGTTTTTAAATTCAAAATCCAAATTCAAATCTAAGAAATACTATAAGGTAATGCACAAGGAAAATAAGTTTAAGAGTAAAAGGAAAAAAGGCAATGTGAAGTAAAAGAAAATGTATTTTGTTTTATTAAGAGAAAAGAGAAGGAGAGAAGAAAGCATTGAAAAGGAAAAGAAAGAAGGAAGAGAAAGGAAGGAAATAATTTATACAAGATCTGCTCATAACCTCAATAATATACGAAATTAATCATCATTGTATACAACAGATGAATTGGTAAATATGACAATGTTTAATAACGGGAATATATCAATTGTATTGAAAAATGGTAAAGAATTCATTTTAAAGTGAAAAAGTTATAATAATATAAATATAGGTGGAAGTAGAGGAATCCATCTTGCTGGTAAAATGTGGCAAATAATTGGTTAGTGGCAACCACAACTGATTATGTTTAAGTGTCAGCTGTAATGAGTGAAGGTTATATCAATCTTCTCTATCGTGATAACATATAAGATTCCACCACTGTTGGAGAGTAATGTTCTCTATAGATTTCCACCAATCTCCTGAGCATTCTATGAGAGATCCATACATCATGCAGGCTACCCAGAAACAACAAATCATGTGACAAGGGTATGCAAATCTAAGCAATTGCAGTGATGCAATTCCAAACCAGATACCATCAGGTTGAAAAAGCGAGTCAGAAAAAGAACGTGTGAAAGTATGCGCCAGAATGAATGTGACAGCATGTGTCTTGGTGCGCAAGTTTGAGTTTGAAAAGACGTAGAGGAGTATAAAAAAGTTTATCATAGAAAAAATATAAGGTTAGAGTGAGGCTAGCGGGGGAGGTAGTGGAATGTATTTCACCATATTCTATCCCACATATATGTTGGCCATGTGAAACCAACATCAGATTCCCACAATGTTTCTGTCAGTGTTTTGGCCATATCTGGATCAGGTGTTCTAAGTAATTTATAAATGCAAGCTGTAATGATGTGGATGGATGATGTGATCGGGTGACGAAATTAGCCTGTATGAGAGCATTCATTGGAGGAGAGTTGCATATGTACTGTGTGCTAAAACAGAGAGTTCAATGTACTGGGCACACATGCGGGAAGGAAGCTTGTATATGAAGGATAATTCAGCAAATGGAATAAGGGAACTTGAATGGTATAACTGGGATGTGAGATGTATACCCTTGTACATCCATAGCTTCCATTGCAAAGTCCTTCCCTGTTTTTTTAGAAAAGTATTGCGCCAAATAGGACTGCTCAGGAACTGATTAATGGGTAAATGAGGTGATACGAAAAAGGCCTTCAGTAGGATGCATGCATGAATGACCGCAACTGGTAACCAAAATTTCCAGGGTTGGTCATAGAGATAATATGGTTATAAGAGAGAAATGCAATAGCATAGCATGTTCCAATGAGAACCATAGTTTCAGAGGGGCATTGAGGGGGTGGGTTAAATACATTTGTATTTGTTTGATGACAAAATACCTATGATAAATATTAAAATCAGGAAAAGTAACAGCCCCAAGAGACTTGGGACACTTTTGCTTAGAGAGGGAGGTTTTGAGGAGGTTTACCATGCCAATGCCATATAAATTTGGAAAGGACTTTGTCAATTGAGCCAAATAACTCCGTGGAGATCTTAAAGGGGAGCATCATAAGAAAGCAATTTATGATGGTAAGAAGCATCTTTTTGATAGTATCCAATCGACCTCTCTAGGAAAGGTATAGAGGAGTCTATTTCTGGGTAAAGGTTATGAGTTTGTCTGAAAGGAAATCTAAGTTGGTTTTGAGCATGTCCTTTAGGTTTGCAAAGTACCAAATGCCCAAATGCCTAAACATTTGATTTTGGATGAATTCCAGGAGAGGCCTGCCTTGACAAATATGTTTTTGGTACAATATTTATTCAGTGACAATATCTCTGTTTTGTCTACAGTTAATTTATATCCAGAGTTTGCGAAATATAGGTGAATGTTGTGAAAAGAAGCAGAGAGTACTTTGGATGTGACATAAAGAAGACAATATCATCTACATATGCTGTAAACATAATGTAAGGGTTCCTAAATTCAAACACGGAAAAATCATCAGAAGTTCTAAGTTGGTGAAGAAAAGGGTCCAATGTGAAGCTGAAAAGCAAAGGAGACAAGGGGCATCCCTTTTGAATTCCTCTGGGAAGGGGGAAAGAAGGGAATCTAATACAGTTCGCAATAGAGGAGTGTGGTGAGAAGTATAGAAAGAAAATGAGTTGTAAACAATTAGGGCCAAATCCTTGCCATTGCAGAGCCTTAAATAAAAATTGAAATTTGACCCAATTGAAGGCTTATTTTGTGCCCAAAGATAGCACCCCCAGAGGAACTTTTATCTTGTGAGTTTTATTGAGAATGTTTAGAAAAGTTTGGAAATCATAAGTGACATTACTGTGAGGGATGGAGCCAGATTGATGTGTGTCAACTAGGTCAGGCATTAGAGGAAGTAAGAATATAGCCAATGCTTCGCCTTGAAATCTATCTCGTTTAAGAAGATAAGTCTCTAGCCCTTACATAGTGCTCCTTCCTAGAAATTAAACATATCTCGGCTTCCGAAAAGGAAAACCAGAAGAGGATTTTAGAGTGTTAAAGTAACTAAATAATTTGGAAGGTTTGGGGAGAAGAAGCTCTGCAAAATGGAGATAGAATTGAGCATGAAACCGTCTGGGCCCGGCGCTTTACCTTTAGAAAGGGTATTTACGGCAGAATAGAGTTCCTCAATATGGAGTGGTTTTTCTATGATAGAGAGGTCTGGCAATGGGGAAATTCTAGGTTTGAGTTTGAAAAGGTAATTATTGAGAGACTCCTCTGATGGAGTAGTTTCAGGAGTATATAGATCTTTATAATAAGTAGCAAAACAAGCTGCAATATCAGCATCTCTAAAATGTTTCTCACCAGAGGTATTGGTGATAGATTTAATTAAATACTTTTCCAGCCTTCACTTTAAATAACAGGTGAGGAGGGAGCCAGCTCTGTTATTGCCACTATAATATCTAGCATTTAGTTTAAGGAGTGTACTGCATGTCTGTTCAGTAGTGAACCTAATAAACCTCATCTTGTCTGTAAACTAAAGCATAATCCATTTTTTCTATTTTTACTTGTGTAGTACTTGTATTCAAGTGACGTTATGTGTGCCAGTATGGATGCAGACTTCTATTGTGCATTTGACTTCTTAGATTGGATGAAACCCATTATATAATTCCTTGAGGCTTTCTTTAAAGGTGACCCAAATGAAATTAAATGTAGCTTGATTATTATCATTGAATTTGAAAAAAATACTTAGCAAAGGCACTGAAGGAAGACAGAAAGAAAGCTTCCATGAGTAACAAGGTATTAAACCACCAGGATGATTTATTGGGCCTATTATCAAAATATCAAGCTCAGTCAGCATCTGGGGCGTGGTCTGAGATTAAAATAGGGTCAATCTCTGATTTAAATAGATGCTATAATAATCTTTTACTAAGGACTATATAACCCAGTTGAGATTGAGTGTGATGGGTGGAAGAATAGAAGGAGTATTCTAATAGGTAGGAGTTGTAAACTCTCCACGAAACAGATAGTGATTGTTGGGAAATAAGGATTTTAAATGCCTTATGAGAGGCAGAAGAGAAAAAGCATGTGTTGGAGTGCCTATCCATGAAAGCGTCGGGGATTTGGTTAAAGTCACCTTCCACCAATAAATTATCTGTGGCATGTTTGGAGATAATGCAGAATAACTGGTGCAAAAAATGTGGGTCTGGATGATTTAGACCATAAATAATCATTATGGTGAAGGTGGTGTCATCAATGGTAAATGTAAACAGTAACAAACTGCATTCCTAATCATGATTTTTCAAGTGTTTAGTGATGTTGAGAGAATTATGACAAAGCAGGATCACACCATTCTTGTTGGTAGTGGTTGGCAAAGAAAAAATGTCACCCACCCATTGTTTTTTGAGTTTAGCGTCTTCCAACTCATTCAGAGGCCTCTTTTCTCATTAGACAATGTGACATTTAAAGCGAGCTATATGAGATAAAACATCCTGTCATTTGACAGGTTCTTTAGCCCCTTAACATTCCATGTAACTGTTCTAAGTTGAATTACATTGAGAGAAAATACACATTTTCTGGTTGTTGAAGAATACAGAGTATAACTGTAGGAAGGAAGAGAAAAGAGAGAGAGAGAATAAAGAGAAGGAAAAGAGAAGGAATTGGAGGGATGCAACCTCTGAAAATTGGGCATGCATGTGTGTGGCATCACAGGGACGATGGTCCAAGTAATCCTGAGCGAGAAGAAAAGGCAAAGGCACACTCCAAAGGGTTAAGGGACAGGAGAAAACCTAAGAGAGCCAAGCGTTAGCAGCTGTGAGGAAAAGACAGATAAAATCAGGGAAGTGATATGTGTATGAGCAAGAACGAAAACACACAGACAATTAAAATGGACCTGAAAGAGGATGAGCAAGTAAAAAAGAACATTATATTCACACGAGGCTCTGAAAATTAAAAGAGAAGAACCAAACTTAATATTCGAGACAAGGAGGAGGGTGCTGGGGTGTTGTAGACACAACACAAGGGAAGGAACTATGAGGGGGAATCCACAAGAGGTTCCTGTCTAGAGCAAAGTGAGAGAGAAGAGAGGAGAAAAAATCAACAAATATGGTCATAATTGTAAAACTGATCAGCTAGAAGTAAAGTAAGAGAAACAAAATAGTAAAAAGTGATATATTATGATCATGGGGTAGAAAAAGGTCCAAGATCCATATCTTTGGTTTTGTGCTAGTTTATGAAGGTTTGTATGTCTACAGACTCATCAAAAGAGTAGGATTTGCTCTTGAAAGTGATTTTGAAGAGGCTGGTATCAAGTAGACCATATTTTATGTTCATAGATCTCAATTGGGGACAAATGTCTAAGATCTGCTTCTGACGAGTTGCTGTACCAAGAGAAAGATCCTGTGTAAAAAACATCTTGAGACCTGACTTTTTTAGCCATGAAAGTGAGTTCATTATTTCAAGAAATTGGGGAAAAAGGATGATGATTCCTCAGGAGCGTGAGTTATAGCCTGATGAAGACCTAGGACCAAGAGAGTGACCTCGCTGAATAGGCAGATGAGATGTAGAAGGCATTCATAAAATAGAAGGGATCACAGTTTGCAGGTAGGAACTCATGGTCGAGCCCTCTGAAACTTTTGGAGTCCCAAAAAAGACATGGGTTGTCCCTTCTGTTCATGTTTTCCCGATTTTCTGTGAGGCGGTTAGGTTGAGCAATGTCTTTGACCATTTGAGATATTGAAGTTGGGGAGTCCTCAATATCACTCACTTTCTGTTCCAAAGTTGAAATCCATTGATTGTGAGAGGACCCTTTGTCCTCAATTCACTGAAGTGAGGAATTTGTATCAACCATGACTTGCTTTATGGCCCTAAGTTCTGACATGATGTACTCTAAAGTCAAATGAGTAGGAGATATATTGGGAGAATCCAGATCTTCTTTCAGCCATTTAACCAAAGTGGACTTAGTAGACTGCTTTGAAATGGCTCCAGAGGCATGGGAGGAGGGAGAGCGCTCGCTTCCAAATTCCAAACTGTTCTCCATGAGGACTAAGAAGGCCAGAGAAGGTTGAGCTGACTGAGTCTGCAGGGAACGAAAGAGGTTTGAAGGCTTGGAGAAGGACAACGATTTACTGTCACTTAGCATTTTGCATGATCTCTCTATATAGGGCCATAACCTTGTCAGGTTCCATTCGCCCTGCTTGGCAGCTCAGCACTGCTTTTAGCGCTGTGTGGGTAGCGCGTTTGTTTTTAAATTACCCGTTTTTCATTTGTGTTCATTTCTGTTTGTATTTCCCCTGCTTTTAGCGGGGTGCTGTCCCCTTACCTCCACATAATTGTATTGTCCACCGCTGCTTTAGCGGGTCCGGTTCTGGGGGTTTTGGGGCTCTGCCTCATTTGTTCTCTGGGCGCCATCTTGGGAGGGGCGGTGACGCATTTGCAGCGCCATATTGAGCGTCCTGGTGGGGCGGTTCTCACCTCACCTGGAGGCCCTACTTAAGGCGGTTTTTTTCGCCGCTCTGCCTTGTCAGGTTCCATTCGCCCTGCTTGCCAGCTCAGCACTGCTTTTAGCGCTGTGTGGGTAGCGCGTTTGTTTTTAAATTACCCGTTTTTCATTTGTGTTCATTTCTGTTTGTATTTCCCCTGCTTTTAGCGGGGTGCTGTCCCCTTACCTCCACATAATTGTATTGTCCACCGCTGCTTTAGCGGGTCCGGTTCTGGGGGTTTTGGGGCTCTGCCTTGTTTGTTCTCTGGGCGCCATCTTGGGAGGGGCGGTGACGCATTTGCAGCGCCATATTGAGCGTGCTGGTGTGGCGGTTCTCACCTCACCTGGAGGCCCTACTTAAACCAGTCCTCTTCGCGCAGCGGGATCGCGCAGCGGGATCGTGCAGCGAGCTGATCGCGCAGCGGGCGTGCCTTCGCTGTGCCTGAGTCTTGCCAGAGTCCTGCCCGTCTGCGCCCGTCAGCGCTAAGGAAGCGCGGGTCACGGCCGGACTCTGGGACTCTGGGACTGGACATCATGACTTCGCCTCCGAACATTTACAACAGGGCCGACTTACTGGCCATTCGGGATCGATTTATACGCTGCGATCTCCCGCCCATGGACCCACTATGTGGCCCCTATCAATTTAGTTGTGGTGCTTGGTCACTGGAGCCCCCTTCTCTTATTCGTTCATTGGGGCTTTTAACTCCTTATAAAAAGAAGGTAGGACAGCGGGACCTGAGTATCTGGAGCTTAAACGTCAGATTACTGGTGAAGCACTACCAGGAGGTATATGATCTCCTCATTGACGGCTCCCCTGATGTGCTTTTCCTGACTGAAACTTGGCTCCAGGACTCTGATTCCTCGATAATTAACCTGGCCTTCCCCCCAGATTATGCCATTTTTACCTTAAATCGGGCGACTAGAGGTGGAGGCATTGCTATGGCCACTAAACGGTGCTACCCCTGTGAGTGGAAAGCCGCTAAACTTTCTGGGTGTGAAGGCGCTCTTTTTAAAATTGCGTTTAGTCACCAGTTTACCCTTTCTGGCTTATTAATGTATCGTCCTCCGGGCTGTGACTCAGTTTTTAGGGCTGCTCTCCCTGATTATATTAGTACAGAGGCACTAGGTTGCGCTAATTTCAGTGTTATGGGAGATCTTAATCTCCATCTTGACTGCCCCTCTTTACCCTCCATCAGGAGCTTTTTGGCGGATCTTGAGGCTCTACAGCTCTCTCAGCTGATTACCACTCCCACACATAGAGGCGGTCATATTCTTGACCCTTTCTTCACAAATTTAGAAGGTTTTAGAGTTCTTGGTTCTTCCCAGCTGGTCTGGACAGACCACATGCTGGTGAAAACGGCATGCTCCTTGTCTGAATTTCCTTTTTTATCTCAGGACAGACTTGTTCTCAAACGACATTGGCACAAATTAAGATTGGAGGATTTTTACCATCTGCTTGAGGAGGCTCCTTTAGGCCCTCTCACTGAGGTTGACCGTGGATATGACTCCTTTTGTGAGTAGATCTCTGGGGCCCTCGACTCTCTGATCCCTATGTGTTGGTCCAAGTGTCGTCGGAAGGAGCCGAGCCCTTGGTACGATAGTGCCTTAGCATCTCTTAAAAGGGCCTGTAGACAGGCCGAGAGATTATGGAGGAAGTCGTTTGACCCGAAATTGAAGGCTTGTTATCTTGCTAAGATCAAGATCTACCACAGGGCAGTGTGTCAAACACGAGCTTCCTTCTATGCCCATGAGTTTCAGAATTCTGCTAATCCATCGAAACTCATCTTTAAAGTATTAAAGGACCTGATGGCTAAGAGAGCAACCGCGACGAACATATGCTCGGACACCCACTGCGAGGTCCTGGCCTCCTTCTTCCACGAAAAAGTGCAAGCCATCTATCGCACTTTCCCTATGGGCTCCCCTACTTTAGAGCCGGTTGGTTGCACTTTAGGTGACGGGAAGATCTTTCCATCTTACCCCCCTATCTATGGAGGTGTTTGACTCTCTCAGCCTTAAAATCAAGTCAGGATCTCCGGCAGATCCGTTGAAACCGGCCCAACTTAAGATCTTGGCGCCGGTCTGTCGCACCCCGGTGCTGTCTCTGATCAACCTGTCCCTTTCTTCTGGAGTAGTTCCCGTCAGATGGAAGCAGGCTGTAGTCACGCCAATTTTGAAGAAGGCGACCCTCGACCCCCTTAAACCTGAAAACTACCGCCCTATCTCTTTACTTCCTTGGGCCACGAAAGTTGCGGAGGCCCACGTGAATGCCACTCTTTCAGACCATCTTGGTAGGGCTAACATCCTTGACCCTACTCAGAACGGGTTCCGTGCGGGTCACAGCACGGAGACGGCCCTTCTCTCTATGGTCGAACATCTGCGTTCTGTGCTTGATGCGGGTCGGACGGCGGCACTATTGTTATTAGATCTCAGTGCCGCCTTCGACATGGTCTCGCACAGGATTTTGCTTCAGCGACTTGAGGAAGTGGGCGTCTCTGGCCTCGCCTTATGCTGGTTCCGATCTTTTCTCGCGGACAGGTCATTCCAGGTGGCGATCCCGCCCGGTAAGTCGTCATCTTACCCGTTAGACCAGGGGGTCCCACAGGGGTCATCGCTGAGTCTCACCCTTTTTAATCTTTATGTGAGACCGCTGGCTGCGGTCGTCAAGCGGTGGGGCCTGACGATGGTCTCTTACGCAGATGACACGCAGCTGGCGGTCACACTGAGTGGGGACTCAGATCTGGAGGCTCCCAGGTTTTGCGATGGTTTGCGGGTAGTGGCTAACTGGATGAATTCCAACTGTCTCCAGTTAAACACCAAGAAGACTGAGATTATGGTGGTTGGTAAACAGGTGGCACTGTGGGGCGACAAATGGTGGCCTTCGGACTTGGGTGTGACTCCCTCCCCAGCATCAGAGATAAAAAATGTGGGGGTGTGGCTTGATCCATCCCTCAGTTTCATCTGTCATACCAAGAAGGTGGCGACTTCTTGCTATGGCATTATTAGAGGACTTCGACCCATCCTCAAATTCTTTGATGCACCCACAAGACAACTGGTGGTCCAAGCATCAGTGTTGTCTCGACTGGACTATGCCAGCTCACTACTGGCGGGGATTAACCAATCAGAACTTTCTCGGCTGCAGCGAGTTCAAAACGCTGCGGCCCGACTGGTGACAGGTTTGCCTAGGCGGTGCTTGGTGTCTAAATCCCTGCGCTCTCTCCACTGGCTCCCTGTGCAGCAGAGGATTAAATTCAAGGTTCTTTGCCTTGCATTCAAAATCCTCAAGGGTACATCCCCCCAAATCCTAGAGAATTTGTTGATTTCTTATGTTCCTTCGCGCACTCTTAGATCTCTGGGTCAGAATTTAGCAGTGGTCCCGCGTTTTAAATTGAGTAGAGTTGGTGGCCGCTCTTTTCGAGTCCTGGCTGCAAGCTGGTGGAACCCTCTTCCTCTGCAAATCCGGGCCATTGATTAGCCCCTTCAGTTTAGACGGGCCATCAAGACCTTTCTATTTGCTTAGCCCCTATGATGTGTCTCATTTCCCTTCTGTTTCTTTTTAGTGCTGTGTTGTGTTTGCCTTATCAATGCGCCAGGACGCCCCTTAGCTGGGGCAGCTGTGCGCGGTATAAATAAAAATAACATAACATAACATAACATAACAGAAGGCCAGGAGTGCAGAATATGGAAAGAACTGGTAAATCAGCCATCTTGAAGGCAAATTAACTGGGACCAGAGTCAGTGAAAATAGTACTGTGTAGTTATTAACTAAAGAGTAAAAGTGAATAGCAATGACTAGTTTAATAGAATTACTTGTGAAAACATGAATGGAAAAAAAGCCGGCTTGCAAACACGTATTTCTTTTTGCTTTTTTTTTTAACTCTTCGTTCTGTAATTTTTCCCTTGTACAGAATATTGAGCAAAGGTGCCAAAACTGAAATCATTAATGAGCCGGAAGGTGCAGTGGAGAAAAAGGAGCCCATGCTGTACTCTAGCAGAAATTACATCAGAGCATTCAGGAGGAAGAAAATTGTTGCCTCTGAAGTGTGTGTTGCATTGTGTTGTTAGGGTGAAGTCAGGAAACCACCAAAATAAGATAGGAGGGCATTCTTTAATTCAGCTGCTTTCTGGTGCTTAAAAGATGAAAGATGCATGTTAGTAGGGCTAGGAATCTCGCATAATGTACCACAGCAGCATGGAGCTCAGCAGATGGTGGCCTTCCTGCGCGGTGTCCAGCCACGCCCCTCTACTCTTGCCCTTTCCCTAGATTCAGAGAGCTACAAGCAACCAAAGCTCATGAACTAGATGTGTCTTTCCCCCACCAGGCAAGAGTAGCACTGATCCTGTCGTGTGAGAATGTACAGAACCCTGATCCTTTTGATTTACGCCACAATATTTACTCTCCTTTTATCTTTTTAGGTATGTATCATGCTCTTTGCTGTGGATATGGTTGCTCCTAAATTTTGTGGAATCTCATATCTTGTTGTATAAAGGGGAACTTGGATTCCGATTGTGTTGCAATACATTGCTTCCTTGGATAATTTTTTGTTCTCCTGTTTGTTAGCATTGATGCTATCTGCGATTTTAATTCTGCACCATTGTTTAGGTAATTGCTTTTCTCCACCTCTCTTTTCTGCTATCCCATTTTCCTCTGAAAATTAGTGACTTAACAGTTTCTGCTCCTACGTGGTGTTCCTCTAGCCTCAGTTTCTATAATTTCAATGTCTTGCAACCCTCCTAAATCTTTTCTCAGGTTGTACCTATTCCTTCCATTTGTATGGCTTCAAGCAATTTGTGTTAAGCTTTAAGATTTATTTTTTAGATGTATTTATCTCGCATCACTTGTCATTATTACATTATTTTCCTCTTTTTTTTCTACTACTGTTCTATCCTATTGCATTCTACTTTTACTTAAATGTTTATATTTATTACATTATCTGTTTTATTCCTGACGTATTGCTGCCCCACTCTCTCTTACTTATACTGTAATAGTTCCATTTTTGTCTTTTCTGTTGTATAACTCTCTTTTTGCCATGGGTACTCCATGTAATGTTGTTGTGTTGGTGTGTTGTGCTCTGTTATGACTGTTTTGTTGTGATTTTCTATGGTACTGTTTTATTATTTTGTTCCCATGTTTTGTGTATGTTATTGTGTTATATGGTGTTGTTATGTTAATAAATGCTGCAACATTTCTAGTCAAAATCTATAAACCCCTACAAAGGTCCAGTGGCAAGGAACAATTACAACTATCTAAGGCGGTCAACTCAACTCAACTTAACTCAGAAAACTTTATTTGATTAAGAAACTTAATCATAAAAGTACAAACAATATGAAATCTTAGATAAAACACACAACATTAAAAGTACATACTATTGGAATATCAAATTATACTCCTTGAGAAAGGTTCCCCTGCAAAACATGTTCCAAATTCCTTTAGTGTCTGTAAAACATCAAGGGCTGGTCAACATAATTTGAGGTTTTGGGCTTTCAGGACAGGCAAGAGAAGCCTGGTGTACTTTACATAATATTTAGAGCAAAATATAAAATGTAGTAAGGTTTGAGTAAAAAACATCAACATAAGGACAGGCACTTGAAACCCCCCTAATACTCTCGCAGGGGAAAGTAGAACCAGATATGTATAGAGTCCATTCCAAACCTCATGAGCAAGGCCTTCTACAATTGGCTGGTGGTTTACAGTAGGTATGGCTTACTGCCAGGAGTGGTTTGCAAAAGAATTTAATATCTGTTTGTGGGCTTTGCAGTTTCAACTCTTTTTAAGCTCCTAGCTTTCAGAAAGGCATTCTTCAACCAGGATATCTCAGACTTGGTCACACTGTGAGGATCAGTAAAGAGAGAAGGGCAGCCCAATTGAATAAAACATTGATTTACATAACAACGCCATGAGATTTGCATCCCCAACTCACAACTAAGGCAATCCTTATTCACCTGCTGATTGAAAGTTGCCTGGCAATTATTCTATATACACAGCCAAAGCATTAAAGGAGAAAGTTGAATGAGGTCCTCAATGTGGATTAACCCAATTTCCTCATAGCACACAACATGCGGATAGCAGGGAGACAGGGATAGGAGTTTGCAGCAAAATGTTTTTCTTCCATTAGCTACATGGGCATAACCCCAAACACCAGTGCCATTGTTACATATTGTACAAATTGTGTTTTATACATTTCTAAATAAGCTGTAATTAACTTGACCCCTGCCATGGGGAGCAAATTAAAAGAGCAGCAATTGATTAGGCAAATTTTAGACGCCTAGTGCCTAAATTAGAATGCCAAAGTCCTGAAGACTCAAACGCTATTGACAAATTAGTAAAATGGATAAATGTTAGTCTTGGAGTTTGTCTCTTCAGGCCGCATGCCATAATATGGAATTTGGGTTGTTGTAGTTGATGTCCATATTAAGGTTCATAATAGAACTGGAAAAGCCAAATATATGTTGTGACAAACTTCTTGTTGTGCTTGCTAACTGTAACATTTTGTTCACGTAAAGTAATGCTGGAACCTGTAAGTTGCTGATCTGTGGCAATTCCTCTCTACAAAGAGTCAAATGAAGACTCTAATTGTTGCTTTAGAAAATAAATACATTTGGAGCTAAAATACATCACTGCCGGACTCCTTTTTAATCATGAAATGGCTCAGTTCACTCACTGTTTCATTCACATCTAAGGACAGCAAGTTAACTAGAACCAGAACAGGATCCAGCTACTTATTAAGTAGTGTAGGCTATAACTTGGACATGTTATCACATTTGAATGCCCTGAACAGGTCTGTAAAAGCGAAGTTCAATGGGATATGTCTGGTGAGAAAGTATTTCTTGATAATAAGTTGAAGATTCAGGAGCTGCTCTACCATACTGAGTCGTTCCTTTAACCCATACTGAGAAAAACCTAAAATAATATGACCATTAACCCAGCATCTGTCCAGTTGA
This sequence comes from Lissotriton helveticus, assembly GCF_964261635.1. NCBI lineage: Eukaryota > Metazoa > Chordata > Amphibia > Caudata > Salamandridae > Lissotriton > Lissotriton helveticus. Next base: position 184,354,137 of record NC_136072.1, on the reverse strand, counting down.
AAATCAGTCTCCCAAAAACTTTAGCAGTTCAATCAATAAAAGAGATTGGCTAGTAACAACAAGGGTCTGAATAGTCACCCTTCTTACAAATGAGTATTATCAGAGAAGAGTACCAAGAGAATGGCAGAGTGGCTATGTTCAATAGACTAAAGATATTTGTAAGTGGTATAACCCAAATGTCATAGCTGCACTTGAGTAGATGAATTGGGACTCCCTCTGGTCCTGGAGCTTTATATGAATGGGCAGTCCTGGAGGGCAGTAATTATTTAGTCTAAATCTATCTGTAGGCTGGCACTGAAGACTCCAGCAACAAGCGTACTCCTATAATACACTTTGCTGTTGATGAGACGATAGACACTTGAAAAATGAGAGACCCAGAGGTCAGCAGTGACGTGTGAACTAAGTGGTGTCATGTTCCTACCATTGCTTCTAATGTGGATAACCATATGCCATAAGGTTATGAAGTCTTTCAGTTTGTTGGGTTCCATTAGAGCCTTAAGATTGTTGCCATTTATCTTCTTCTCTCTCTGAATAAATGTATGCCTGTAGTGAAACCTGCAGCTCCTCACTTCCTCCTTATTCCTTGGCTTGGTACCTAGTGATTGCCTCAGGTTTCTCTTAGTGGAAGAGCATGCTGAATCAAACCACTCAGGGATCTGCAGATTAGAGCTGAGAACAAGCATCATAGGTGTCTAAAATGGTAAAAGAGTGCTGCTTCAGCTCTTCTTGTCTTTTTGATTTGCACTCTATTTAAATCACAACTCTCAACTGTGCTACTTACAGGTGAGGCCTCAAAAGGCATTCAAACCTGCTCCAGTTCTACTGACCTACAGACTTTATCTCATCTGTGTGTGATCCCCTGTCCTCTGCTGATGTAGAAACCCCTTTTCAAAAGCATGTAAAGCAAAACCCTGTGCTTGTGAGTCCACACCCAACCTGCTTGTATTATTATCATCTGGTACACTTTGTTCAATTAGAAGCCAGCCAGAAACATACTGTGAATATGTGATAGCAAATTGAGGCACACAAGAAAAGCTACTGTAATACACTACAATAAATATGTAAAATGTGAGCACTCTGATTATTGTATTTATCTTATCTTATTTTATATTCACTTTTACAGCACAGACATAGCCAGATACCATAATGGTCTGTAACCATTAAAAAAGAGCAGGTTCTGAGAATTTTTGGTCAGAGATTTAAAGTCTAAGGAGGTGTTATATGTAAGCCCTAACCGAAAGTAAGAAAGTCCAGATTTAGCCTAATGCAGAGTTCCTCAATCTAAGAGCAAGGCAGGAGAATACTTTCTTTGTGTCTTGGTTATTTTGGATTTTGGAATTTCAAGAATTAGGTGATTTCAGCCTCTGGTTTATCATTGTTCTCTTCTGAATTGTAGCGTATTCTTCCAACATAGAGTTATGGCAGTATGAATGCTTCATGTGCAATGCAGGCAATCCTCCATGAAATGCTTGCTTCAAGGGTCAGCCAATAAAGATGTTTTAGAAAAAGGAGTAATGTGATCTGATTTCTTTGCTCCTTTAGGTAACTAAGAGATTAGACATAGAATGGTTTGTAGGGATGCATTAGTACAAATTGGAAGACTTGCTAGGGGTAGCATGTCCTCCCTTTAGATATGTGAGCAAATGGCCTGGACTGTTGACCTAAAGTCTGTTTGAGGGATGCTGGTTTTTGCTCCCAGAGTAGATGGACTTTGAAAGTCGACTATTGAGGGTGATGTACTGGTCTATAATTTTTCTGGGTGATTTTGCACAAGTGGCCAGGAATGGCCCATGCTGAAAGCTTGTAAAGTTGGCAGGCACTTTTGTATTGAGGAAAATACTTGGCAGATAATAGGAGCAGGAATTTTGTTTCAGAGAGATTGAGTGCATTGAGTTTGCAGATTATCGAGGAAACCCCTGAGAGTTAATACATTGGACAGGTGATATACTTGAAGGTAAAGCTGAGTGTCATCGGCATATTGATTAATGGGAAGATAATCTACATAAAGATTTGTAGCCAGCAGTTCATATATAAATTAAACAGGTGTGTTGAAAGGATGGATTCTTGAGGCACACCATAATTCACAGGGAATGAGGCTAATTCAAAGGGGTTGAGATTAATTACTTGAGAGCTTGAAGAGAGGAAGTATATAAGTCAGTTTATTACTGTTCCCTGTATTCCCATTCCTAAGTGATCTGAGGAAGTGATTGCTGATTTAGAGTATTAAACGGTGCTAAGAGATCTAAAAGTACCATTAGCTTTAACTCTCCTAATCCATGATTGTTAGGGTGTTATCAAGTATTGGTTTGAGTACTACATTTGAGTGAAACTAGACAGGAATGAGTTTGGGAGATTACTTGCTATATAGCTTTGGAGTTTTAAGAAATTGGAATGTTGATAATGGTCTAAGTTTCGAAAAGTCTTAGGGGTCCAAGGTATATTTCTTGAGAAGTGGTCCAATTCAGCCAGTTTTAAGAGCTGATGGAAAGAAGCTTTCTTTTATAGAACTGTTAACAGTTTTGAGTACAGTGATGAGATATATTGTTTGCCGTTTTTTAGCAGAAGGAGGGGAAGAGGACATTTGGAGTTTGAAGATGGATTTGTGGAAAAGATAATTTGTGAAACTGATTAAAGATCAAAGTTTCAAATCAGGGCCATTTTTCTGTGGGTCTTCTGGGAATCAAGAGAGTCTAGGTCTTTCAGAAATTTCAGAGTGAATTAATTTTCTTAGCACAGAAATTAGGAATGCCGTTCACCAAGGTATAAAAGTTTGAAATGTTCGAAAGTGAAGTGGGTTCTCACACTATTTTATTGTGATTATTGTGGTTCTAGGAAGAAATACTACTTCTTTATTTTATTTTTTAAGTAGTAAGATTTAGTAGGCATAAAGAGAGCTTATTGGCTTTTGCTTTGTTCTTTCAGATTCACGAATGATTCTGTACATGTTTTCCAGATATTTTATAGTTTACTTGCTCTCGATACTTCGAGTACAATGTGAGTGCTTTGTTCTCCATTGATTTAACTTTTTGGGGAGCACGTTTATGCTGGATGTTCAAAGTATCTTTGTTACTGAAGTTGGTTGAGTTACTTGTAGAAGTCGGTAAATTTGGAGAGAGAGTTATGGATCTAAGATCTTCCAAAGTAAGCTTGATTTTTTTAGGCTTTTTTATGAGATGCTGAAAGGAACTGCTAGATTGTAAGACCAGTACATAATCAAGTGGATTGTTTTCACAGATAACATTTGCCAAAGGGATAATTAAATTGAAGGTGTTATACTTCTTGTGAGTAGGTGACTAAAAGGCTTGTGTTCTGACATGAACATGTCTATTAGTTTTGCGTAAGAGAGGCTTCCAGTATCTTTCATGGAATACTTCCATTTCCCAAAAGAGTGGAGGGTTTCCATCAGTATTATTAGATCTTCAAGTTGTTTTGGAGAGAAAAAATTGTGATAAGGATGTTGACATATGGTGTAGAGGAAACACGATTTGTTGTGCTTCATTTGACAGGTGCAAAAATGTGTTCAAAGGAAACAATATTTGGAGAATCATGGAGGGATGTTTTTCAGCAGTCTTTTTTTATGACTGCAATACCTCGTATTACTTTGCTTTTTATTTGGTCTGAAAGGAATAGTCTTTTGGTTCTAAGCTGTTGATACACGTTGCTGAAATAGGAGAGAACTAGATTTCAATTATGGTAGCAGAACTAGATTGAAGGTTGTTAGAAGATCTGCTATTTCACATTTGTGTGCTTGAGTTGACCTTTCATTAATGAGTTGGCATAGGTAAAAAACGTGCATGTAGATTTTTGTATTTCTTTAGGTTCAGATACAGTGCACGAGGCTGTAATGCATCTCTTAAATGCATTCAATAATCCTGGCTCTAGATTCCAATAACTATCACTCTTAGAATGAACTCTTGGTTACAAAAGCGTGATACAGAATCCCTAGGATGACAGCTCATTGGTTTATTAAATATTGTTTGGTAAATGATTTGGCCACTGGGGGCAGCATTTGAGGTCTCTATATGCAGTAAGTGAGGGCTTTTAATTGCCATAGATTACACTGACCACTTGATGCAGATGGATCAATGTACATTAATATGGCACTTATTGAAATTCATAGGGCAAGACATTTGCAATAGGTTTCTTACAATTGTGGCTTTTTATTTTTATTCCTTTTCTGCTGGGGCTTCTCCTGCCCTATGCCGAGCTTTTTTGAAGTTTGGGGCTCTTCATACTTAAGACTTCATAGATTTTTTTAAACAAAATGTATCCAGGCCCAATTTGCCCACTTTTTACCCATATGTTGGGGATCCTTGAATGAAGATAATATCTGCATTTAGGGGATCCAGAGAGCAAAGCTTTTAGGATTTAGATGTACAGCCAGCTAAATTCCAGGAAAAGGACATTAACGCCCTTGCTAAATTGCATAAATGTTCTTATTCAAGCTCGTTTGGCTTGAATTAAGTACCCCAGCTGACCAGTTCTACTTAGCTGATTCATCTTCTTCTAAGACCAAAGGAGAATAATAATTTGGTGCTTGGTAAGTGACAGATTTTCCTCCTGACATCCTAAAATATTTGCTAATTTTGCATTCTTTTGTAATCGTGCCACAGGGACCCTACAAAATAGGGAATTACATCTATGCTTCTGCCTACGAAGACATCACAATTACAATATCAAATGTACAATTACTTTATTGTTACTGCTCACCATCCTTGGCAATCCTACCTATGACATACACTTTAATAACAAAGAGTGACTCAAAAAAGTAATTTGTTCATAACAAAATACCATAAAACCAAGAGTCAAAGGAAGATATTTCATTTCCAATTCAACAGGATGTAATCATGGGGGAACATGTTCAGTGGAAAGCTAATGGTTCAAAATAAGATTAAAAGCTTCAGGCTTTCGATCCAGAGTGGAATTTTGTAGGCCTGATTTAATTTCCCAAGTACTTTGCTAGGGAATCTGAATTTGTGTAAGGTACTGGTCACCAATGTACGGCAACACTTTGTGGGAAATCAAAGCTCAGTTCTCCATTTTTGGACTTTTTTGCTGTTGTTGATCTAGTTGATGGATTAGATTTAAAAAGCTTGCGCTATTCGTTTTTATTGAAAATTGAAAAGGAAGCACAAGAGACATTTGAAATAGGAGCAGTGTTCCCCTTAATAGATGATTCAGTGATCGTAAAACGTTCTACCAAGAATAATGTCTCAATCTTAGTTTACAGAAGCTCTCACAGCTTTCTTACAGCCATTGTCTGGGTCTTCATTCTTCAACAATGTACAAACCACTCCAATGCTGAACTCTATAAATTCTCTTAGTGTTCCTCACCTTCATTTCATCCAACAAGACCTCCGTTTTTTTATAGGAGTTTGAGTATTACGGTCAATATATTGAGAATATGGTCCAAATTGACTGCTGTTTTTTCAAGTAAATTCAAGGTAAGACAGACTTCAGTCCAAACAATGAAGAGCTTTGGGTACTGGATGGAATCCTAGGTAAGTGGATAGAATCATTCAAATTAAGATCTGGTAAGCTTAATGTACTGAAAGCTGAATCTGGGAGTTTACTTGGAGTGCTACAAAACCAAGACATTGGAATTTTTGTAGCTTGAAAAGGCTGGGTGACAGGGAACATAGGAGCTTTAGGTATACTAGAATGAACAATGGGCAATTCTGCTGTGGTAATGTTCAGCAAAGTGCAATTCATCATGGGAGGCTCAGATGGTTCAAATGGCTCTCAGATGGGCCCTTTACCGACCCTTCCTCCCCTGGATTGTAAGAAGAGTGGGAGGGTTGACTCATTAAGCAGTTGCTTCCTGATCCTACATTACTTTCCACAGCTGCCGTGTTGTGGGCCTTAGATAATTTAAAGAAGTATGATGGAATAGAAGACAACTCCTTCAACAGCCATCTGTAAATAGATTTGTTCATAATAGATTAAATTCTGTATTTTGACAATTTCTGTCTGAAAATAACCTCCCCGATCTCTATTTTCTGGCCATCATTTAGTAAGATAAGAGTGGTGAATACCACACAAGGGTTAGAATTCATCTTCAGGCCTTCAGTACTATAAATGTACTCCCACACACTGATGCATCTTCTCTTACTATCCAAACAATGATGTATTGGATGTGAGAAGAAGAGTCAATAGGACAATGACCAAATAAATATGCTAGATTTGCCAGTCAGTAAGCTAGTCAAACACTAAGCCATGCCTGGTACAAAAGGGAGTAGTGATTGACGGAGCATCTGAACTAATCAAACACTCACACCCAGTCAACAGATCTGGGTTTAATCCATCACCGTTCTTTAGCCCACTCTGCCACCCCAGTTCAGACATGGCCATATGCAAATCAGTCTGACCCTGTGCCTCATGGGAACAGTCCAGCCCGAACTGTGGGTCAGACTGATTTGCATATGGCCATGTCTGAACTGGGATGGCAGAGTGGGCTAAAGAACGGTGATGGATTAACCCAGATCTGTTGACTGGGTGTGAGTGTTTGATTGGTTCAGATGCTCCGTCCATCACCACCCCCTTTTATACGGCCTGGTAAAGTCAGCATAGAAATTAACCCCTTGAGTGGTGCATTGCGCTCCTTCAGTGGAAATCCCAGGATATGCATTGTGCCCAACACAGGGAAGAATATGTATAACTAGAATACTGGCTGCGGCACTCCAAAGGGCACTCTGGGGAATAAAAAACCCCCAAAGCATTCAGAAACTGATTTCAACAAGTGCCTTCTTTTACCAACTCCCTTAAATTAGTTAGATACTGCTGGTTACAATGACATATGCTCTGACCTCCCTCTTATAATCCCAACTTTTTTAATAGATTTCCAATGACTGCAGTGCTAACATGAGCGAATGGTGCAATGATTAGACAAGATCAATAAGACACAACATAATGTCAAACGAGACAGGCCAAGAACCCAGGGATCTGCACAGGTGGATTTACCACATGTCACTAGGAACCACTGCGGCCATTGGGGAAAACACTCCCAACTCAGAGGCAGTTTGTCTGACCTGGAATAGAAAAATAGAGATAGCAAAGCAGGCCAGTATGTTAAAGAGCTTCATAAACTACAGAAATTGCAGGAGTAAAGCCAAACAGAGACCTGCATCCATGCTGCATCCACAGATCCGATATCCTGTTGTTCTTGTATGCTCTTACGTCCAGTGGTGAAAAAACCCATTTCTGCCTGCTCAACGTCAAGCTGCCAGGTGTTTGAACACAGCCCAACAGGGGAGAAAATAGACACACCCTTTAGGCACAAGCCACACACACCTAACATTGATCATGGGAGCCAGCAGCACCTAATGTGCACGTCCCTGCTTCAGCTTCCCCATCTGACAAGAACAGATCACAATGGAGCCAGCTGCAAATCACTCATATTGTTCTAGTGGCTTGGAAGTCCCCGTGGTCCTCGAGTAGTGCTGCAATGCCTTACCTCCCCTGCTCTCAGCTTCATCCTCCTTTCTTGTAAGCATTTGAAGGCTTGCTAGCTGGCGGTGTTGCGGGCTTTGGCAGACCATTATACCGCACTGCACCACACCACATCACCACCTCAGTAGCAGAGTCTCCATGCTCCATGTTCCACAATCCCTGCTCCACCTGCCATCTCGGCACTTACATACATTAGAATCCTAAGTCTGCCTTTGCTTCTTGGATAAAGTGGTCATCATGTTGACATTCTGTTGATATTTTGTTGCAGTTTATTTGAGCATGGTGTTTTCTTGTAGTGAGTTGCTTCTGTTTTGTTTTATCATTGTAATATGGTGTTGTTTTTTGCTCTTTCTCAATTGCAAGCAGTCTTCTTTAATACCAGCAAATATTGTTGTCACACATTTCCTTTTTTGACTGACATTTTTTTTGGCAGTTCTGTAACTGCCAGATGGGGCAGTTTGAAAGGGCAGGAGTATGGGCTATTTTTATTTGGTTCTGTCATGGCCCACGGGACCAGACTCCTGCCCTTTTAGGCTAGTTCGTGTGGCAGTGCCCAGAGCACAAGTTGAGTGAACCCGCGGGTAGATGATGTCTACCCACTATTTTCACAGGGTGAATGCCCTCTACCCAGCCAAGAAGTTGTCCCCCACAGAAATTTGTTGAATTTGGCCCATTGTCATTTTCAGACACCAGGTTACATTCGGTAGCACCTGCATGTTGTCTGCTTTCGTTCGGTGCAGCAATTTGCAGGCAGAGAGGGGGCTTATCAGATCTCAGCTGGGCCCATAACAAAGGCTGAAGGTAAGGAGCAATCAGGCGGCCAACTTTTGTTAGAGCATCCTTGCTGAGAGCTATATGGAGCCTCACACCTAAATGTGAACGCAATGGAGGGGAAGCAAAGGCACACAGCTTTTTATTACTTCAAGAAAATACTTAGGAGAGGTATCCTTTTGACTTTATTCAGTCCATGTATATAAGAGAGGTGTGGTGCCGCGGCCAGGACGACTGGTCCTAGACACTGGGTATCACGGTTCGATCCCTGGCTCTAGTGGCAGGGGTCTGCCCACTCTGGGCAATAGCTTGCTTAAGCTTCCCAACGGCCCCCAGCGCCGAGATATCCCTTCTAGGGTGATTTGTGCGCTATACAAGTACTGGATTGAATTTTGGATTGATGCACTGTAAGATTGTCAGATGTCCGGATTTGTTTAAATATTTAGACAAATAACATTTTAAATACCACTATTTTGTTTTATTTCTTTTATAGTGCTACTCATACAGATGTAGGCTGTCAGAATGCTTTACATCACACATACACATTATACATTAACAATAAGCATGCAAGCGTGCAAATCAATGTACACGATGTGCTACATAAAACTGTGAGGATTACAAGATGTAGAAGTCACATGTCCATCATAGCTTACTTGCTATATTGGAAGGATTACACATTATGTGCAGCAAGTACCAGAAGGATCTTTGTTAAAAAATCAGTATCCCACTTACCTATCAACATAAAATAAAAACCTGACATCTGCATATTACATAATGTGCTTTGCAAAAGACATATTAATCCTATATGCTACTTTGATTCAAAACTAGGACTGCATAAACAGATATTTCCAGAAACTGTGTTAATCTCAGGAGTTTTCTTTCCATTATTATTATTTCCTGAGATTTTCTGGTACATAAAGATCTCTACAGCAGGAGCCTTAAACCCATAAGATATTTAAAAATGGAAACTTTTCAAACTATTGAACAGAGTAGATTTAATGCCACATTTCTCTGTGTTGCCAATTTCTTTGTGGCAGTGTTTCTAAAAAATAACTGTATAAATTGGGGTCCATATTTTTCATCGGGTGGCATTCATTTTGACCACAATCTCGAAGCTAAATCCCATTTGTTAAATTTAGTAATGCACTCAAATGTACTCATGATAGGCCCTGCTAAACATCAGTGGCGGCCGGCACGGATCGGTGGTGGTAAGGCGGGGAGGGGGAATGTAAAATAAATAAAAATAAAAACATCCACTTACCTTACTGCCAAGTCCTGCATCTATCCTCCGTCAGACTCGGCTGAACCAGGAAGCACCGCCAGGCTCCCCTGACCGATCACAACGCTGCAATGCAGCATTGTGACTGGTCTGAGCACCGTGGTTCAGAGCTCAGACGGGAACTGGGGGCATGGGCATGTTCTCCATGTATGCTATAATGTAGCCTGCATGGAGAACATGCAAAGTACACATGACGGTTGGGCCGACCCGAGAGGGCTGGTCAAACATCATTACGCATTTAGGAGTGGGCAAACCACTCCTCCCCAACCCTGCTCTGAGAGCAGAGAACACGCGCCCACCCTCCGCCTCCAAAGCAGATGTAAACAATAAAATGGTAATATCCTCATGTTATTATCATTTTATTGTTGCTTAGTTACACTGCTTAAAAGCAGTGAGATGACGCTCCTCCACCTTTGCGGATGAGCCGCCACTGCTAAACATATGTGTGGTCTTAAGATCTGTTGTCACTTCTTGATATGTTACTTCCTGCGATCTCATGAGCTGTGATGCCACTTTCTGTGATGTCACATCATGCGAAGCCACGAGCAATGTCACACGCTATGATGTCACAAGCTGCTATATCACACGCCATGATGTCGCTTGCATACTGCCTAACTTGGTTAGTCACCCAGCTTCTTTTATTTAGGACTTTTGGGCTGGCAGTGCCGACTGCCAGAATGCCTGAATGGCTAGTGCAACCGTGTGCATTCCATCTACATAAATGTTTGTTCATAGTAAGGTAATAGAAGTTTTTTACACTAAGTTTTGTCTTATTTACCACCAAAGTCGTGTTATTGTACCAGTCGAACATGTTAATAGAAGTTTTTTGCACTAAGTTTTGTCTTATTTACCACCAAAGTCGTGTTATTGAACCAGTCGAACATGTTTTGTGATCCACCCCATAAAGTTAGCATTATTTCTTAGAGAAGGAACGTTTTCCTTGCCCCGCGTCCTGTTCGATGATGTAAAACCAAATTGCCTCTTTCTTAAAACACAAAATGTGGGTCATTCATAAAACCAACTGGTTGTCAATCTGTAAGAGCTGCCTACTAAAACCAATTCATGGTTTTTGTAATTTACTGATTTTTTTATTTGAGGACCAGTTTGAGAAAAATACAGGACACATGCCCCTTCCTATTAAAGCCTGCTGACAGATGTTAAATTATTCTTGAAAATATGTGAAGACATTTTCTAAGAGGTGAAAAGGCTAATTTGGTTGGTGAAAACTTCAACATGTGCATTACAGCCTAAGTCCCTACTGATCTGATTTTATGTTTGCATTTCAGTTCCGAGTTAGATCAAAGAAGCTGTCATAATGTGCCGCGCAGATTTGTTCTTAGGAAGATTCTCTTTAAAGAGAACTTCGTATATGCTGCCTTTGAATGCTGCGCCTGCATTATATTTTGTGTTCAGTATTTTAACAATTAAATAATCCTATTATTGCTTGCAGAATTTTATAGATGCTGCTAAGCTTAAGCATGATGAGAGCATATTTTCAAATCATGATTGGACCTGCAGTTTATCAACATTGAATGTGTACACTCACCATTATATTTCTATCAACAAAAATAATTCATAATCTTTTTAAAGCTGTTGAACTCTTGCTTTAAAGCAGAGGAGGGGGGAGACACGTTTGTACCATACAGCAGGAAATGCAGAGATCACATTTAGATTGCTCATAATATTGTGTGCTAGGTAGATTCAGATTCAAATAGCTTTATTCGACAGATGTGTCATAAAAGTACAACATATACATTACAACATACAATTTAAAATGTATAAATATTCTGAACCTAAAAACATTTAAAGAAAATATTAAACATTGAAAAGCTGCCGAATCAAATGAATCTAAAAAATTATTATTATGTTTTTTTTTTAAAATACAGTTCCATAAAATCACATTAAGCCCCAAGCATTTCATAACTCCTGTTCATAACATGTAGTGCAGGGTAACATTAAAGCTAAATATCAATTGAATGGGCCTAGTGAAACACCCTAGATCGGATAGACCAGGCCCAACCTAAGAACTTGGCCGTTACAATTGCTATTGGTGGCGTTGGATCCGTAGTAAGGACTCTCAACGCCTCTTCATGCCTTCTAAAGCCTTATAGCTTGCAAATAGGTGTAACCCACATAGCACGAGGTTTCTTATATAGTGGGCAAAAAAACAACAGATGACTAACCGTTTCTTTTCTATCTTTGGCACCTTGGACATACATTCTCGGTAGCCCCTGTCCATTTGCGGGTGAATGTCCTAACATGTAGGGTACCAACCCTCAGCTGGAAGTACAACTTTCTATCAAAGAGTTTCTCAATGATGTCCCAGTACTGTTCTAATGCAGGCCTTATCTTAAATTCTAGGAACCGGCCTGTCAAATGCTTTACTGAACCACTAGAACATACTGTTACCATTACCATATCCCAGTACATCTCCTTCAAAATCTTCTTTGATGGAAAAGTAGCGTTATGGGGGTCGTCCCATAGTTCTCTCAGGCTTAGATTCACCGACAACGACCTAATCTCTCAACCATTTAACCTTATGGAACAATCTGCATCCATTACATCTTTGAGCCCCTTTGCATAATGCGCAAATTCAACCGTACACCACAATCTTCGCTAATATAAAAGGGGGCGAAGTTTCGCCAAGTCCATTACTTCTTTCCTTCCCAGGTCTAGTAATAATGGGCTCATAGGTGTACTTTTTGGGTTACTGGTGACCTTTCGCAAAAAAGAGTTTTCAGCTGCAATTAGGGTGGATAAGTTCGTGAACCCCCTGAGCTCAGCTCCGTACAGAGCGGAGCTTAGGACTTTCATGCCATAGAGCTCCATCAGTGGGCTAATCGGTTTAGAGAAGGAGGATTTAAATTTAGCTGCAAGAATCCTGGCCTGTTGTTTATGGTTTAGTGTGGCCACATTAATTTGGTTAGACCACCCCATATCTGCCTGTAACGTGACTCCCAGATAAGTGAAGGCTTCGACTTTTTCGAGAGGAGCATTGTTCATGTATACCTTGCCCCGGAATGATCTATGCTCATTAAATGACATGAACTTTGTCTTTTCCATGTTAATTACAAGGCCCCGAGTGGTGCAGAAATCCTCAAACCTACTTAGGGCTTTTTGCAGACCGCTGGGAGTTTTGGAGATGATCAAAGTGTCGTCCGCGAACATGAGGGTAGGTATATGTTCTTCCGCCAGCATAGGGGCATCGGAGGGGACCACCGAGAGGAAATCAGCCACCCCGTTTACGAAGAGTGAGAACAGGGGAGGTGCAAGCACGCATCCCTGGCGCACTTCTCTGTTCACGGCAAATGACTCGGTAACCTCACCCCTGGCCCCCCACCGAACCCGTGCATGGTTACCCTCATGTAAGCGGATGATCAAGGATAATAATTCAGGGGACATCCCCAGCTCACTTAAAACACGCCACAGCCTGCATCGTGGCACTAGGTCGATGGCTGCCTTCAGATCCACAAATACCGCGTACAAGGCCCCTTTCTCCAGAACAACTGTCTTCCAGTAGATATTAATAAAACAGAACACCTGATCAATAGTGCTTGTGAGGGGTCAAAAACCCGCCTGCAGTGGGGTAAGGATTTGCTCATCTTCCATCCATGACTGAAGTTTTTGTAGATCAGTCTGCCCATAATCTTTTGGATGGAATCTATAAGACTAATTGCTCTGTAGTTAGCTGCTACAGATTTGTCGCCCTTCTTAAATACTGGAATTATCTCCGTCCCTTTCCAGGAAGCCGGGATTGGAGCACCACAGGCTATGGCGTTTGCTAAATATCTAATATACAAACGCCAAGAAGGTTTATGACTTAGAAAGACGTCCGCAGGGATGCTATCCATTCCAGGGACACGACCTGGTGTGATGGTATCTAATGCCCTAACCACATCCACTAGTGTGAATATCCCACTAGTGAAAAAAGTATGATCGAACGGATCAGTATTCTGTTCGTCATCCAGGGAAGCATACTGGGGTTTAAAATATTCCACCCATAAGTGATGGGCAACACTATTCTGCGGGGGTTCCGGGCAACCCCCCCTGTCCCACTTGATACGTATCCCAAAATGCTTTAGAATTTCGAGACACACAAGCTTCCTTGAGCTCCTGCCATCTTGCCTGGTCCCAGAGTTTTTTGGCTTCTTTGACTGCTTTTCTATAGGACTCCCGCGCCAACCTTACTATTACTGGGTCCCCTGCACCTAGGGCTAACCCCAATGCCCTCCGTGAGTGGCGACAATTGTCATTGAACCACCCTACAGCTTTCTTATTTCTGCCTTTCATAATCTTAGCAGGTTAACAAAAGAACAGTTTTAGTCGGTCAAAAAGCACAGTGTGCGTCTCGGTAATATGGGACAAGAAGGTCTGGCTTCCCTTGCTGGTTCTCCAGACTTCTAGTACCATGTCTACCTCATTATTCATCGATAACAACGATTATGGGAATTCTGAAACGTTTCTCCATTTCAGGTGTCGAGTGTCATTAGTCAATGCCAGCTCGCCAGCCCCTGCCTCTACCCTAGTGAATGAAGCTTCTCCGAACAGCCCAGCCTTTGTAACAATAAGTGTGTTATGATCGCTTTCAGCTCGAGTAATAACGACCATATCCCTTACAAACTGCCACAATGACAGACTTACTAGCACATAATCAATACGGCTCAACCTGAGACCGTTGTTAAAGGTGTCGACCCCCATCTTATCGGACAATGTTCGCCCATTTACGGCCCTCATCTGGTGCCCTATGCACATCCCTTTCATTTGAACAGCCGCCTCTGCCCATTTTTTAATTGGCTCAATCTCAAGGATAGGTATACCCCATTTTACGTTTTCCTTCTCCGTGAGGCACTGATCCTCAAGCCCTAGTGGTTCAAACGTAGTGTTGAAGTCCCCCACGACCATCGGACTAGTGTTCCTCGGCATACCATCCAACAACCTCTCCAGGTCCGCTACAACATCCGAACGTCGCCCACCAATGAGGCCTCTTGCATAGACGTTAAAGATATACAAACTATCTAATAACAGTTTATAAATTAGCGCAGCTTTAGGAATTTGTTGAGTAAACAATGGGTATAGAGGAGAGGTAGGAGTAAGGGAAGGAAGGAGATCAAAAGTAGGAAGGGTAGACAGATGAGATAAAATGGCAGAAGTAATAATATCATATTCTTTGCGAAAGTGTACAGGCAAATCAAACACGGTTTGCATTATAGAAAATGGAAGAATAGAGGAATCAGAGAAAAATTGGTATACAAACATAATATCCTTTTCTTTCCAATACTTGAAATAAAAAGATTTACCCTTATACTTAAGATATTTGTTATACCAAACACTAGAGGAAAGAAAACATTGTAAGGGTGTGGAGTCTTTCGAGAAGACATTGTGCAGTAGAGTATGGGAGTATTTCAGTACAGGGTGAGTAGTCAAAAATGAACAATGTGACATAAATAGAGATTGTTGTATATATATATATATATATACATTCTTATAATGCTAAATTATTTGATCTTTTCATTGCAACTGCTTTCAAAGTAATTTTGTCATGTTGGAAGGATAATACCAAACTGTCTGTACGTACATGGTGGAATTTCATTTGTGATGAGCACAGAATTGCAATTGCTTCTGCATCTTCTGTCACTTTAAAAATTAAATCTGACCTTACCTGGCTACCCTTTGCTACCTTCTTATCCTCTTATCCCACTCCCTAACCATCCCCCTTTCTCTCTCTTTCCCTTTCCTTTCTCTTTTCTTTACTTCTCTCTCTCTATTTCTTCTCTTTTCTTTCTTTTTATTTTTTATCCCGAACCATTCTTTCCTATCAATTTATCTCCCGTTGTTCTCTCATATTGGTTCAGAATTTTTCTCATGCTGTTATCTTATGATGTACTTTCTTTTCTTATGCAAAATAAAAATTTCTTAAACTGAAAAAAAAAAAAAAAAAAGATATACAAACTAGGACCCTGCTCTGGAATGATTTTTATCACAAGAATATCAATATTATTTGTGAGTATTTGGGATACTTTACACCGCAGTGTCTGCTGTACCCAAATCACCAACCCCCCATTTCCCGGCCCTTTGCTTGTTTTACCGCTGGAACCTGGAAAGTAAGATACCCCGAGCGAAACACGGGCTCTACCGCTCATGTTTCTTGACAGAGACATAAATCGTGGGCTTCGATTAAGTCTGACCATTCAGGAAGTGCTAGTTTGGAGCCCAACCCTGCGATGTTCCAGGATAATAGCATCACAGTAGTAGGCCTATGAGTACAGGAGTCCACTATCGTAGGACAGCCATCCTGGATAGGGGGGGGACCAGGACTCGTGGTCAACCCCGTGGTCGGTGACAATTCATTAGCTCCATTTCCACCAGGGGATTTTAAACTACCATCAACAGGGGCTTTATTCACTATAATCCTGCCGGGCGGGGGATCAATTAAGCTAGGATCAACATAAACCAAGTCATCCCATCTTTGGCCAGAATTAAGGGCATTGGCAACTTCGGGAGCACATGCTGAAACTTATTGATTGTGAGTGGTTTGATGTCAATCGCACTCCTCTAGGCCAGATAAAACATCGTACCTATTCCCTGTGGAGACGCCAAAACCCCCCCAAGGCCTTTGGACAAACCCACTCCTTCCTACCTGGGCATTCGAGGGACCTATGGAAAAAGCTGGATAAAAATATGTTAACGGGAGTGATTTAATAAGGGAATCTGTACGTTTATGTTGCCAGCCACAAATGTGCTCAACAGCTCTGCTGTCCCTAAAATTAATGATAATACTATCACCCTTAATAGTTTTATCACTTGACCCAACCCAATCCACCCTTCTTGCAAATAGGATTTCAGCCGAGACCCCAGGGGATAAAGTCCGATTCACGTTGAGCCAATGAATACACTTATTTTTCAAATCTGTATAATCCTCACGTTGACCTGGTCTCAGTGAGGAAACCCCAGTCAAGATACACACATATGGAGCGGAGGCTGGGGGGAGATCTATACATGGAAGACAGACTAAAGGTATATCATTGGATGCCCTGTTACAACTGCCTGGGTGTTGGGGCACTAAATTAGGACCACCCACCCCTACTCCCTTACCACACGGTAGCCGCTCTCCATTGATACCACACAAGCTAGTCTGGGGCATAGAATCGCTAGCAGTCGTGGTAAGATTACTTTTCGGTGCCGCTACCTGCGTTGACTGTACTGGAGGATTAGGACTTAAAATAACCTCAGGGACACCCACAGCCCCATACCCACTCCTTGCACTGCCCACAGACCCAGGCCTACTAGTGTCTTTGGTCTTAGCCCCTGCAGATTCAAGAGTAGCGAGTCTCTTTTCAATGGAGTCCAGTCTATTATAAATGGGAATACAAGATCTATAAAAGAGCTGCTCAAATTTATCCCACGTTTCCTGGGTCCATTCCAATGGAGTGTCCAACCTGAGTGGCGTCACTGGGTCCACCACAACAGCCGTCGGGGACAGAACCTCAGTGTTGTTATTTAAGGATATCGATATAACCCCTGAAGTCTCAGCAAGAGCATTTGGCTTCTTAACTTTAGCTTTTCTGTCCTTATGGGCTGCACCCCCACGCTTCCTCTTAGTCACCGGTATTTTTTGCACATATTTTACACCACGTGTGGGACGGGCCCTTACAGTACTCTCCGTGGGGTCAGACAAGATGCTACGTTCTGACGAACCAGTTCGTACATCCAGCATATTACCTTGGGTGGAGCATGAATGAACAGACTCCCTATGGGCTGAATGTACTAAGACAGAATGTGCACCATGGTCCACCCCAGCACGTTCACTTAAAGGAGCATCAGAGCCTGGGATGGTAGTAGGGGACACCGCCCTAGCCAATAAACCTATTGAAGACCTTTTGTTAAAAGCAGGATCCAATGACAGTCTTTTTTCTGTACGGTCGATTTCATGAGCTAAAATTGAAGATGCCCGTACAATGAATTGGTCCAGCGTTCCCATAATAGTACCAGTGGGGGCCATTTTCCCTCCCTTCGCAGCCTTTGATGACATTTTTCGCAATGAGTGTAAACTTGCTACAGATAGTAATCCAGTGAAGAAACCCTCGAACGGCCAACAGCCAGTGTACAGGTTACAAATCCAGGGAGGGCCCCCAATAACGGATACGTACTAACCTTGGCAAGTCGTTGTTAGAGGGTGGCCCCGTCCCTTCCTCGAGCCGTTCTCGAACGGGCTCAAAGAGGCCCGCCCGGGCTTTGCTCGGCGAACCCCCACACGCGCCCCGTGCAGCGGTAGATACGTGCAAATTATTAGCGCTTGTGGGCGGAGTTACAATGACCGCAGGTGTGTGGAGCAGGGGCTCTTGGGCGATGGAGTCCTCCTTACTGCACCAAACAAAGTGTCCTGGCAAAGATTGTGGATGCGAGCGGCTCTCGCGAAGCGGGGGCCGCGAGCTGTTTTCAGAGCGCTGTAGGCGGAGTTACATTGACCGCAGATGTGTGGAGCAGGGGCTCTTGGGCGATGAAGTCCTCCTTACTGCACCAAACAAAGTGTCCTGGCAAAGATTGCGGCTGCGAGCGGCTCCCACGAAGCGGGGGCCGCGAGCCGTTTTCAGAGCGCTGTAGGCCGAGTTACAATGACCGCAGGTGTGTGGAGCAGGAGCTCTTGGACGATGGAGTCCTCCTTACTGCACCAAATAAAGTGTCCTGGCAAAGATTGTGGCTGTGAGCTGCTCCCGCGAAGCGGGGGCCGCGAGCCGTTTTCAAAGTGCTGTAGGCGGAGTTACAATGACCGCAGGTGTGTGGAGCAAGGGGTCTTGGGCGATGGAGTCCTCCTTACTGCACCAAACAAAGTGTCCTGGCAAAGATTGCGGATGCGAGCGGCTCCCGCGAAGCGGGGGCCGCGAGCCATTTTCAGAGCACTGTAGGCGGAGTTACAATGACCGTAGTTGTGTGAAGCAGGGGCTCTTGGGCGATGGAGTCCTCCTTACTGCACCAAATAAAGTTTCCTGGCAAAGATTGTGGCTGCAAGCGGCTCCCGCGAAGCGGGGGCCGCAAGCCGTTTTTAGAGCGCTGTAGGCGGAGTTACATTGACCGCAGGTGTGTGGAGCAGGGGCTCTTGGGCGATGGAGTCCTCCTTACTGCACCAAACAAAGTGTCCTGGCAAAGATTGCGGCTGCGAGCGGCTCCCACGAGGCGCGGGGCCGCGAGCCATTTTCAAAGCGCTGTAGGCGGAGTTACAATGACCGCAGGTGTGTAGGTGTGTGGAGCAGGGGCTCTTGGACGATGGAGTCCTCCTTACTGCACCAAACAAAGTGTCCTGGCAAAGATTGTGGCTGTGAGCGTCTATCTCGAAGTGGGGGCCGCGAGCCGTTTCCAGAGTGCTGTAGGCGGAGTTACAATGACCGCAGGTGTGTGTAGCAGGGGCTCTTGGGCGATGGAGTCCTCCTTACTGCACCAAACAAAGTGTCCTGGTAAACATTGCGGCTGCGAGCGGCTCCCGCGAAGCGGGGGCCGCGAGCCGTTTTCAGAGCGCTGTAGGCGGAGTTACAATGACCGCAGGTGTGTGGAGCAGGGGCTCTTGGGCGATGGAGTCCTCCTTACTGCACCAAACAAAGTGTCCTGGCAAAGATTGCGGATGTGAGCGGCTCCCGCGAAGCGGGGGCCGCGAGCCGTTTTCAGAGCGCTGTAGGCAGAGTTACAATGACCGTAGGTGTGTGGAGCAGGGGCTCTTGGGCGATAGAGTCCTCCTTACTGGACCAAACAAAGTGTCCTGGCAAAGATTGCGGCTGCTAGGTAATTAATGAGGTAATAGCAATGTTTAATCACAAATTGAACTAGTAATTCAGTCCCTATTGAGGATATGGTGATTGAAAGTGCAATTATATTTTTATAAAAATGTATAGCGTACAAATGGAAAAAAAGAAAAGAGAAGACTTAAGGAATTGTGGTACAAAGTTTGACAAAATGTTAGCATTTTAGTGTTTTTCACAATAGTTTGTTTGACAAAATCTATGTTATGGAATATAGTAGTAATGAGTAGGCCTGGGTGATAAATTCCGTTCCGCTCGTAGAATTTGCGGTATTTCGGTAATTTTCCGTTCCGCCGAGAACGCAGAATTACAAAAAATTCTGCGATCCGCGGCTTCGCAAAATTTTTGGCTTGTTCGCGTTTTCAAAATGCGTGTTCATGAGATATTTCTCCCTGAGCACGCAAACAGCTTTCGCGTACAGTCAAAAAGCATTGTGAACGGGCGGAACAAGCAATTCCGCCTGTTCGCTGAACTTTTGCGTGCTCACATAGATTTTTTACCATTTTGCGGAGTTTTGCATAGCGCGACTAAGCAAATTCCGCCCACCCCTAGTAATGAGTTCTGATCAATTCATTGATTTGATATCTGATGTTTATGAAAAATTGAGTTATTGCCGAGGGGGTGTGAGCCCTTTTTAAGCAACGCAAACAATCCTTGTCAGGTACACCACGAAAGTCACTAAATTAACCTGCGTTTACACTCTGGTAGCTTGGCTCAAAATACGTCAGGCTTAGTTTATAGGCAATGTGAAAAGGTTTAATGCAGCACTCAAACCATAATAAAGTGAAAGCACAACGCAAGAAAAATCCCAAACCAATGCAGAAACATAAAGTGATTTTTAATAAATAATTTGAGATAAAATTAAAAACAATTCAATTAGCAGAACCTGAGTTATGATTTTTAAAGTTTAAAGTGAAAAATAGTGCCTAAAAGATCCAATTGTCAACTGTGGGCAATGTCAAAAATTAAGGCAGCAGTTGAATACATGGAGGGGATTGGACCTGGTCTTGGCTTACTTTCGGACTTTTGAGAAAAACTGTCTGAGAAGATAAAGTTTAGTGGAGCAAGGCAGTTCGGGGTGTCTGAAGAGGAGTTGTCATAGTCTGGGAGCTGCTGGATGGAGTTGCGGTGAAGATTTCTTCATTCAGACTTTGTCTCTTTTTTGTAAGTCAAAAATCTCCCATGGGATGAAGCTGCAGGCGATATAAGATAAGAGCTCCATAAGTTTGGACACCCTTCCAGAGAGGAGCCTCTTACAGGATCAGCTGCTGCGAAGAAGAATGTAGCTGGAGCTACCGCCAATCAGAGATAAACAATGTGCTGTTTGGCAAGCAGGTGGGTTCTGGTTTCAGGGTACATTTTACCTGAAAAAAATGTAAGTTCCAAGTTTTGGATTTGGGTTATTTGGGCACCTTTAGCACCACTTCCAAGGGCCCAGGACTGGAGCAGAGCCACTTAGATGCTCAGGACTCATTCAGACTGTGTATGGGTGTGGGTTCAAGATGGTTGGAGACTTTTCTGTCCCTGAGGATCTGATCAGAAGGCAAGCCACCTAACCTTTGGAGTCATTCCGGAAGTTCAGGACTCAGCAGTAGAACAGGGCTGAATCAGCAGGGCAGGCCTTTGAGGGTTCAAGGCAGGCTTTCGGTAGCAAAGCAGTCCTTCATGGTGCAGCACAGCAATCTTCTGAAATACACAGCAGGCCCCAGCAGAAGGCAGTCCTTTGAGAGTCCTTCCACAGGTCCAGAAAGTTAGAGGCGTGGGGAGTCCTATTTTTATACTTGTGCCTTCATTGAAGTAGGAGAAATGTCTCAAGAATTCCCATTGGAAGTGTTTGAAGATTACTTCTTCCCTGCCCTGGCTGTCTGCATGAACAATGCAGGGGTGAGACATCCTTTGTATCAAGGCAGAGCAGAGGCTAGTCAGTTGCAAGTGGGGTTCAACCCAGCTCTGCCCCATCCTCCCAGTGATTGCCCATCTAGGCACACCTATATCCTCTATTGTGTGGCTGTCTGGGAGGAATAAACAAAGTCCAACTACAAAATACACCCAGTAATGTGACACAGGAACAGGCTGCAGGCACCAAATAGTGCAGAAAATGCTAATTTTCTAAAAGTAGCTTTTTCTCAACTGTAACTTAAAATCTGAATTTTCCATTAATGGAGATTATCAATTAAAAATGTTAAGACAACAGATATTTAATTGTTTACCTGCTCCCAATTAAAATGTAGCACTTATTAAATGTAATAGTGTAACCCAATGTAATCTTATGAGAGAGGTAGGCCTCACAGAAGTGAAAAATGAAACTAGACGTTTTTCACTACCAGGACATGTACAACTTAAAAGTACATGTCCAACCATTTATTTACAATGTACCCTGCCATAATGACTAGCATAGGGCATAAGTTTAATTGGCAGTTTATAACTGCACGCAGGGTGCAATGGCAGACCTGGGATATTTTATGAGGGGGTACTTTAGTTGGTCGCTACACCTTCTTGTGGTATCTTTTTCATGGCTTCTTTCACTCATTCACCAGCCATGTTCTCCAGATACTTTATACTTCTTTTATCACCCTTTTCATCTATTGTATCTATGAAATCTTCAAAAGTCTCTATCCATGCAGTCCATCTATTGCCAATATTGTGCTTCTTGACTGTATCAATGCATATGGCAATTTTAGGAAACGCCACAGCTATATATACATTGGTGGACCTTAGTGGTCTCTAAGCTGTTTGTTGTGGAATTTGTTCAGCCAGATTTCCACAGCGACTTGTGACTAAGCCCGGGTGGAGATTGTGGAACTCTGTGAAGTGCAAGAAAACACCACCGCGCTCTGCAGAGTTCTGCCTGCGGCAGAGTCTGTTAAGTCGTGCTGCTCGCACTGATTTTTAGTGCAGGGAGTTTGTCCCATACTTTAAAATCAGCATGAACGGTGTTTCCGCAACATAAATTGCAGATTTCTCAATGCGAGCGGTCACGACCTGACATGACTGCCCGCAATGAGAAATCTCGCTGGGAGGAGGTCAAGTGTGTGATTTCTTCTCGTGAGCGCACGCCAACTTACCAATGGCGAGCCGCTCAAGAGACAAAACTCATCTCCACATCACTTCACTGAGCTTTTCAGAACTACGCATCGAAAGTGAAGTGGGCAGAACTCTGCGAACTTCGCGGACAGAGTAGAATTCTTCGCCCACCCATAATTGTGATGTCCTGGCTTCAGGGACAGCCTTAACAATGGTTAGAGCTTGGATCTTACTCTATCTCTCCATTGGAGCGCTTTACCCTATCATGCAGCTGTGGGGGTGGGACGCTTCCTTTGGGGACAACTCCGGTAGCACAACCTCCCAGACTCTCTTCCTGGGATCGCTCCGCAGCATGTTGTGCTCGATGAGGCGATCAAGATTTCAGTAAGTACATAAAACTTATGCACCACTAGTCTGTGAAAGCAGATAGCATTGTCACATTTGGTCAGCTTTGGGCTCATATGTTTCTTCACAAATACATGTTTAATCTTCATTTCATAGCACATGAATTTTACTTTGACTTGTTCTAAACTATGGTAATGTGCTGCTTTCGTTGTCGAATCTCCCCTGTAGTTTCTGCAGGAGCAACATGCAAGGCTCCAAGAAAAGGTCCCAACTTCCCCTATCCACCAAACATGCTCAACAAGGTCAAGGCAAGACTGATAAGAAGAGGAAAGAGGGTAAACAAGGAAATAGAAAGACAATTGCCCCACTGTGTATTTCAGTGAGGAAGGTAAGTTTCAGGATAGTCCTCTGTGTTCCCTGCATGTAAATAACAGAATAAAACCATTAAGGTCATGTGCCAGTATTTTATTTTTATACACAATTTACGTCTAGGTATCTATGTTGTAATTGCATTCACTACTTGTTAAAGTCCCCTCTCCCACATACAATTCAGTGGCTGTTTTTACAGGACCAGTATGCAATCTATAAAATATGAATGGGAAATATTCTGTGCACCTAGCACAGTAGAATAAACAGAGGGGTGGAAATAAATGTAACATAGTAAACACCAACCTAAAATCAGGTTATAGCAGGGATTCAAGAATAGCCCAAAAAGTTCAACAAACCCATAAGAGGAGCAGAAGGCGGTAAATAGTATTTGAGGATTCCTCCTATTTAAACAAAAGACAACATGCAAAAATATGCAGGGCTGTTTGAAATACATCTCGTTAAATCCTCAGGAGATACTAAGGAGCTGCTTTTTATCACAGCATCTTCTACAATACACACAAAGAAAATGGGATCTCCAAAGCCATGAGGACCATGATCAGATAAGTAATATTGAGAATACCTATAGAGCTAAGAGCAACAGCTCGTTACCCCATTACCGCTGGAAGCTATACTTTAATTGTTGTCATATTTTTTGCAGGATGTCATTCGAAGTATGGGAACAGAGCCGTAGAGTTTGACCACAAACCGAACAACAGAAACCAGATGAAGTTACCTAATCAGGAGCCCGACGAGTGTCGTTGACTGGACTTGTTTTGACCGGGGAGAAACAGCTAAGTGAAGAGGAAGCAGAAGAGACAAGTGCATCGACTAGAATGTGCAGCGCTCTGCTGCTGGAACGGAACAGAACGGCTTTATGCCTGTACGTCTCTGCTTCCAACACACAACCTGTCAGAGGCGGGGTAAGCCTGACATTCGTAACCTGGTTTCATCCGCCTTCAGCTTTCTTACTCTGTACAGCATATGGCATTCATGTGCATACTGTCACAGTACCTTTAATTTGCAACCATTTCATTCAGTTCCTGACCAATGACACGTAGACTTCCAATGAGGCTTTCTTTTCTTTAAGCATTTTATACAGGCTGGTTTTGCGCTGAGACTCCAACAGTGCCAATGTTGATTCTGCTCTTCGACTGCGGCACACGTGGCACTCACAACCAATTTGCAGGGCCAATGGCAAACTCTCTGGAAGAGCGCTTTCAGTGTATGAGCTCAGAATCTCCTATCTTGTTGCTAGTTGTAGTGTCCTGCCAGCCCAGGTACTTGCCAATAACCATGTCGCAGATGGAGAGTAGTTTGTACACGTCTTTAGTCTGCTATGTGTAATTCAGAACTCAACATCCTAAGCCTGCCTTCAACTCATTACTCCAATGCTTATGTCACAGGCCTATGGTGTACAGTAGAAACCAAAAGAATTACAGCGTTCTTTTATGTACAAGACACTATACTTTCCGTGATGTGTCCTGGAATATGCTGTGTTGTACATGCTGCCATCTTGGGAGAGCAAATTTTGATGTGCAATTCAGATCAAAGATGCTGCTGTCTTGGGGGTATATTTTTGTCTGCTTTCTTCTGTATCAAAGTTTATTTCCTAGCATCAAAAGCACTCTTAACAATTCCCTCTCAGAGAACGTGTTGCTGTTTGTGAGCAGCAATGCATACCATTTCCCTGTTGGAGAATGCTATTCTTTGCTAATCTCTGGCGTTTGGACCAGTACAAGTTACACACAAGTTGCAATTTTTTTTTTCTTATTCAATATTATTTCTTTCATTGTCGTTTGTCATGGTTAATTGCTCTATGCACTAGGGTGAAGACAGTTCACTGTTTCTGAGGCACACAATAAACTAGTCCCATGTGATAATTAAAATTTATATTTTTTTACCTTCTGTACTGTTGCTTTGAGTTAGAAAGGATGTTGTATTTCACCTGTAGCATTACTCAAAATTCTCACACTGTCTAACGCTAAAATGAGTGTGCAAACACTTTCTTTGTCTCCTCCACAACCTGCAAGTGGCACTCCTTGTATGAAGTGGGTAGAATTGAGAGGTTATTTCTTAAACTATATGGCCACCATTGATGACAAAGGAAAACTTTATCTGCAACATGAAAAAGAGGATTTTCCTACATGCAATTGGTCCAGAAGGGATACAAGTATTTGAACATGACTAGGGAGTTTCGGGGTGGTGGTGACAGCAATGTTTTTGAAATTTCCATTGCTTATTTTGGCCACTATTTTTCTTCTAAAGTATGCATTGTAATTATGAGATACAAGTTCTTTCAAAGAAAACAGGAAATAAATGTACCTATAGATGACCCTTGATTGTAAATTCGGAGGTCCGCTGGAGGATTTATTCAGGGTTTAAGTGGTCCATGTTAAAGACCTTGCCATTCAAGAAAGACTGTGGGTCAATGGGGATGTGGATTTGAAAGATATTCTTGTGATAGTCAGGAAGGCTGAGCTGTCGAGTGGGAGTGCCAAAGTAGTTCAAGAAGAAGTGAGTGAGAAGTGTGATGATTGTGTAAGTGAGATAATAAACAAAACATCACAGAAAATCTTAAGCAATCAAACAAATGGAAGCAAGCAATCAGAAACAAATAGGGATGGATTAAGTTGCTAACATTGTGACAGCAAATCCCTTTAGCAAATCTTGCCCAGCGTTTAAACAAAAGTGCTCAAATTGCAGAAAAGTTTGTCATTTGTCGAAGGTTTGTAAAAAGAAAAACATCTGAGAGTAAAATGTGTGGATGAAGGCAGTTCAAGTGGAGAAGAATCTTTACCAAGGGGTAAACATAAAAAAGGTACTAGCAAATTTGTATTAAACATAAATGACAGTGAAGTGAATATTCCAAACATTTATAGTCGATGATAAAGAATAAACATTTATGTGATATGATGATTGGAGGAGTGAGCAGTCAAATATATGCAGATGTTGGGTCTCCAAATGAAAACGTATGGAAGTCAAAATTTGCAGACAGATTGGATAGAAATTTGGATGAACCTGATATCAGAAAAAAAGGCATTCTGGTGACAAAATAGAGATGCTATGATTTAAAACACTCACGTTTAGGTTCAGGGATCAAAAAGCTACAGGAAAAATATATTTTGCTTAAATGAGACCTCCAGTGCTTGGTTGCTACTGTTCAGGGCTATTTGCACATGACTCCTACTGTAGTTGCCAGGGGTAGTAATAGGAAAATTAGACTATGCATTGACTTACGTCTTTAAATAATAATATCCCTGTTGATCAATTTCCTTTGCCAAGAAATTCAGAGATATTGGACCTTGTTTGTAAAAAACACTTGTTTATTTTTCACAGTAGACCTCTCTGTGGCCTATCATCAGATTTCTTTGCATGGACCTTGCAACATTAATACTGCTTTTGATACTAGATTTGTTTTTGTTTGTGGCTATGTGTACTCTGTTTATTCAGAAAACCAAAAGCATGCACTTTTCCATCTTAAGATCACTTTTTCAGATAATGTATTTAGCCATTTTTTCTTGTTAGCCTGCTTTTTACAACTGTTACATGTTGGATATGTCTGCTCAATAAAAGAAATAATACTAAAATAAAGACTTCTTTGCATGAAGATGGCAAACATTGCACAGCTTTATTCACTCCTGTGGGTTGTTACCAATGTAAGAGGATGCCTTTTGGCCATGCATTGACTGCAGCAGTTTTCCAGCATATAATGCACTAATTGTTCATCAAAATACCTAATGTGAAATGTTTCCAAGATTATATTTTGCTTTACGGAAAGCAAAATGAGGAACATTATAGTATTTTAGAGAAAGTTTTGGAAAGATTGAATGAAAAGGGTTTAACTGTAGAATGTACAAAAATGCATGTTTGCTGTGGAGCCAGTTACGTATTTGGGCTAACGTTTAAATAAGAATAGAGTGAAACCCAAACCTATGTTGGTGGAAGCAATCAAACTAGCAACTGCACATTTGTTTTTGTTTTTTTGTTTTTTTTAAAAGTTTTATTGTTTTATTGCAAGGAGATACAGCAGAACATGATAAGCAAAATAGATTCACAAAAAGTCAGAAAATATATGTAACAATTTCCAAAATACATAATGAAAGAAAATTGAGACAAAAAACAAAGGAAATTAAATCCACTCGGCAATTGGTGCCCAGATTTTTTCCCCCATAGTTCTTTTTTTAACCCCCTTTAACTTATATAAAGCAGATTCTATGTTATACATATATAATAATTTTTCCCGCCACATGAAAAACGTGGGGGGATCCTGACTAATCCATTCTTTGGTAATACAGGATCTGACTGCAGCCATGCACAGAAAAAGAAAGTAAGAGATTGATTTGGGCCTAGTGACAATGTGGTCTATACCAAGTAATACTAATTCGGAAGTTAACTGAATGTCACATTTCAAAATAATAGATATGAAAGTTTCAATTTGTTGGTACAATAATGACAATTTAGAGCAAGAAAAAAACATATGTAATTCATCGGCTGCATATGCTCCACACCGACTGCAAGTCGTGCCTACCGTCGTACTCCATTTAACAACTTTACTTGGAGTGTAATACAAATTATGGATGCACATGAAATGTTGGGATTTCATCATCCCAGTTATAAGACACTCTGCAGCCATTTTAACCGACAGTAAAATATCAACATCCGGTATGCCTAGGCTATTAGCCCATTTCAGCTGACATTGACCCAAATCATCCCCATATTCCTGCATTAAACTTAAATAAATTGCTCCTATGCGGGGTTTTTTTTGTAGAAGCTCTAGCAATGGAATTTTAGCTGGAGGAATTAAAAAATGATTCTGTAAAAAGCTACGAAGTTGTAGATATTTAAAGAAATCATTTCTTCCCACCGAGAAATTAGTCGTTAAATCCAGAAATGACACCATTTGATCATTATAAAATAGATCACCCAGATACCTTATTCCTTTCTGCTGCCATCTATACATAGTTAAGTCATGAAAAGTTTCAGGAAGTAAATCCTTTGATATAAGGGGAGTATAATAGTTTAATTTTAATAATTTTATATGTTTTCGAATTTTTTGCCAGACTCCAAAAGCTGATTTCAGGGTTTTATATTTAGTTTTTTTTGTAATAGCTAGATTCTACGACTCTCAAAAAGCTGCCCTTCATTTTCTCACCCAAGATCATTTGATAAATTGATGGAGTCTGACAATCTAGAAGTTCTACTCTATCTCCCATAATAAGGGGACCAATGTATTGTAAAACGGTAGAGAAATAATAGAGAAGAAAATAAGGAACATTCCATCCGCCACACTCATTGCTAAGAATCATTTTCTTAGCAGCTTTCCTATGGCGTTTGTAGCCCCAAAGAAATCGAAATATAGTTCTCTCTAAATTGCTAAAAGAAAGTAATTGAAAATCCAAAGGTATTGTGCGAAACAAGTATAGAACCTTTGGTAGAACCAGCATTTTTAAGATGTTAAGTCTACCAAATAAAGATAGACGCAAATGATCAAGGCGTTGTAATGAGGTATTGATTTGGGTTGCTATAGGATTTAGGTTGCGTACTGGTATTTTTTCTATAGGTAAAGAAATTTTAATTCCTAGATATATGACTTCTGAGGTGATAGAGATATTTGAGGGTGGGTTTTCTCCTGAGCAGAGGATTTGAGTCTTTTCCAAATTTAATTTATAACCCGAAAAAAACCCAAACTGTTTAGCAATCTCATTAATAATAGGTAGGGCGGTTTTGACGTCCGTAGTAGTAATCACAATGTCGTCGGCATAGGCAAGAATTCGATAGTTAATATTAGCTAAGTGTATGGGTTTAATATTAGCTTCTGAAACAAAACGGTTGATTAAAGGGTCAATATAAAAAGCAAAAAGTAGGGGAGAACAGGGGCATCCCTGACGGGTACCCCTAGTGATTGATAAGGGTGACGATAATTGCCCATTGATACGGATGTACGCTCTAGGGGAAATATACAAAGTTTTTAAGGCTTTTATAATACCCTGTCCTAATCCCTTCCTAAGCAAAATTTCCCAAAGGTAGCCCCAAGCAACCCGGTCAAAGGCTTTCTCAGCGTCTAGAAATATAAGTCCAATATTAGACCGAGTTGCTTGGGACCAATCCAAAAAGGAAATCACACGTCGAATGTGATCGGCAGTGTCTCTAGCTGGGATAAAACCATGTTGGTACTTTGAAACTAAAGGGGAAATGATACTGGATAGTCTTACCGCAAGAATTTTGGAGAAGATTTTACTATCAGTGTTTATAAGTGAAATGGGGCGAAAAGATGAGGGTAATAACGGAGGCTTGCCTTTTTTTAGAAACACCGTAATAATAGAGTCATGCCATGATTGAGGGGCGTTACCTTGCTGTGCCTTCAGACATAAATCCATTAGTTCTGCTTTTAAAGCATTTCTAAAGAATTTATAAAATTCTAGAGGAATGGCGTCGGGTCCCGCAGCTTTTCCTGAAGCTAGCGACATTAGAGAAAGTTCAATCTCCTCCCATGTAAATGGTAAGTCTAATTTCTCCTTCTCTTCATTAGATAGGGTAGGATTCGGAACTGAGTCAGCAAAGAGATTAATTTGATCTGAGCAATCGGGACGATCATCGTCCGCGTATAGCTTATAGTAAAAATCACTAAATACCTTAAGGATATCATACATTTTACTGACAGTCGTCCCTATGTGATTTTTTATATTATTAATACTAGCAAAAGCTGCCTTTTGTCTCGCCCTCTTTGCCAATAATTTGCCGGAGTTTTCTCCAACTTCATATAGCTCTGTCCTAAAGGCAGAGACTTGTTGCGCAAGTTTTGTAGCAAATCGTTGGTAAATCTTAACTTTCAAAGTTGTTAATTTCTTCATAACGGTTTCCGTAGATAATCCTTGATTGCATGCTTGCATAAGTTGAACCTCTAAAGATCTAAGATTTTTAATTTCAAAGTTTTCTTGGAGCCTAACTTCCTTTTGTTTACCTATTGAGTAGCTCAGTCTTTCACCCCGAACCCCACACTTAAAGGCATCCCAGACTATTTCAGGAGATGCAGTACCTTTATTATTAGAGAAAAATTCCGGGATCCAAATGTTCATGTGGTCAATATAAGATTGATCGTACAGTAATTTGCGGTCAAAAGACCATGAGCGAGTGGGATTAGCAGTATTCAGTTCAAATTTAAGCATTAGGGGGTTATGATCTGAAATAATTTTCGGAAGAACCTCATATTCCATTTGCACCAAGTCATTGAATAGTCCCTTAAATACAAAAAAGTAATCTAATCTAAAAAATCTTTGGTGTGGTGCCGAAAAAAAAGTATACCCAGACATCCCTGCTCTTTTCTCATACCCTACATCGGTAAGTCTATACTCTTGGATAATCCCTTTAAGTGCTGCAAATACCTTCTTCTTCCTACCCTTATATGGAGTACTACTATGAATATCAAATGTTTCTTCCAAATGTAGATTAAAATCTCCACAAAATATAATATTGGAGGGCCATTGTGCCAGTTCTACATTTAGAAGATCGAGCGCAGCAGAGTCATCCAGTATAGATGCATAGATTGAACATACAGTAACACTCAATCCTCCATATTTAAGTTCGGCAATCACCCAACGTCCAGATAAATCTTCTTTAACTCTTTTTACTTCCCCCGTTCCATGTCTCTTAAGAATTGCGACCCCTCTCGTTGTAGAATTCTGGCGAGAGCACCCTACCAGTTCCAAACCAAGATCTCTTAAGTTCCCTCTGCTAGACCAAGCGATATGGGTTTCCTGAATGCATACTACATCCACCCACATAGTTTTAAGCATCTGAGCCATTATGCCCCTTTTTCTTTTATCGTTCAACCCACATACATTGATAGAGTATATTGAAAATTAAGCCATTGTAAAGTGTTTTTAAATGAGCTTTTCCTAGACAGAAATATATGAGCAGCAATTGACAAAATTCGGTATCTACCATAAATAAGTCTTAAACAGAAAACAAATACATCTTCCAGCTGTATGTCCTTGCACCCCAAAGAAAAAAAAAACCTTCTTCCCACCCACAACCCCCGCTCTTCCCTCCCACCCCTCCCTTCCCCCCGCACCCCCCCATCAGAAGCGTAAGGGCTGTTGCCCTCATTGATGGTAAGTGAGTAAGCACAGTGAGTTCCGCCCGGGTCTGACCAGCCTGACAAATAAAGAATATAATACACCTAGTGATATAAAGACAAAAGAAAAGTAGCATAAGACACTGCTAGGGGGTCAGCCCATTCAAACTAAATACATTATTATCGATAACCTCCATCCTATAAAGATTATTGCATAGTTTCTAAGTATTGTTGTGCTTTTATCTCTGACACAAAAAATAAGGTTCTTCCCTTATGAACCACTTTAAGCTTAGCTGGATTCAATAAGAAGGTTTGACCCCCCTTGGCTTGCATTGGTGCCATAAGCTGTTTGAGTCTCCAGCGTTGTTGAATCGTTGCAGCACAAAAATCTGATCTAACAAAGAATTCATGCCCCAAGCCTTTTCTAGGTTTAGATGGCCTTGCCAAGTCATATAAGATCTCTCGGAGAAGATAGTTCTGCACACAGATGAGGATAGCTCTTGGATATTTATTCCTCCCCTCCTGATCCGGTTTTTGCACAAATGGGAACCGATGGGCTCGTATAATTTCTTTATCCCAGTCCCATCCAGTAAGTTCTTGAAAGGCATCTGAAAACATCTCTACTACAAATCGGCGAATATCCTTCCCTTCTGATTTTTCCCCAACTCCCAAAATACGTAAATTGTTACGTCGTGCCCGATTTTCTAAATCGGTTAATTTCCAGTCTACATCTTGCCTAGTACTGTCCAAGTCCTTAATTGAGTTCTTTTGTAGCGTTAGCTCATCCTCTACCGCAGATATGCGTGTTTCAGTCTCTTGCACTCTCAAATTAGTATCTGTACCAGACTTGGCCAATCGTCGAACGACATTCTGGAGTTTGCGTATGGCTCCCTGAGTCCGAAGTCCCTCAGCCTTTGTTTCCTCTCTGTGAGTCATAATCATACGATACATTGAGGTCTGTAGCTTATATATAGATTTTAGTGTAACCTCTTCAGTTTCCTCTAATAGCTCTAGAGTTTCAGGATCAGTTTCATTTTTGCAGCTACCCCATCCCATTGAGGTTGATTCATGGCACTTATATTCTCATTAGATTTCTCCTCTATGACCTTGCGGACAGTATTTGATATTCCTTCATTTATTGAAAAATCCGAGCCGAGCATATCATCCTCTAAGATTTGATTACAATCATCCGCCCAGTCTTTTTCAAGAAAATGCCCCTCGGTTAGCATCACCTCTTCAAGATCTCCTTCCGATGTGGCTGATGAGTCATACTTTGAAAAAAATTGGCCCCCTGATTCTATAGATTCTGCATCTTGTTGTACTTGTTGCTCAATCAGCCTAGTTGAGACTCTAGCTCCCTCCACAGCGAGGCAGAGTTCAGATAATACGTCGTCATGATTCACTCCCCCGCTCATTCCAGCTCCTTCTCCCTCTAAGACTAAAACAGCAGAGGGTTCAGCTGGTTCGACTGGTTAGCTTACGTCATTTTTTTTAGAGTTAGAACGTGCCAGAGCCTTAGAAGGAGTCGGTTTGGTTGTAGCATTTTTATTTAGGTTAGTTATAGCCTTTTTTTTAAACAAATCAGGTATAATAGGCTCTTTAGTAACACCATTATTTTGTAAGTTACGATTATCTGACTCTCCCACTGTAACTGTCATTGATTTCTCAACCAGCCCCGGGGTGGTATTTGCAGAATTTCCAGAATTTGCCAAATTAGTAGTGTTTTTTTTTGTTACTCTGCCTTTAGGAGCCATGTTTAACCTCTCAAAACAGTATGTCTCGGGCTTATGTATCAAAAAAAAAAAAAAGAAAAGTTTCTTCAGTCAATTAAAGCACTTATATCCTGTCAATTATTGCTGGCTGCTGAGAAAAAAAAAAAAAAATGTTCCAGCTTCACATAGTAGCAGGTTCAATAAAATGTTTCCACTCACCGGCTGAATCTTTTGTAAATCCAAGCGTAGGGAAAGAAAAAAAGCTCAGAAAATTGCCACAGTGTTCATTAATAACACAAAGGTTTTGGAAATTCAATCACCTGGCCAGCATCAGCAAAGAAACGCCTTTAATCGCGTCCTCAAGCTCCACACGACATCCGAAACGCTAACATACTTTCCTGAATGAAAGCGCTTTGAGACCAATCCAGGGTCAGGTTTCAAACACTGTTCAATCACTGTTCCGTCACTGTGCCACAGATCAGACTTGCATCATTGTAGCAGCCGAGGTAGCACGTTATTAAAACTTCACTAACACGAACGCCCAGAACCGCTTCCTTGCACGCCTGTAACAGCCGGCTTCTCAATTGTGATGAGATGCGGTAAAGCGCGGTGAAGCTGGATCGCTGTGACCACACAAGCACCTGGGTCCCGCCGTCCGTCGAAAGAAGAACCCTGACACGGTTCAATATCTCGGCGGCCCAACGGCTCTAGTGAAAACAAGCGGTCTCTCTCTTCAGAGCCTCAGCCTCGGTAAACCCCTGGCGGCCTCAGACTATAGCAAGCAGGCTGGGTCGGTCACGGAGCAGAACGCAAGCAGCTCCTCACACGGCTGCAGTAGCGGCCGCCATCTTGCTTCTACAAGACTTCCCCGCAACTGCACATTTGAATAAGAATGATATAAGATGTTTTTTTATCTCACAGAATTTAACGCTAAATATGTTCAACATTTTTCTGGTAAAACCTTTAGCAGTTGCCAATTACAAAACAAAACTGTGCAAATTTCAATGGAGCAGGGACTGTCAAATAGAGTTTGAAGATGTCAAGACAGCTATTTCCAAGGCTACAGCTTTAAGTGGTTTTGATACCAACCTGCTGTTTGTAATTACTATGGATGCACTTTGCAAAATGCTAGGTGCAGTGTTGTCTCACATACAAGAAAAGGGGATGAAATAGATATTGTCTGTGTCAACACCTTTTGAGGAAAAATACTCAGCTATCGAAAGAGAAACCCTTGCTTGCGAGTGGGATTTAAAACATTTTAGTTCCTTTTTGTCGAGAAAACAGTGTTTCTTGAGAAGTGACAACAAACCTCTTATCAATTTCCTCATAACAGAGGGTATGGTTAAAGCATCTGCACACATTGCTGGAATGCATATGAGACTTCAGGATTTTATTTATAAAATAATGTATGTGCCAGAAAAAGTCAATGTGACCACAGACTGTTTATCTAGGACACCTTACAAATTATAGAAGATTTGAGTACTGAGTCAGATGAATATAACATAGCTTTTATACATCTTCAATGTATTTCTGCTATGGATAAAGAAGTTTGGGTGGAAGAGTGCAGTAAAGATACCTTACTGCAGGAAGTGTTGGGACATATAATCAGAGGTTGGACTACAAACGGCACAAAAGTCAGAATCAAGAAGTCTTGGGGAAATTGGAAACACATTGTCTTCTATGAATAGTCTAATTTGCATTGGTGACTGATTTATACTACTAGTAACCTTAAGGCATACTATAACTATGCAGTGACATGAGGACCTTTGCAGGACTGTGAGAACTAAAAAGGAATACTGGTGGCCAGGAATGTATATTTTCATAAAATGATTATACAGGAATTCTAAGAGATGTGCTAATGCTGGCAAGTTGTTTAAGTCACTGAGGCCCATCATAATTGACCCCTCTATTCACAAGGATCCTTG
Organism: Lissotriton helveticus; assembly: GCF_964261635.1. Taxonomy (NCBI): domain Eukaryota; kingdom Metazoa; phylum Chordata; class Amphibia; order Caudata; family Salamandridae; genus Lissotriton; species Lissotriton helveticus. The sequence goes on along the minus strand of NC_136072.1, from coordinate 184,319,401 downwards.
GGAAACCGTTGCTGTATAAATCATGGATCCCATTGGTGACCAATCTAAGTTCATTATTGTGGTTAGGTATTATTTTTTTAAGGAGGTCAGGGGCGATGGTAGTGGATAAAGTCGACAAATTTGTTCAGTCATGAGGGTGTACCTGTTCAAATCATCACAAACAAAGGAGTACAGTTTGTCTCAAGTAAGACCAAAGATTGAGGGAGGTAGATCCATTGCAACCCACTGAGGGTAGGAATGAAGCATTAGGGACACCTGAGTTCCCCCGTGTGCCAGTTAACAGCTCAGACAATTGAGGTAAATGATAAGGAGATGGTTTTCCGGTTCCCAATAACACATAGCAGCCCATGACCTGGGGGATGGGGGTTATGTTTAAGGATAAAGTTGTTTACAGTTGAAAACATGACAGTGACATATACAGTCTGTGTGATGAAAATGGGAAGATAAGAACAGAAGTAACTAATGCCCTATGAGAATTGCAAATGTAGCCTTGTTGCACTGAAATGTGCAGTAATGTAGTTTTGTGGTATATATATCCTCCCGCCTTCGCCCATTTCCTGATCGGACTGACGGCAGATGAGGTTACGGGGACCCGAGGCAGCTCTGCAACTTGGGGGGTCCTGTCAACGCTGTGCAAGTGCCCTACCCCCTGCTATTTTCCCGGACTCTACCCGGAACGTCCCTAAGCTTTACTCACCCGGGAGCCACTGCTGCAACCTGGGAAACTGAGTCCCGAGATCGTCTGGACCAGCTGAACTGAGCTAATTTGAGCTTAGGGGCGGAGCTTACATTGCACCTACCAGAGTGCGGGTGGACTCATTTAAACTGCACATCGTGGGATTCCTTTTGAACTTTCACTGGCGCTGACGAAGGCCACACCGGCCGAAATGCATTCGCCTTAGTTACTAATAAACAGAGCTGTCTTCTCACCCCGGCTGTGGCTTCTGCTTCTTTCACTGGCGAGGAGGTTGTTGTTTCATTAATTCTACGCGTGTTCCAGAAGCGCGTTCAGAAGCCCCTTCATCACGAGTGGCCTGGAGACTCTGGCCCATGCTGTTGCATTGTTGTTTCTTCCTTGCTTTGGTAATTCTCCAGGCTCGCCAGCAGTTCGCAAAGACACGGAGCGGTGCAGTTAGGTATTTTACCTTAAACTCAGACGGGATTCACTGTCCTCCCGCCTTCGCCCATTTCCTGATCGGACTGACGGCAGATGAGGTTACGGGGACCCGAGGCAGCTCTGCAACTTGGGGGGTCCTGTCAACGCTGTGCAAGTGCCCTACCCCCTGCTATTTTCCCAGACTCTACCCGGAACGTCCCTAAGCTTTACTCACCCGGGAGCCACTGCTGCAACCTGGGAAACTGAGTCCCGAGATCGTCTGGACCAGCTGAACTGAGCTAATTTGAGCTTAGGGGCGGAGCTTACATTGCACCTACCAGAGTGCGGGTGGACTCATTTAAACTGCTCATCGTGGGATTCCTTTTGAACTTTCACTGGCGCTGACGAAGGCCACACCGGCCGAAATGCATTCGCCTTAGTTACTAATAAACAGAGCTGTCTTCTCACCCAGGCTGTGGCTTCTGCTTCTTTCACTGGCGAGGAGGTTGTTGTTTCATTAATTCTACGCGTGTTCCAGAAGCGCGTTCAGAAGCCCCTTCATCACGAGTGGCCTGGAGACTCTGGCCCATGCTGTTGCATTGTTGTTTCTTCCTTGCTTTGGAAATTCTCCAGGCTCGCCAGCAGTTCGCAAAGACACGGAGCGGTGCAGTTAGGTATTTTACCTTAAACTCAGACGGGATTCACTGTCCTCCCGCCTTCGCCCATTTCCTGATCGGACTGACAGCAGATGAGGTTACGGGGACCCGAGGCAGCTCTGCAACTTGGGGAGTCCTGTCAACGCTGTGCAAGTGCCCTACCCCCTGCTATTTTCCCGGACTCTACCCGGAACGTCCCTAAGCTTTACTCACCCGGGAGCCACTGCTGCAACCTGGGAAACTGAGTCCCGAGATCGTCTGGACCAGCTGAACTGAGCTAATTTGAGCTTAGGGGCGGAGCTTACATTGCACCTAACAGAGTGCGGGTGGACTCATTTAAACTGCACATCGTGGGATTCCTTTTGAACTTTCACTGGCGCTGACGAAGGCCACACCGGCCGAAATGCATTCGCCTTAGTTACTAATAAACAGAGCTGTCTTCTCACCCTGGCTGTGGCTTCTGCTTCTTTCACTGGCGAGGAGATTGTTGTTTCATTAATTCTACGCGTGTTCCAGAAGCGCGTTCAGAAGCCCCTTCATCACGAGTGGCCTGGAGACTCTGGCCCATGCTGTTGCATTGTTGTTTCTTCCTTGCTTTGGAAATTCTCCAGGCTCGCCAGCAGTTCGCAAAGACACGGAGCGGTGCAGTTAGGTATTTTACCTTAAACTCAGACGGGATTCACTGTCCTCCCGCCTTCGCCCATTTCCTGATCGGACTGACGGCAGATGAGGTTACGGGGACCCGAGGCAGCTCTGCAACTTGGGGGGTCCTGTCAACGCTGTGCAAGTGCCCTACCCCCTGCTATTTTCCCGGACTCTACCCGGAACGTCCCTAAGCTTTACTCACCCGGGAGCCACTGCTGCAACCTGGGAAACTGAGTCCCGAGATCGTCTGGACCAGCTGAACTGAGCTAATTTGAGCTTAGGGGCGGAGCTTACATTGCACCTACCAGAGTGCGGGTGGACTCATTTAAACTGCACATCGTGGGATTCCTTTTGAACTTTCACTGGCGCTGACGAAGGCCACACCGGCCGAAATGCATTCGCCTTAGTTACTAATAAACAGAGCTGTCTTCTCACCCCGGCTGTGGCTTCTGCTTCTTTCACTGGCGAGGACGTTGTTGTTTCATTAATTCTACGCGTGTTCCAGAAGCGCGTTCAGAAGCCCCTTCATCACAAGTGGCCTGGAGACTCTGGCCCATGCTGTTGCATTGTTGTTTCTTCCTTGCTTTGGAAATTCTCCAGGCTCGCCAGCAGTTCGCAAAGACACGGAGCGGTGCAGTTAGGTATTTTACCTTAAACTCAGACGGGATTCACTGTCCTCCCGCCTTCGCCCATTTCCTGATCGGACTGACGGCAGATGAGGTTACGGGGACCCGAGGCAGCTCTGCAACTTGGGGGGTCCTGTCAACGCTGTGCAAGTGCCCTACCCCCTGCTATTTTCCCGGACTCTACCCGGAACGTCCCTAAGCTTTACTCACCCGGGAGCCACTGCTGCAACCTGGGAAACTGAGTCCCGAGATCGTCTGGACCAGCTGAACTGAGCTAATTTGAGCTTAGGGGCGGAGCTTACATTGCACCTACCAGAGTGCGGGTGGACTCATTTAAACTGCACATCGTGGGATTCCTTTTGAACTTTCACTGGCGCTGACGAAGGCCACACCGGCCGAAATGCATTCGCCTTAGTTACTAATAAACAGAGCTGTCTTCTCACCCCGGCTGTGGCTTCTGCTTCTTTCACTGGCGAGGAGGTTGTTGTTTCATTAATTCTACGCGTGTTCCAGAAGCGCGTTCAGAAGCCCCTTCATCACGAGTGGCCTGGAGACTCTGGCCCATGCTGTTGCATTGTTGTTTCTTCCTTGCTTTGGAAATTCTCCAGGCTCGCCAGCAGTTCGCAAAGACACGGAGCGGTGCAGTTAGGTATTTTACCTTAAACTCAGACGGGATTCACTGTCCTCCCGCCTTCGCCCATTTCCTGATCGGACTGACGGCAGATGAGGTTACGGGGACCCGAGGCAGCTCTGCAACTTGGGGGGTCCTGTCAACGCTGTGCAAGTGCCCTACCCCCTGCTATTTTCCCGGACTCTACCCGGAACGTCCCTAAGCTTTACTCACCCGGGAGCCACTGCTGCAACCTGGGAAACTGAGTCCCAAGATCGTCTGGACCAGCTGAACTGAGCTAATTTGAGCTTAGGGGCGGAGCTTACATTGCACCTACCAGAGTGCGGGTGGACTCATTTAAACTGCACATCGTGGGATTCCTTTTGAACTTTCACTGGCGCTGACGAAGGCCACACCGGCCGAAATGCATTCGCCTTAGTTACTAATAAACAGAGCTGTCTTCTCACCCCGGCTGTGGCTTCTGCTTCTTTCACTGGCGAGGAGGTTGTTGTTTCATTAATTCTACGCGTGTTCCAGAAGCGCGTTCAGAAGCCCCTTCATCACGAGTGGCCTGGAGACTCTGGCCCATGCTGTTGCATTGTTGTTTCTTCCTTGCTTTGGAAATTCTCCAGGCTCGCCAGCAGTTCGCAAAGACACGGAGCGGTGCAGTTAGGTATTTTACCTTAAACTCAGACGGGATTCACTGTCCTCCCGCCTTCGCCCATTTCCTGATCGGACTGACGGCAGATGAGGTTACGGGGACCCGAGGCAGCTCTGCAACTTGGGGGGTCCTGTCAACGCTGTGCAAGTGCCCTACCCCCTGCTATTTTCCCGGACTCTACCCGGAACGTCCCTAAGCTTTACTCACCCGGGAGCCACTGCTGCAACCTGGGAAACTGAGTCCCAAGATCGTCTGGACCAGCTGAACTGAGCTAATTTGAGCTTAGGGGCGGAGCTTACATTGCACCTACCAGAGTGCGGGTGGACTCATTTAAACTGCACATCGTGGGATTCCTTTTGAACTTTCACTGGCGCTGACGAAGGCCACACCGGCCGAAATGCATTCGCCTTAGTTACTAATAAACAGAGCTGTCTTCTCACCCCGGCTGTGGCTTCTGCTTCTTTCACTGGCGAGGAGGTTGTTGTTTCATATATATATATATATATATATATATATATATATATATATATATATATATATATGTATATTACCTACTGGCGGTCGCCAGTAGGTAGTTATATTTAGGATTGATTTCCATAGGGAAATCGCAACATTCTATTGGGAATAACTTTGGCGCCGGTTGAGAAATCTGCCTGAATGTTTCAGCAACTTTGCCTCGCGGCTCTCCGCTCCTTCCCTGAAAGTTTGGGGGGCATTCGTCAAGCGGGGGCCGAGATAAAAGGGGGGTCTCACAACGTGTTTTCCCCATGTTAATTTCCATAGGGCAGTCTGTTGCACTTTTAGCTCGAACGGCTGAATGGATTTTCACCAAACTTGGCAAAATTGTAGGGACTGGTAGCCCGATGTGCCTTTGCTATCTCTTAAGATATGTGCTCCAGAGGATTTTGAGTAATTTAGGTTCAAAGAAATTTATATATCTAGAGTCGTGCCCCGGTACGTGTACCAGGGAGCGCTCCGGGCGCACCACGCGACTTGCGCACGGCAAGCTGATTGGCTCTCGGGTGTCTGTCAACATTCCAAACAGTCCGCAGCGGCCGCCATCTTGTGTCTCGGTAGGATCGAGACACAAGAGGTGGCAAAAACAAAGGGGGAAATAACCAAAAGGGGGCAGGGTAGACCCCCCTGACCCCCTAGGTTTGATGTGGGGGCCATAAAAGGGTCCCGCGGGACAAAAAAAAATTACGGTTTTTTTATTTTCGCGGGGGGAGCGCATGGTACGCGTACCGGGGAGCGTACCAGGGAGCGTACTTTGGTGAAAAATAGTGAAAATAGTAGTGAAAAATAATCATTTTGAGTGATTAGAGGTAGGGTAGCTCTGAAAAGCGCTTTTGGGTTCTGTGGCTGTTTTAGGTACCTACAAGTACGTCCCACACACACCCACACGCACACAACCCCACACCCCCACAGTCACACACTCCCCACACATACCTCACACACGCACACCTCCACCCACACCCAAACACCCCACACCGACACCTTATACATCCACACCCACACACCCCACACACACACACCTCACCCCCCCAACACACACACACACACGCACACACAGATACCTCACAGACACACCCCACACATCCCACATACACACCTCCCTCCCCCCCACAGACACACACACACACCTCACAGACACACCCACACATCCCACACATACACACACATTCTACACACATATTCCCCACACACACACACCCCCCACACACACCGCACACACTCACACCTCCACCTCCACCCACACACCCACACCCACACACACAGCTTACACAGCCACACCCCCACCCACACCCACATACCCCACACACTTACACACACCTATACACCTCACCCCCCCAGACACACACACACACCTCACAGACACACCCCACACATCCCCCACACACACCTCCCCCCTCCACACATGGGGAAAACTCAGTGAAACAGTAAAATAATAATTTAAAGTGCTTAGAGGTAGGGTAGCTCTGAATAGAGTTGTTGTGTTGTGTGGCGTATTTAAGTACCAACATGTAGGTACCAATGCAGAGTTTTAAATTCAATGTAGACCGTCTCCTTTGTAGATAATTTGTATGTTGTTACAGAAGTTATTGTGGTATATGGAATGCATAGCATAGTCTGTCAGGAAAGTAGAAACAGATCCTTTAAGCACACCCTGAGAAGGTCTAGGGGATCAGAGGTAGTCTATCCTGCTCCCTTATGATGTTTTCCAGTATTACATTTAATCTCTTCTAAATGTATAGAAAATTGGCGGGGATATCGTGCATTAGAGACAGACTGTGAGAGAAAGGAGGCAGGAGATGAAAAACAGATGTCAAATACACTTTGGAGATAATATAGTGGGAGAAAGGAAGTAACTATGAGCAAACTTACTATGTATCACAAAAAAAATTGCACAGTATACTATAAGTCTCACATTATATTATATTCATTTTGATACTATTTCATTGATTACATATAAAAAAGAATAATGTCTGGAACAATTTTTAATTATTAAATATAATTTTATTGCTCTGATTTTTCAAAATTTAATAAGACTTCCAACATTATGTCGTCGGGAATGTCCTCATTTGGATTACATGATTCCATTTCTTCCACATATTTGAGAAACTCTTCATCAAGAGACTGATCCAAAAAATCTTAATCGTTATTCTCTTCCTCTGGGTTGTTCTGAAGATCAAGTTCGAATGAAATATTACATTTATTTTGATCTCCTTCCATTATGTTGCTGTAAATTGCATAAAAAATAAATATATCAGTAGAGATAGGGCACTGTTGGGTTTAAGTTCAGGGGTTTAAGTTCAGAGAGGTACTTTTGAGTTTTTAACAGTCAAGTTATCTTTGGGCAGTGTATGGTATCAGGCAGGAAGTAGAAATATAAAAAAGTGCTTGTGAAGAAGCTTAAGTAAATTCATAAATATACTAGAGAAGCCTAAATCAATCCATAACTATAACAGAGAAGCCTATCTGAATCTATAACTATAACAGAGGGACAGTAAAAAACTATCATAAAACGTTTTTCCAATTTAACTTAAAGTGCAGAACACAGTTCCCCTTAAAAATTAACAAATTACCTTTCAGAAAGGAGTTGATGTTTTCAGAGGAAATCCTTTATACATGTACCTCAGGTAGTAGTACTCAAAATGGCCGTGTTTCCCTCTCATTTTTCATATATATTCATGTTCATAACCAATGAAATGTCAGCACATAAAAATACAAAATGAAAGTAACATTTTCATTGGTTGCAAATTCTAACACTTTCATATGTGTTTTAGTCATGTAATTTACCTCAGGATATTTAGACAGTGCTACAGCTCAAATGGCTCAATGGAATTCCACCAAATTTGGGAAAATGGTAGGGACTGGTATGTAGTATGACCTATTCTATATTTGGTGAAAGTGTCTCCAGTGGTTTTTATGTAAATTAACTTTTAACATTTTTGGGAGCGCTTCCCGGTGCGCGCCCCGGTACGCGTACCGGCAGCGCTACGGGAGTCCTCCATTTTGTGTTTCGGTAGATTTGAGACAGAAAATGGAGGACAAACAACGTTGGGAATAGGTATAAGGGGGCACGGTAGGCACTCCCTGACCCCCTAGGTTTTCTGAGGGGGTGTTAGGAGGCCCATATAGACCAAAAAAAACCCCATTATTTTCACATTTTCGCGGGGGGAGCGCCCGGTACGCGCACCGGGAAGCGTACCGGGGATCGTACTTTGGTGAAAAATAGTGAAAAAAAGTTAGAAAAAGATAATCATTTGGAGTGATCAGAGATAGGGTAGCCCTGAAAAGGGCTTTTGGGTTCTGTGGCTGATTTAGGTACCTACAAGTAGGTACCAATGCACAGTCTTAAATTCAGGAGGAATATTCTATTCCCCTCATCTGAAAAGTGCACACCATCTCCTCTGTAGATATCTTGCATGTTGTAACGCAAGTTATTATTGTATATTGAACCCATTCCATAGTCTCTCATGTAAGCAGAAACAGATTTATTCACATGTTTCCGTGCTTTCTCAAATTGTGGACAAAATTGATTGGACCACTTCCATTTCTGCCTTTGGCATATATTGGAATATACCAAGGCAGTTTGAGGAAAAAATGCCATCAATTGATCAAAGGTGTCCTTTAAAAGCATTTCCAGACCTACCCCAGTCAAAGTGCCCAAGTCATTTCCTCCACAGTGCACAATTAAAAGGTCAGGGTGTGGCAAATGCAAAAAGGTTTTCACCAATGGTATCAATTGGTGACATTTCAATCCTCTCTGGCCAATCCATTTAATCTTCACATTTGGTAAGTCAAGGTTGTGAAAATTTCTGGTAGCTGCATACCTTTGAGCCCAGTGGATATAGCTATGTCCAATAATCCAGACAGAATACATGGTGAGAGGAGATTCTGATGCAGTCAGATGAAGTGTGGAAAAGAAATGGCAGTTGGAACAATAGGAGTTTGCAAAAAAAAACTGTGGAGTTTCAGTGCTCTTGAATCACAAGCAATGATTGGTAGAATGAGATAGTTGAAAACTGAAAGTTAGGCTGCATGGTTGTGTTCTGTGTAAGAAGTAATTTGAATGGTTAAAAAAAGTCATTTAAAGAAACCTTGCACCAGAAAATCTGGTGTATTCGCAGGTCAAACATCCTTGCTGAGGTGATTTGCAACATTGCAGAATAAACTTTTAACCCTGGGAGCTCAGTGAGGAGGGAGTTGCTATTGTAACAGGTAGAAAGGGCTGAGGGGGGGAAGGGTGTTGGTTTGAAAATACAGAGGGAAGAGATTTGATTGGTTACCATGAGCAATATGTGTGTAGAATTAGAGGGTTTCTGTGTCTTTATGGTTTGCAGTGCCTGGAGAACATACCTTTTGCTCTGCTAAAGAAATATTGGTGTGTGTATCTGACACTGTTCTGAATCTCCTAAAATATTTGTAAAGGTGAGTTATGATTTATTTAATATACATAGAGACTTGTATACTCTATGGAGAATATTTGGAAGCAAATTGTGGTTTTTTAATGTTGCTTTGTGTCATGCTTTTTGATAATGCTTGGTAAAAAGTTTTTACTGCATAGAGTAATTGTATTTTGTAAAATTGTGAAGTTTTAGTAGTGACATGGAATGCTTCTACATAGGACCTGTGCTGTGTTTTTTAAATGGGATGTCAAAAACAATTTTGGGAAAAATGAATGGCTTTTACATTTTTTAAAAGGAATAAAGAATGTGTGCATGTTTAAAGAAATACATTTGACTCTCTACAATGATGTTACCTGTGTTAACTCAGTGTAGGAAGCATATTGAGTTTGTTTGCATAGAGGAATTGTATTTTGTAAAATTGTGAAGCTTCATGTGAAAGCTTTTGCCTCAGTCTTATCCCTGGTTTTTACATTTTTGAGTATAATGTGGCGCAGAGGTTTAAAAAGTGACGCATCTAACTACATGCGTCAATTTTTAAATATGGTGCAAAAAGGTACATATTTGGGCTTTCCTGGGGAGCATAGGTGGTGAGGCTTGTATCTAAGAGTGCAGTGGACTAGACTACATGAAGCCTATCCCCGTCTGCATTCTTAGACACAGGTGTCAATTTGACTCTTTACAATGATGTTACCTGTGTTAACTCAGTGTAAGAAGCATATTGAGTTTGTTTGCATAGAGGAATTGCATTTTGTAAAATTGTGAAGCTCTATGTGAAAGCTTTTGCCTTAGTCTTATCCCTGCTGTGAGGCAGATGTTTGTACATAGGATCTGTGCTATTTTGGGGAAAATGAATGGTTTTTACATTTTTGAGTATAATGTGGCGCAGAGATTTAAAAAGTGACGCATCTAACTACATGTGTCACTTTTTAAATATGGTGCAAAAAGGTACATGTTTGGGCTTTCCTGGGGAGCGTAGGTGGTGAGGCTTGTGTCTAAGAGTGCAGTGGACTAGGCTTCATGAAGCCTATCCCCGACTGCACTCTTAGACATAGGTGTCAATTTGACTCTTTACAATGATGTTACATGTGTTAACTGAGTATAGGAAGCATATTGAGTTTGTTTGCATAGAGGAATTGTATTTTGTAAAATTGTGAAGATCCATGTGAAAGCGTTTGCCTCAGTCTTATCCCTGCTGTGAGGCAGATGCTTGTACATAGGATCTGTGCTATTTTGGGGAAAATGAATGGTTTTTACATCTTTGAGTATATTGTGGCACAGAGGTTTAAAAAGTGACGCATCTAACTACATGCGTCACTTTTTAAATATGGTGCAAAAAGGTACCTGTTTGGGCTTTCCTGGGGAGCGTAGGATGTGAGGCTTGTATGTAAGAGTGCAGTGGACTAGGCTCCATGAAGCCTATCCCTGTCTACACTCATAGACACAGGTGTCAATTTGACTCTTTACAATGATGTTACCTGTGTTAACTTAGTGTAGGAAGCATATTGAGTTTGTTTGCATAGAGGAATTGTATTTTGTAAAATTGTGAAGCTCTATGTGAAAGCTTTTGCCTCAGTCTTATCCCTGGTTTTTACATTTTTGAGTATAATGTGGCGCAGAGGTTTAAAAAGTGACGCATCTAACTACATGTGTCACTTTTTAAATATGGTGCAAAAAGGTACATGTTTGGGCTTTCCTGGGGAGCGTAGGTGGTGAGGCTTGTGTCTAAGAGTGCAGTGGACTAGGCTTCATGAAGCCTATCCCCGACTGCACTCTTAGACACAGGTGTCAATTTGACTCTTTACAATGATATTACCTGTGTTAACGCAGTTTAGGGAGCATATTGAGTTTGTTTGCATAGAGGAATTGTATTTTGTAAAATTGTGACGCTCCATGTGAACGCTTTTGCCTTAGTCTTATCCCTGCTGTGAGGCAGATGTTTGTACATAGGATCTGTGCTATTTTGTGGAAAATGAATGGTTTTTACATCTTTGAGTATATTGTAGCGCAGAGGTTTAAAAAGTGACGCATCTAACTACATGCGTCACTTTTTAAATATGGTGCAAAAAGGTACATGTTTGGGCTTTCCTGGGGAGCGTAGGATGTGAGGCTTGTATCTAAGAGTGCAGTGGACTAGGCTCCATGAAGCCTATCCCTGTCTGCACTCATAGACACAGGTGTCAATTTGACTCTTTACAATGATGTTACCTGTGTTAACTCAGTGTAGGAAGCATATTGAGTTTGTTTGCATAGAGGAATTGCATTTTGTAAAATTGTGAAGCTCCATGTGAAAGCTTTTGCCTCAGTCTTATCCCTGTTGTGAGGCAGGTGCAAGATTTTGATGTAACAGTGTCCTAAAAGTGACGCAGTGAAATCTCATAGATTTTACTGCATCATTATTACGAGGCTTTTTGTGGAGAAATGACCCCTCTCTGTACATTACACTTGACAGAGGTATAATGTGGTGCAAAAGGTTTTAAAAATGACGCATCTACCTACATGCGTCACTTTTTAAATATGGTGCAACAAGGCACATGTTTTATGACGCCAATGCGTCACAAAAAGTGACGCTTCAGTAGCGCAAAACTGACGCATGGCTTTATAAATGAGGATCAATTATGTCATCTGTGTTACCTGAGATTAGGAAGTAGATTGTGCAGATGAGGTGAGACATGTCCAGAGGGACAGAGGAGGTGAGGTTTATGATCAAGACTGTATTGGGAGAGAGGCCTTTCTCGGGAAGCATAGGTGGTGAAGCGTGTGTATAAGAGTGCAGTGGACTTATACACAGGTCTCATCTTCTTTGTACTTGTGGACAGAGCTGTCTTCCACTATAATCTTCAATACAGGCCTCACGTTTTGTGCACCCCTGGAGAATCCTCACCTGATCTGTAACCCTGAATAGATCGTTTGCTTTTTGTCATTGCTTTGTTGTTTGGTAATAGTGGTCTATAATGTGCTACTTTTTTGTTTAACACAGATTGAAATCGTTATTTGAAGAGTAAGCAAAGATGCCCACAAGGGAAAGGACAAGAAAACAACGTAACCGGGAAAAATCAAAAACAGCAACGGAATTACAGCACTTTTCCACAACAAATACTTCAAAAAACAGGAACCAAGCTCCTGGTAAGACAACTAAGTCTTTTTTATGTAACATATGTACATCCCAAAAAAATGATGGACAGCATGTAGAAAAAGAAAATGAGAGAGTAAAATTGAAAAGGAAGGAGAGAACTTCAAAGAATCCTAAAACTGGAGCTGGAGAGAATAATATGTATAGGAATAGAAGGCAGAATCAGTTTAGAGACATTCGTAGACGAATGTTTCGCAATAGAGTGGTTTTAAATTTGTTAAAAAACATTAGGAAAGGTAAACAGAGAGCTGCTTTTTATAAGAAAAAGAAAAGTGTAGAGAAGATTGTTGATCAGGCTTTTGAAGTTAAGAAAAATTATTTATTTTAATAATCAATAGAATTAGGACACTTAACAAGACAATTGATGTTTTCAAATCAAACAGTAGATGGAAAAGAGTAATTATTCGGACTAATTTTTGTAAAGTTTTTTCTGGAGAATGGATGCACAGTTCAAGTTGTGAGCCATTTTTTAATGAGGAGAGTTACTTCCAGGAGAATGATTTAGTGCATGCAGTTGACACCAGTGGTCGAGCGTATGAAGTGAAAGACGGTTGTCCGATTGAAAAAGAGAAACTTGTGCCTAGAGAACAAGAAGAGGTGTTATCTGATGGAGTTTTAGGGAGACGTACTAAGGGTCCAGTGTACACTTGGAAGTGTAGTCGTATTTGTAGTGTGCGACAGGAATCAATCGATTTGTTTTGTAATTTCTTACGTACATATAGTAAGAAAAGTCTAAAGCAGAAAATGAAGTTGTTGCAAGACTTAGATCCTTGCAGAGTGAGAGAAAAGACAGGTTTGCAAGGCCATTCACTGGCTTGTCTTTCTAGAAAAGTCTGTCAGAGTGTTTTTCATCATTTTAGGATGTTAGCAGTGCATCATACCAAAATGAGGAAATTAGTGAGAATGTTGTATTATGCAAAAAGTGTTCTTTTGCATGGAACTGAATTAGATGTGAAAAAGATTTGTGAAGAAATTGAGATTTGTTATTTTGATAAAAAAGAGGATAGTGTAGAAATTGACACAGCAATTCAAGGTAATGTGGAAGACAATGTACAGATTTCAAGTACAGAAAAGCTTGAGCAGGAAATTACCAGGTTTAAGGTGAAATCAAGTGAAAGGCCGAATTTTACTTGTGTGTGTTGTCGACAAAGTCATTATAAGCATCAAACTAGATTAGTTGATTTATACGTAAAAAGTGAAAAGGTGAATAATTATGAGTGGAAAGATTTTGCAACTAATTTGTGGGTGGAGAATTGTTTTGATTTGAGTTCTGATCAGCGTATTTGTAAATATTGTTATGATAAATTAAATCAAAACAGAATGCCTGCTAGAGCTGTTCATAATAATCTGGAGTTGGTAGACATTCCCCCTGAATTGATGGATTTAAATACATATGAGTCTATTTTGATTCAATGTGTCCACCCTTTTCAGGCAATTGTTCGCATGGAGCCTAAGATAGGGAAATTGCCTCCTACAGATTTGCAGAGAGGATTAAAGGGAAGAGTTGTTTATTTGCCTCTAGATTTCAAAAAAATATTGATACAATTGGTATAGAAAAAGTAGAAGAGGAACCTTTAGTTATTCTAGTTAATGGGGTTCCGACAAAGAGTAAAAAAATCTGGCAAGATTTAGTGGATGTTAGGAAAGTCAAAAAGGCAACGTTGTATTTAGTCAAAAACAATGAGTATTACAAACATGTTTATGTTGCAGCAGAGGAAACAGCTGCAGATGAAGACAGTGATTGTTCAGGTGGCCAAATTGAAAAAGTTGATGTCTCTAGAAGTGAAGAAATATATGAACATTATACTGTTCATCCTTTGCATTCCAAAGAAGTAATGGGGAATGCAATTGAATTGTTTCAAATGAAAGCAGCAAAAGGAAGTCCTGTTAGTGTATGGGAAGAAAGTTTGGAAGCTCGTTGTTTTCCACAGCTATTTCCAACAGGTCGAGGTGGACGATATGACGATCGACCACTTCAAATTCCTGCATCTGAATATCGAACAGTAAGATTATATGCTGAAGATCCAAGGTTTCGTCAATGCATTCCCTATTTGTTTCATCTACTGTATGAAAGTGACTTGTCTGGGCTTTCTTATGCAGTAAACCATATACTGAAAAGTGGAGCACATCTGCAAAATGTTTCGGCGAGGGACTTTATGGAGAAAGTGAATCTGCAAGATAATATTTTGGAATCTCATCTAATCAATCTCATGGCATGTCAGCGTGGTACAAACGAGTATTGGTACCGTCGTCATGGGGAATTGAAATGTATGCTAAGAAACTTAGGAACTCCTACATGGTTCCTCACTCTTAGCTGTGCCGAGTATGCATGGGATGACTTACTCCAATTTCTACGAGAGGCAAATGCAAATATACAAAATATAGAATTCAAAACACCTGGAGAACTGTGTTCTTTGGATCCAGTGAATGTATGCAGATATTTCAATCATAGATTTGAAGCTATGATGTCTTTTATTACCAACAAAAAAAATCCTCCCCTTGGAGAGGTTTTGGATTTCTTTTGGAGAAATGAGTATCAAGCGAGAGGTGCTCCTCATATACATATGTTGTTGTGGATTAAAGATGCACCCAAATTTGGAACAGATTCGGATGAAACAGTGATGAGCTTCATTGAAGAGTATTCAACATGTGCTGTTCCGAAAACTACAGAAGAAAATAGTTTAAGGCAACAAGTTTTACGCTTTCAATCCCATCGTTGTGGAAAGTACTGTCGTCGAAAATTCAGAAACAAAGACAAGTTCTACACAAAATGTTGTTTCGCCTTTCCACGACCAGTGATTTCTAAGGGAAGAGTAAATAATTTGATGTCTTCTCTGCGACATAGTGTTATGAGGAAATCACCAAAAAATACATACAATTTAAAAAAGAAACGAAGAGTCCAAGTACATCAACGACTACAACCCAGTGATTTTGTCCATGTGGAATGCTAACATGGATATTCAATTTGTTGCTGACAACTCTATTGCTGTGGCTCGATATGTGACGTCTTACAGCACAAAAAAAGAAAAGACAGAACTGAAGGAAATGTGGGAGGACATTTCACATGAAAAGAGTCTAAGCAAGAAATTATACAGTTACAGTCTGAAGATGTTGTCGCATCGAGAAATTGGAGCATATGAATGTTCTGATCGATTGTCATCAGCAAGTCTCTATGCCAAATCTAGAACCATCATTTGGGTGAGTCTAGGTCTTGCTGCAACACGAAATCGAGTTTTGAAATCTGTACAAGAAATAGAGTATTTGGCGGAGAAAGAACCAGAAAGTACAGATATTTTGAAGACCAACATGTTGGATACATACTATCCAAATAGAAGTAGTCATCTTGAGAACGTTTGTTTGTATGAAGTTCTGCAAAACTATATTTATAAGAGAACCATCAGAGAAGATATTAACAATGGAATATATGCTATCATTGGGTGTGAAGGATGTCTAGTGAGACAGAAAAAATGCCATTTGATTAATCATCGAAAATTGAGTTGCGAAAATCCAGAGAAAAGGGAATTTTACTATTTGGCTCTTTTGCAACTCTTTAAGCCATGGCGTACAGAAGAGGAACTACTTGGAGATTTTCTCTGTTACGAAGATTCTTTTAATGCAACCAAGGATACCATAGAATGTCCTGTTTTTCCAAATTATCTGCAAATGTTGAACGAAGAAATAGAGCAAGAAGCCACAATTGCTGCAGAGATTGCTAGAGACAGTTTTCAAGACAGTCAGAGTTCTGCTTCATTGAGTCAGGATGCACTTGGAGGACCAATTATCCAAAATGAATCTGCCACTGCCATGGATGAGGTGGAAAGAGCTATGGAACAAGCTCAAGATGATGAAGTTAACTTAGAAGATTTGGTAAAACAACTAAACTTTGAGCAGAAACAGATATATGACGAAGTCACAGAACAGATTGAACATGGATTCAGTTATGAGAAAAAAGAGTGCTCATGTACATCATTTAAGCCTGTCCAACTGTACGTGAGTGGAGAAGCGGGAACTGGAAAAAGTTTTCTGATTAAAGCAATTGCAACTTATTTGCAGAAAAGGACTGAATCACCGCTGTCTTGTGTTGTTACCGCTCCAACTGGGCTGGCAGCACATAACATTAAAGGGATTACTTTACATCGTTTACTGATGCTGCCAGTGGAGCATGATAACAAATTGGAGTATCACAAGCTATCTGGAGATGCGTGTTCCGATGTTTCGAGAGTCCTGAAGAAAATGAAACTTCTTATCATTGATGAAGTAAGCATGGTGTCAAATATAATGCTTGCTTTTGTGCATTTGAGAATGCAAGAAATTCTTAGAACCGACTATGATGTCTTATTTGGAGGAAAACATATTATTGTTTTTGGAGATCTTCTGCAGTTGACTCCAGTGAAAGGACAACCTGTGTTCAAAATGCTCACACATGAAGATACCAGGAAGTGCTTAGGAAGCATTGGAAATGTTAATATATGGTTAAACTTCAAATATGCAGAACTGCTTCAAAATATGCGGCAGGCAAAGGATGAAGATTATAAAAATATTTTACAAGATGTAAGGATTGGAAAAGTAAGTCAGCAAGGGAAAGAAGCTTTACATGGACGGGTAATTTCAAATTTGTACCCAAATGATAACATTCTTCCAGAGAATATTTTTAAGAAAATTAACGAGAGGAAATCTGCCATATGTTTGATGCCAACTCTGAAAGAATGTTCCATGTTCAACAACAAAATGTTAAATTTAGAAAATGAAGAGATAGTGAAACTGGAAGCTACAGATAAAATAGAGCACATGGGAGCAACAATTGTTTTGTCTGAAAATTTGAAATCAAAATTGGATTCATTAGAGAAGAGTATATCTAAAACTGCTGGTTTTGAAAAGACTCTGAATGTGTGTTTGAATTGTCGTGTCATTTTGAGAAGGAATTTAAATGTTGAAAGAGGTCTGGTAAATGGAGCAATGGGTCATGTTGTTGGTTTTGTGAATTACAAAAATAGAGATGGAATTGAAATTTTAAAAATTAAATTTGATGGCATTGATGAAATAGAACAAATTTGTCGTTGTTCGGCTAGATTTTTGCTCGTGTAAGACTTATATGTTCGCCGAAAACAGTTTCCTATTTGTTTGGCATATGCGGTGACAATTCATAAATCTCAAGGTTTAAGTGTAGATAGTGCTTTGGTGAACATTGGAAGTTCTGTGTTTAAAGAGGGTATGGCATATGTGGCTTTATCACGAGTCAGAACTTTATCAGGATTGTACTTGATTGAGTGTGATGAAACAAAGATTTGTGCTGATCTAGATTGTGTTAAAGAATACAATAGGTTAAGAAGAGAGTATGCTCCACATTTGCCTCAATATCCTCTGATTGAAAAACGTGTGGTAGGCCGAAAAAGAAGAAATGAGAGTAATTGCAGTGAGGTAGTAGCAAAAAGACAAAAAGTAGATGAAACTGTAATTGTAAGGAGAAGGAAAAAGGATTCTGTTGAGGATGTTGTTGGATTTCAGTTTGAAAACAGTTCTGGTGTCAACTGCTATGCTAATGTAGTAGTTAATGTTGTTTTTTTTCTTCAAAATTTACAAAAACAGATTGTCAAAAATCGGGAACAAACATTGTGCTGTTTATTGAATTCTGTGTTAGAGAAATGTAGTAGTGATAGAGCAAAAATAGAAAGTGTTTCAGAAATTAGAAATCTTCTAGACATATGTTCAGGTCAAAATCAATTTTCACAGAATATTCAGCAGGATTGTCAGGAATTTTTAATGTATATGTTTGATGTATTGCAAGATGAAGGAGTAGATATAAAAAATCTTTTTAACCTTTCTTATCAATGGCAACATGACTGTGATAACTGTGCTTCATCAAGTACTACTAGAATAGACTCTGAAAGATTTATATATTTGACTTTACCAGACTGCAAATCAGTGCCTTTTAATAATCTAGTTAAAGCAGCGGATCACAATATGGTGTGTACCCAATGTAAGTCTGCAATGCTGTCCACATTATTTCTACAAAATTATGGTCACTATGTTATTTTAATGTTCCAACGATGTAGACCTGATGGAACTAAATTGACAACTTCTATAAAAAATTTCGTGGCTTCTCAGTTATCGATATCAGGAAGAACCTTTGCAACTGTAGCTATTATTTTTCATGACGGTCCTTCTACAACATCAGGGCATTACACATGCTATTTAAAAACTTCTAAAGGTTGGACCCAATGTAACGACACTCATTTGACTTTCAAACAACGTTTGCCTTTTGGCTTTATAAATTCATACCTAGTGTTTTTACAGCCAAAATTTAGGTAAAGGTAATTGGCCTATGAAGACGGGAGGAGTACTGATATATACTCATACATCTGACACTATTTGGCCAAATGGAAAGGTGCAGGAATGAGTAAAGAGTCATGACTGAAAAAAAGGAGTATATGAAAATATTGAAAATATTTCAGATGTTCTTGGAGTTTTTCTTCTAGAAAGTCGATGAAATGTTTTTTTACTGAACAGCAAAGTACTTTGCAATGAGAAAAGGACCTCCATGATATACTATTTGGCCTAAAGGAAAAGTAAGTCAATCAAAGATTAGTGTACATTTGTCATTTGTCAGTATCTAAGTTTTTTTTTAAAACACAATCTTTTAGATTGTGGTTTTTTTTCCCGCTGTCATATGATGAGTAATTTGAACTCACTGTTTTAAGTGAAATTCAAAATATTCTGAGAACAGCAAAAATAAACTATGTAACATGTTGTACAAGTTATTCTATACTTTGGATTGCGTAAATTAAATTGTATTCCCATTCTCTGACACTCACTTTCCTTTTTCCATCCTCTTTGAGCTCTTTTAACTCACTTATAATGTATTTCTCTCACTCTCTGTAACCCCTGTTCTTTTACTCCACTTCTTTGACAAGCCCTCATTCTCATTTCAACTGTCTGCATCCCCTCTCTCCCTTGCATAACTTTTCAGCTTTCATTCTCTCTGCTTTACTTCCCTTTTCCGTATTTTCCTCCTTTGCTCTTTTAGTAATTCCTGTTTACTCACTCAGCAGTATTATCGCACTCTATCACTGTAAATCACCCACTCTCCCTCGCTTATCTTTGTTTGCTCCTTACTTTTGACCTTTTCTATCTATTTTTCGTTCACTACTTCTATGTCCTCAGAGCCTCACTCTCCTTGTGTTATGTTCACTTGTGTTTATCTACCTTCTATCATTTCTTTTACGACAACTTCACTGCTCCTCTCTCATCGTTCTTCATCCCATTTCTTTTACTCTAGTTCCATTACTATCCCTCATTTCCTTTCTTTCAATGTCCTTCTCTTTACTTTCATCACCAAATTATTTTCTCTCAGTACCACTGTTTTAGTCGTGTTCTCCTCTCTTTCCTTTTTTTGATCCCTTACTCATTTCCTTTTCTCACTCATTGTACTCCACCTCACTCAGTTTTTCTCTTAGTGTGTCTCTCTACTAACTTCCTCACTCCATTTCCCTCAATCGTTGTATATTATCATCTCTCCCTTCATCCTTTCATTCTATGAGTGTTCTTCACTTACTCTCAGTTATCTTCTATTACTCATTCTTCTAAATGCATCCTTAATTAGACTGTTTTCTGTCTCAGTCATTATCTTTTTACTTACTACTGTTTCCTGATTTAGTTTTGGTAACTCACATTGTTTTAGTATCTTTCTTACCTTCATTTCATTTCTCTGTTCTTCTCTCTCTTTTTCTCAGTGAATCTATATGCCTTACTCTTTGTAATTTGCTCTCCTTCTATTTCTTTTTCCCTCTTTTTGTCCTTCTACCTTAGTTTATTTCCCTTTCTGTGTTCTTCACTCTAACTTTATTTCTAAATAGAGCGTTATGATTTTTAACCTCTTCATTTGGATCTTTTAATTTAAAATACATATTTTACTAATCATAACTTATTTTTTCTTCTCTCTTTCACAGATACAAGGGGGCCGATTCCGATCCGGTACGTAAAAGCACATCCGACCGAATGTCGGACAACCACGTACGCCCAGGGGATAGCACTGCCCGGGACCCATGGAGCCCGTTCTGGGCACTTTGACATGCCGTTGGCCTTGAGATGGGAGCCCCGGGCGCCCGGTGGGAGGACTGCCCGGGACCCGTAGAGCCCCTCCTGGGCACTTTGACCTGCCTTTGCCCTTGGGAAGGGGGCCCCGGACGCCCGGAGGAGGACTGCCAGGGACCCGTGGAGCCCGTCCTGGGCACTTTGACCTGCCGTTCGCCTGGAGATGGAAGCCCCGGACGCCCGGGGGAGGACTGCCCGGGACACATGGAACTCGTCCTGGGCACTCTGACATGCCGCTGGCCCGGGGAAGGGAACCCCGGACGCCCGGGAACCGTGGAGCCCGTCCTGGGCACTCTGACAAGCCGTTGGCCCGGGGAACGGAGCCCCGGACACCCGGGGCCCGTGGAGCCCGTCCTGGGCACTCTGACAAGCCGTTGGCCCGGGAAACGGAGCCCCGGACACCCGGGGCCCGTGGAGCCCGTGGAGCCCGTCCTGGGCACTCTGACAAGCCGTTGGCCAGGGTAAGGGAGCCCTGGACGCCCGGGACCCGTGGAGCCTGTCCTGGGCACTCTGACAAGCCGTTGGCCCGGGGAAGGGAGCCCCAGACGCCCGGGACCCCTGGAGCCCGTCCTGGGCACTCTGACCTGCCATCGGCCTGGAGAAGGGAGCCCCAGGTGGCCTAGGGAGGTGTTGCCCAGGCA
Source organism: Lissotriton helveticus (assembly GCF_964261635.1). Lineage (NCBI taxonomy): Eukaryota > Metazoa > Chordata > Amphibia > Caudata > Salamandridae > Lissotriton > Lissotriton helveticus. Next base: position 184,298,332 of record NC_136072.1, on the reverse strand, counting down.
TAGCCTATCTGGTCCCCATGGCAGAGAACCACCTGCCTCAGAGGGGTGTCCGGGCGTACCCTGCCCCTAGTAGTCCAGAGGAAAATTACCCCCCTTTCTTGTAATCTGTGCGCACCGAGTGATGTAGGGGACCCAAGGCGCGTGGGCGCCCGACCTCCTGGAGCCCTCGCTGGGATCGGGGAGGCAAATGGCACCTCATCGGGACTTCCAGGGAAGTCCGGACATCTGGTCGCCCCATAGGAGAGGTGTGGCGCCGCGGCCAGGGCAACTGACGTTGGAATCTGGGGACCACGGTTCGATCCCCGGCTCTGCCGGCAGGTTAGCCATGTGACTCTGGGCAATAGCTCGCTTAATCTTCCCGACGGCCCCCAGCGCCTAGAGACCCTTACGGGTGATTGTGCGCTTTACAAATGTGGACTTTACTTTTACTTTATAGGAAAGCATTGAGGGCGACCAGATGGCCGAGGGGATCTGGGCGACCAGATGGCCGGGCACGAAAGGGAAGCCGCCTGAACCCTCCGGACCCCGTCCCGGGCACCCTGCCGCACGGCAGGACCCAGGACGGAGCCCCGGGTGGGGAGGCCACCCTCCCCGGGGCCCCTGGGGCTCCTGAACCCAGCCAAGCACGGGGAGGCTCCACGGGCACCACGGAACCCCGACCCGGGACTTTGGCAGTGCAGCAGGCCGGGGGACAGGGCCCAGGGCCGGAGCACCCCACCCGGGGCCCCGGCCGGGCCCCTGGACCCGTTGGCCTGGAGAAGGGAGCCCCCGGACGCCCGGGGGAGGACTGCCCGGTACCCGCG